>NC_133157.1:3575694-3888888 GCF_040802235.1 Manis javanica | reverse complement strand
CCAGTGCTCACCCGCAGGGTAACGCTCCCCATTCTCCCTCTCCTCTCGCTGGGACCTCTGGACAATTCTGAGCCTGCTTGTCAGGGCAGGGGTCAGGGAGGTGGGGGAAGAGTCTGTGGAGCTTGCCTCTAGCAGTGCTTGGCTGCAGGCACATGTCAGCACCAAGGAGAGCAACACGTGCAGAAGGGCAGCTGAAGCCTGCAGGGGACCTGCTATGGCTGGGCTGGTAGTGCGGCCCCTGCCATCTCCCTGGGACAGGGTGTGCCACACCAGGGCTGATGTCAGGGAACAGACCAGAAGTCTCCATCAAGTCCCAGAGGCATTGCCAGCTGGACCACAGCACATCTGAAGCTCCAAATGCGGCAGGTCCCTGGGTTACTCTACTGGGGCAGTGAGGGCCATCCAACAGATTCGTCCTGCTGCCCCTGCTGCCCCAATAATCCCACTACATCCAGACCCCCCAGGAGATGCCACCCAGTTTCTGCAGGTGCCTTAAAAACATCCAATTAGGTATTTACCCTCTTGTTCCAAGCAGTTATTCTAGTGAGAAGGGCTGATACTTGTAGTAACTTACCACAAAAACCAAGACAGAGGGGTTCACACTGAGCACACAGCAGCCTACCACGTCATCCCACTGCTGCTCACCTGGCACAGCTCTCCACACCCACGTGACTTTCAGCCACTGTCACAGGACAGATTCGGCTCATCTTACCTTTTCAGGTTTGCCTTCCTCTTCTTTATAGCTGAGACACTAAGATTTTGGGGTGCATCTCTTAGCCCAAAGCTCTTAGCCACGTGCCCGAGGTGGAGCAGTCGGACATGGAAGATGTGCTTCAGCTCCCGGGGGTAGGTTGCGTAGGCTCGGATGAAGGACTGTAGGGCTGAAAGAAAAGGAGGGGGAGAAGGCGGTCAGCAAGGCCTGGACTGCCATGCCTGCCCCAGTCCAGGGGCTGTGCTGCAGTTTATCTTGCCAGGTAACGACGACACACACCAGGACAGTATACCAAACATGAACAACCTAAATCTACACTTGGGTATTTTTTTTTTAATTCCTCAAAAAACAAACAACGAAACAACCTTAGGACATACTATCAGTTGAATATCCTCCCTGCAATTTCAGACTTTACTGTGTAGCTTGCAGTAATCCTGAGAGCAGGGGCCCTGTTTTCCTCTTCATTATGTCTCGGGGCTTTGCACTGTACCTGGCACACAGCAGGCCTTTGATGACCGTTAGCTATTTAAATGAATGAAAGGCAGAATGAATGAAGAAACTTCAGTGTATGGTATTTTCTTATGAAAAATGAAATCATTAGACATTTATGTTAGGAAAAAATTTTCCTAATTAAATTTTACTCCTTTTTTTGAATAGCTAATACATGCAAAGGTTACAAAATTCAATGGTGATTGTCATTATGTTTATTATTACTCTGTTATTATTACCACACATGTTGCTTCCCACCTTAAGCTCCACCTCCAGCTGCCTTATCCAGGGGAATCACTGATAACAGTTTTTTGTACACTCAGGAGATTTTAAAACCAAATTCATTCTAAAGTATCCAAGACTGACTGAAATATGCTTCTTACACATTCACAGAATGCATAACAAAGGAAATAAAGACAGAATCTTTAAAGGGAGAAAGAAAATTTAAGTTTCTAAAATAGTTCACAAAACAGTTCATCCCTTGAGGATTGCCAAGAGTTTAGAGATGTTCACCAGATATTCTATCACGAAAACGTCAGTCCTATTTTAACGTTGTGACAGGTCCCATCCTACACCTTGGCACTGGCCAGAGAAACCAGGGCAACCAAGCCAGGAACGGTTCCCAGGAGGGTGGTGTCTTGGCTACACTTTAACTGGGCATTCCTTCAAGGAAAAGTTTGTCCTATACATACCTAGTCCCCTTTGAGTATCTTGCAATAACAAGGAAAACCAAGTATCTGCTCTTTCCTCACGCCAACAGTGGGGTGGGGATTGTTCCGAAAAGCGCTCCCCATCCCCACCCCCATCCCCATCGCCATCCTTGGACTTTCCTTCCAAGCCCTGCTCTTCTGCTGGCCCGGCCAGAGCCCAGCACTGCGCATCTCATGCAAGCAGCCACTAAAGCCAGCCGTTCTTGCCCTCCTTCATTGAGCCACTGGACTGGCAAGTTTGCCCACAGCTTAAATGTAATATCCCGGCAGCACCTGGAGATAGGCGTTTATGAACAGTAATAAAAAGTGTCATTTTAGCAGATCAGCTCCTGGAAGGATCCTGGGAATCCATCAAAGCTCTGTTTACTGAGCAAAGTGAACTCCTTTTCCCAATCGATGAGGAATCGTAACCAAGGCAACTCCTGCACCCCTCTCTTAAATCAGTGCTTACTCCCCTTTTTAATAACGGGGAGACAAGCTTTCTCAAGGAAAAACTTTAACACTTCAAGTGGTCTGGGCTGTCTGGAGGGCTCTGACACCAGGCTTCCAGACACAGAGCTGCGTACTCAAGTCCTCAGAGAGGACGCTATCCAGCCCAAGCGACCCCGGCCCCGTGTGGTACCTCTCATACTTTCCCCGACTCCTACCATTTACTCTGGTCTGAAAACGCAGACTGAAGCCAAGCCAAAGAGTTCAAGCTTTAAAAATCTCAGTCACCCGGCCACTGGCCCAGGCCTCCTCATGCACAGCTCCCTCCTCCTTAGCGGACTGGCCCTGGCTTCTATCTGGTGGGCCCCCCCTTCCTCTCCTCTACCCCAATCCTAAGGGCCGAGGATGAGAGCCTGTCCCAGGGAATGCAGGTGCCCAACGAGCAGCTTTACAGAGGTAACCAGTCAGCCAAGAAATGGCACAAGCGTTTTCTTCCTCCGTAACTGTTCCGGGAGTATTTCGCACTGTGCCCTTTTGCTAAACCTCACTGTCCTCAAGACTGCTCTCACTGGGGACAGTGACAGGTGGCTGCCCTCACATGCTTGCATGGCCTTCTGTGTTTGGACGATTCAGAGAAGCAGGAATTTCAGACACAGCAGCAGCAGCTGTTTGTAGGGCCTTCCAAGGGCCAGGAAGGGACTTACATTGGCAGTGTCGAGAATGTGTAGAAGGAATAGGGGCTACGGGGCCAAGACAAGAGGAAAGGAGAGAAATAATGAAAGCAGACATTTATTTAGGATGATGGATGAAGCTACAACCAATTAGAGAGCCTCCTCTGTAGTCGCCTATTCTGATTTCATAGCCATAAGGTAGGTGTATTAAGGGAAATCTGTTTTAAAATACCCTATGTGGACATTCTGTCCTTTTTCATAACATTGACTTTATTCCTGGACATCTGATCAGGAACAGTGGCATCTTCCGGATGATGCTCAGAAGCCAGGGAAGAGAAAGAGCAAAACTGCAACATGGGAGGCGCAAATCACCCTCGCTGCTCCCTCCCCCCGCCAACAAAAGCACCTGCACCTTCCCATGTGCTCTGGCAACAGGGATAAGCACCCAGAGGAGGCGGAGAGGTGGCGGCTTGTTAGCGAAGTAACGGGCCAAGGACCCAGCCTACCTCCGAGAGGAGAGAGGGATGATGACCTGCCATGGGTAGCAGGGTTTTCCTGACTTGGAGAAGCATCTCTTCCAAGCCAGACAGGACGCCTGTACACGCAGTCCCTGCTCTTCAGGGAGGCCTGAAGACGGACAGGAGCAAACCATGGAAGACTCCATTTTTGAAAATTTTGTTCCAGCTTCTGGAGTTTAAACTTAGGTTACCATAATTTTTACTATTTGAATCTCTACCTAAGAGATGCAAGAAATGAGAGAAAAAAAGGGGCAACTGCCTCTGGAAACTGACACCGATTAAATACTGGTCATTAACATGACTGGGCCAAAATGCAGAAAGAAAACAAATGTATACTTGGCCCAGTTTCCAACTAGTTTTCTGCCATAAAGGTAAAAAACAGCTGCTTTGTTAATTATTCACGAGGTGGGTTACAAAATGTCATAAAAGGAAAGCAAGTCAGTAGTGGGAATTTGCATACATAGATTGAAATGCAAAAGATAGTATCCATTTACGGGAGGAGTGGCTGTCCCCTGGTGAATTTAACACTTTACGTAGCAATTATGTGAACATTGCCTCCAAGCCTCCAGAACACATGACCCTAAGTAACAAGGGTAGAAAAGAAATAGGGAGCTTCCTGTCTGATGTGGGGTGACTGAGACCCACTACAGGCAGTTTCCACCCAGGCCATCATCAATCTGGTGTGGAAACCAAGTAGCAGATAAGGAAGATGATATATTTATTTCTCCTTGGTACATAAACATGGGGGAGTGGCCCACTCTACCATCCACTAAGAAGAACGGTATCTCTTATTCCTTGGTGTTAGCAAGTTCACCGGTAATGATGATGACAGAGCACAAGCCGCATGCTCTGGGCGTTACTTGCTGTGATTTTAACTCGATGGCTCAGACCAAAACACCTCTGACATCAAAACTAAAGATGATGGTGTGGTTTCATTTCTTTTCATTGCGACTTTGTTATTAACCCTGAAATTTGGCAGCATGACACCTAGTTATGTACCCACAGCAAGCTGAGTTTGCCTGACTTTCAGCAAATGACCAAACGGTGAAGTTACACTGTGCCCAATACTCGGTTCCTCTTGTGAGGCATATGCCAGCACTTCCCTAAAGATGGGTTCCTGGGAAAGCCCTTAGGGATTGCTGAATTCACTTTGGGGACATGCAAGGGCAGGGCACTATTAGAAACCAGTCTAGGAGGACACACGGTTGCTGTGTACAGTGGTTACAGGCCATTGCTGGGATGTCACCTTTCATCCTGTGGTTCTGATTGGCTCCGGTGTGAGGGCAACAGCCAAGGACTGCTGTTAGGACATGCCAGGGTCTGTAATAGGCCCTTGGGAACATCTGCTGACCACCCTGTCTGGCAGCTATTTCCTGCCACCCACAACCACCGGTAGCTGGCTTCCCAGGCCTCACCCAGCCCCCGAGGCTATTCTTGCACAGCACCAGGCGAGTCTTGCAGCCTTGGTTAGACCACACTCAATCTCTGCCCTGAGCCCTCCAATGGCTCCCACTTTCACTCATTTTGGGGTATGGAGGTACCCCAAAGACCTCTCAACAGTCTCCAAGCCCCACCTCCTCCTGGCCACACTGCCCTCCTTGGCCCCTCCACGCCGGGAACGCCCTCTGTCGTTGCCCGGTGGCTGAGCCTCTTCGGGTTTTTGCTCACATGTCACTTTCACAACCCAGCTTGCTCCAATCCTTTACTTGAGATGCACTCTGCCCTATCACCCCTACATCTCCCTACCTGTTCTATTTTTCCCAAGGTTCTTGTCACCTCTTAACAGTCTGATTTATGTTTATTATGCTGTCTGCTCCCCCACTGGGATGTTAAAAGGCAAGGGTTTGTCTGTTTTGTTTGGTCCCTGATGTATCCTAGAACAGTACCCAATTCAATATTTATTAAATGCATGACTTAAAAAATTTCTTCCAATTCATAAAAAGAAGAAAAGAAAGGATGCTATAATATTTGTATACTGGTAAGCCAGCCTGGTGTTCTCAAACCAGCAGGTAACTATCAAAAAGAACTGTGGATCCCCCCTCCATGGACTACATCTCGTCAGCACACGCATGAGACAGTTGCCAGCCAAAATCCACGAAGCTCCACTAGGAAGGACGCTTGGCTCTTCTCGGCTCCCTGCCTGCACGCTCCGTGCTCAGAGTCAACTGGAGTCCATGCCTAATGCCTGGTGATCCCAGGAGCAAATTTATCCTATAAAGGGCCAGAATGTTACATCAATATTAAACTCAGTAAGATGTTAAATTAACACCTAACTCTTTTGTAAATGTCCTAGGAGTTGTGTTCTCTGGTCCTTCCTTAGCACTGTCCTTTCTCATTTCTCCTTGTACTTTCAAACTGGAACCGCTCAAGTCTACTATTTCCAGCCCTTACCTGCCTCTCTTATTTCTAACTCTACAACTATTTCCACTGACAGGTCAAATCTCTTCTATCCAGTTTCCAAAGAAAGGGAAAAGCGAGTCCCTAAAATCCAAGCTGCTGGGCCACAGTTCTCATCCTGATGTAAGCCAAGGTAGAGCTTTATTTGTGCACAACACAGGGAAGGATGGAATTAACATTTAATATCACTTTAAAGCCTTCGTGCCTGCTTCCAAACCCTGCAGAATTAGGGAGATTGAAGGCTTTGTTGCTGAGTAGAGATGCCAGGCTGGCCTCTCAGCCTGCCGGGGGTATCCAGGGAAGGGGGTGAGGCTCTGCTGAGCTGTCCATCCAGTCATCTAAGAAGTCCACCAACCTTTCTTTGCCCAGGAGACCCTCCTCTCACTGGAGTGCACGTAATCTTCAAACACTGTCTGCAAGACTGTGGCTCGCTCTCGGATTTCCTGGGGGCCCACGGCACAGGATTTCTGGGAGGGTGACGGAAGGATTAGAGGAGAGACAGTCGGAGTCAGGAATAATGAAGCAGTTTATAATAGATTTAATAACAGTAAAATCACACAGTAACCACCTAGGGGCCAACAGGGTAATCCTTTCAATATTACTAGGGAAGAAAAAGGGAGCTATAAAGATGTTAAAGTCAAGCAAAGACGAGGATGGCTTTGTGAGAGAGCGGATCAGGTCTACTTATTTATTTACTTATTTACTTACTCTTCTTCCTGGCCTCTTATCACTCATGTTCAAAGAAAGCCCAGTGGAGACACTTTGGAATTTTCCAGGTCCCATTCGGACTCTCAAAACATCACTGAACACAAGCAGTTCTCAGCGAGTCGTGCGCCGCCTGCTTAGGCCTAAGTCCCCTCCCTCGCTCCTATACTCACCAGCAAAGCGGGCAATTCCTCTGTAAGAGCATCCCGCAGGGACCTGCCTAGAATCTAGCCTGCCCTTGAATTTCTGAGCATGGACTCTCTTCGTTCCTTGTGAACCTAGAGAAGTTCACACCCCTGGTGTTTCAGATTCGTTCTTTCAGCCTAGAATCACCCTGCGATCTTCCAGGAGCCTGTTAAGGCGTGGGCGGCTCCAGCACTCACATTTGAAGCGGACTGCAAGGACCCTCACAGTAAACTGCCCTGTGCAAGAGATAACATCTGTTTGCACCAAAAGACCCTCCAGTTGGAAAATGTTAAGAAAATAAAAAACGATTTTCTTTTCATCCTTTAAAACAATCTCGGAGAAAAAGATTTCCTTTCTTTAGGTTCTCCTGAAAACGAGTGGTTTTATTTCTCATTCCTTAAAACGAACAGAGATGCCTCCTCTTGAGTGTGAAACTGATCCAGAACACAGATTGTCCACAAGTTTGGCTACTATGCCTCCCCAAGATCTTGACTGACTGAATGATGCTATTAAGTCTCTACCCACAACAACACTGTCCGTGGAGACACTGCACAGGGAAAAGCCAGTGCAAAACCCAGTATGTGCCCATTCACCCCACACGGGACAGAGCGCGCGCACCCGTGTCTGGCTGCCCGTGCCTAACTGCGACTCCTGACGCCCTCTCACTTCTAAAGCTGCCACAGGAGCACAGAGGGGGGAGAAGAAAAAGCCTCACTCTTTTGATTGACACTCATCTCTCTGTATTAATAGAGACTTAACCTGGAAATGTTTTTAGTTTAGTCAGATCATTCCTGCTACCTGTTTGGTTGATGACAGTCTAGTTTATTTCACAGTACATGGTCCCCCAAAGGGCTTTACCCACGCATGTGTCAAGAAGAGTCACTCAGGAGCTGTGTCATTTAGGGAAGTGGACATTTGCTATTGTCATTAACAAGGATTTTTTCTTTACCCTCCTAACTGATGTGAAATGCAAACTTTTTTTTTCTGCCCTCCTTTCGTTAAGCTACCTCAGCAGCACAATTGTCACCTTCCTTGTGTTTTTTTTAATATGAATGTGAAATTAGCGAGGATGCCCTTTCCCCTGGCGGACAGAATCCTCTGTTATTAAAAAGTAAAGCACTTTAATAATGAAAACTTTTTCCTCTTTTTCCTGTGTTTTAACTGTTTAAAATTAATGAGAAGGGCAGAATGGTTGTCAAAGCGATATTGAAAGCCGGGCAGCCAGGACCGAATAAGCACAAAAATCCCTCTAGAGTGTTAGATAAACAGAGCTCCAGCCCGCTCGAATCCCTCTGTTGGTTATTGTATACATTCTGTAACAGCTCTCAGAATAGATCTGAGAGCCAGGGAGGCAGAGAGGTTTCAGAATTCCAATAAAGGCCTCAAATTAAAGACAGCCTGGTGCGAATTCCAGGAGAAAATTAAAGAGACCTCAAGCTTAAGTGACAGGTGACTTGCTTCTGTGTCACAACTGTCAGGGGATTTAGTGATAATATGGCAATATATTACAAAGGGCTTTTCTTATTCCCCCCTTTAGGTTTCAAAATGAGGCATCTTTTCTTCCAAACCGAAAAAAAAAAAAAAAAAATTACACATACACACATATATAATATGAGCGTGTATACAAGTGAAATATGAAGAAAAAAAAGGGGATAAAACTAGGTTCACACGTTTGAAAGGATGAGGTCAGTTTCAGTAAAATATAAGAAAAAGTTAATGGCAGAAAACATAATATACTTAGGAAAAAGCATGTCTTTTTCCCCTCACTCCCATTCCCAGAAATACTTCACTTTAAAATTGCCCCTCTTGAGAATGACTGAGATATTTTTCATGTCTTTTGGGGAGGACAGTCTAAATTTAAACTGGAGACGGAGGGGCACAGTT
Source organism: Manis javanica (assembly GCF_040802235.1). Taxonomy (NCBI): domain Eukaryota; kingdom Metazoa; phylum Chordata; class Mammalia; order Pholidota; family Manidae; genus Manis; species Manis javanica. The sequence goes on along the minus strand of NC_133157.1, from coordinate 3,880,187 downwards.
ATGCAGCACCATCTCAGCCCCAGACAGCTATGATGCTCCCGTAACAAGGGCGGGTCAAAGCCCGGAGGGCACAGGAACGCCCTGCAGGCCTGGCTTCCCCACCCTCAGAGGCACACACTCAGTACTGGGTAATGAAGCTAACTTACAACTAGTGGGCCATGGGTACTTGAGAAAAATAAATTCCAACAGTCCACACACACTCACTATTCTATTCCTTTGTCTGTGAGACCCTCTGATCTTGGAGAGCACAGATGATCAAACAGGACTCAGCAAAGGGACTACTGGTCTTAGTTTAATATCTCATGATGCCAGTGACAGATTTTTAAGTTTACAGGCATATTTCGTAGAACTAAAAAATGTATGTAAGAAAACATGTTTGGGTGTGTGGATACTTTGAAGATGAAAATTTCATGCCTATCACGAGGCAACAGACGACCTTAAGATATCTAAGCTGGACTATTTTTGTTGTAAAAATGTTTTAGATGCTAGCAACGGTGGGGGAGGGCCATTTTTTTTTTTGGAAGCATGCCTTGATACTAGCGACTTCTAAGGTATTTTTAAACTAAATGGAAGGATTCTGTTTTAATCACTTTATTGCCAAGCAGAGTTTTACCCCTACAGTCCCTAGAACCTTCTGAGTGCTTCTCAGTAAAGTTGAAAGATCAAATTTATTCTCTTTGTAGGTGGGTGAACACACCCGACGTAGCTATATATTTTTTATATACCTAAATATGAAATATACATTTTACAGATGCTTCACTTTCTGCTCACAGAAACCCAAAAATGTATGTGCCAAAGGGACATTTATAATGGACTTCAGCCAGGCTGGGAGAGGAAGGGCATTATAATGAGGTGCCTGGCTATATGTGTAAAGGGCGATCGACTGAGTCTTTGTTTACCTGGTCTTGCACTGGTCCATATACTGGAAAGGACTGTCCAAATTGAGCCTAGCAATCAAGACATTCTATCTATCTTCTCAGGAACAAACAGTAAGTTGTATCCAGCATTTGCTTTATTCTTTTTACTACTCACACGGATCAGGAACTCTCAAGCTGCATATCTACGTGACAATAAGTAAGTCAACCCTAGTAAGGTCATCAATTTACTTTTTCTTTGTCCTTTTGAATTACTGTTAAATTTGGTCACAAAAGTCAGGTTTTCATCGACATGACTTCTGGAACCTAGTATGATTGATTTAATTTGACCAGTTATTTTGATGTCAGTGAAAGTGCAACCTTGCTTAGTGTTTTTTTTTTTTTTTCAAACAAAGACCACCACACCTTAAAAGTATCAAAACACTGTCCTCATTCCTATCTGTGAGGCAGGAGCTCAGGGCTGCAGTGAACTTACAGGGCCCAGAAGCGGGCAGGGCACTTTCTGCCTTGTGTCAGCTTCTCCTCACAGCAACCCTAGCAGATGGGCTCTTGTTCTCATTCCACAGATGGGGAAACTGAGGCTGGGGACAAGAGGGTCTGCCCAACATTGCTAACCACCAGTAGTGAAGCAAGGGCTCAAACCCAAGTCCGTCTGACACGATCTCACATCAGCTCCTCACGTCTCAGCGATCTAAGGCTGGCCTCAAGGTGAGGAAAAGGCTTGGAAAGAGGAACTGATGCCACGAGGCCACAGAAGGGCAGATGTTACAAAAGTGGCTGTGCTGGTCCCTGAAAGAGCAGGAGGCAGTGCAGCCGTCTGCTTCTTCCCTGGGGACTGTCCTGCAGGCTCCACACACATCCACTGCTGCCCCAAAGACAAGGCCCAGCCTCCCGGAGAGAACTGAGCTGAGCTCCGGATAAACACCAGCACCAAAGCCGGCCACAGAGACTGTATAAGGGAAGCCGAGGTGGCCTAAACCTCTGCTAACTAATTTTGTGACTTCACTGCTTGCTCTTATTTCTGTAGAGTGGGGCAGGCTGTAATGGTCTATTTATTGTGCTACTGTAAAAGGCGCTGGGCTCCGTGTCACTGAGTCTGGCTTACCCCCCCACCTGCTGCTGGCTGACATGGTGGTGACGACGATGGCCAGGAGGACAGCGGCCCCCAGGCCCCGTGTAGCTACTCAGGTTACTTCTGACTCCACCCTCCAATCTCCTTACGAGAACACTAGTATTCTCAATTTTACACATGAAGACTGAGGCTTAGGAAGGTCCAGTAGTTGTTCAAAGGTGAGTAAGATTAGGAATGTGGCCCTAAGGCCATCTCTTGACCACTCTGCTACACTGCCTGCTTATCCCTACACTGCTGTCGTGGGCTAGAGTGAAGTATCTGTGGGAACATTAAAAAAACCTACCTCGAATTTGCAATAGCTTTAGAGGAACAGAAGTGTGCCAAGACCGATGAGTATCTGTCTGGTTCGTGGCCAGTTCCCTTGAAAACAAACTATTCATATGGGATCCCCAAAAGTCCAGCATGGCTGGGATGTTTTACAATGAAGCCATGCTTTAAAAGACCTGTTTGATCAATTGAATCTTTAGCTGCTATTTTTGTTCCCAGAGATCTTTGTTATGGTACTATTTCTTGACCAAATTTCACCTCTATGAAAATGACTACCATTGCCTGATCCAACAAGCAATTTAGCTCCATTTTCTTGGCTTAGGTAATACTAACAGAGGCGCGCTGGTATATGACGTCAGGTGGCCTGCTTTCACACCCCAGGATCAAGGACTGTTCGCTGCCCTTCACCTCTCTGGCCCATTTCCTCGTCTGCAGAGTGGGACACCGATGTCTACCTTCCAGGGCTGCTGGGAGGATGACACAGGACCAAGCACGTCAGAGCTTAGCAGAGTCCTGGGTCCAGAATCCACACCGGGACCATGTCCTTGCCTTTCCCTAGGTGAATTCCCTCAGGTGCGCTCTGGCACCAGAGAGCTTACATCAGGGCCAACTAGAGTCCAGCCTCAGGGAGGATATCAATCCAAATAATGACTCAAACTAACACATAAAAAAAACCCACTGGCCTCATCTATTTGGCTTTGATTTTCCTGTCTGTCCTTAGGCGTAACAAATTGCAAAATAGTCAAGTAATTAGTATGTCATAGATAAAATCACATACAACACACACACACACATGCAACATGCCAAGTGATGTGTTGTAGGGAAAAGAATGCTGGCCAAGGGAAAGCCTCAGAGAAGCAGCTGGAAAGGATGTTCGGGGCTGCCTGCAACCACTCAGGATGTCCGTATGGAACTGCACAGAGAATAAAATTTTTCTTAATGATTTCAGCTTTACTCTCTCTCTGGGTTATAGCACACACATTAAAAAATGAATGAATTGTGTCTGAAAGGAGACACAGGGATATTTTAATTTTCTAGTCTGTCTTGGATGGACAGGTCTGGTCACTTGTCCATACTGACACTTGGAAAGGGACCTCCAGGGCTAAGTGTGTAACGCTGCCTCCAAACGCGTTCTGGCCTGGAATGCGACCTTCTTTCTGGGAAGGCTGCTGCTGCCCAGCCCATTAACTGGACTGAGACCAGCAAACACATCCAGAAGCAAAGAGAAAAAGCACAGTCAAGATTTGGCCTCACCTAATGTTCATGGTTTCTATACACTGTGCTTGATGGAGGAAGTTAACTACCCCATGCATGACATCTCCACTACCCCAAAGCAAGAAATGAGTCACGTTGGTTACTAGGAAGCACATACGCAATACAACTCACCTGGTTTCCCCGGCGCCTCCCTTTGAAACAATCATCCCTTGTCAGGACAGACAAAATATCTTCCACCTTAATCTCAGAAACACTGTAAAGGAAGGGCGTATCAAGGTAAACTTATTTTGTCAAAAACATTCAAAATCATGCATAAAACTGGCCTATTCTCGAGCTAGTTCATTTAAAGTAGAAGATACATCTTCACAGAGAAGAGAGTATTTTTGTAAATTTAGGAATTGGGAAGAGGACCTCTATGATACTCTAGGGACAGATGGAGCAACATTCAAACAATTTCCTTCCTCCTTAATGAATTTGAAATAAGCTACATTTAGAATTTCCTTTATAGGGATCATGTGATTGTTTCTTGTTAAGTCTCAAATACTAAATTAGTAGGCTTTCTTCTTGTTTATTGAATATACTACCTTGACTTGGGCAGAAGATGATAAACATTTCACATAGTCCCTTTGGTTTTAATAGTTAAAAAAAAAAGGTGGAGCAGGCTAAAGATCCTTAACTTCCCCGTGCAGGGTAAGAGTAACGAGCGCCCCCCCATCTACGCACAGCTCTCTTCAAGTCTCCACTGAAGGACTTTACCCTCTTGTCTCTTGCTCATTAAGCAGTGAGAGCCACACAATCTCTGTTGAATCTAGAGCTACGTGCAAATGGCTGAAACCAGAGTCGGGGCTTCACCCTCCAACAGAAGCCATCAGGAGCTGGCAGCAGACTGTCCGCCCTACTGGGCGGTGTCTGGCTCCGCCCGCGCTCCCCCTGGGGCTGTGCGGGCAGCGGAGTGGAGTGCGTTAGGGGCTAGGGAGGAATACGGGCAGCCAAAAACACTTCCCCGGGAGAAAGGAACAGGGCAGGAGGCGCTCTGGAGGGAAAAACAGATCTTAAGAAGATAAATGATTTTCCTGTATGTTGTTTTTTTTTTAATGTAACAGTAAATTAAAACATGAACGGCAACCTCGTGAGAGAAGACAATTCCCTCCCTTTCCCCCAAAGGTTGGTCTGACAAAGCTATGAATGAAAATGTCAAGTCTGTGACAGTGATTTACCTGAAATGTGCCACCACTTTCCTGGAGCCCCGGCACCCACCCCTCAGCTTTCTTGTCTGCTGCCAGCCCCAGGATACGTGAATCTTTCTACGGCAGCTAAGAGTCAACTGGAGAAGGCAGAGTATATACTGCGAGCGCAGGAGTTGGGGAGAAAATGCTCAGGACTTCATGGAAAATCCATTTTCATGTGAGAGAGAAATGCTACCGTTACAGAATTTGCCTTATTCATGCCTGGGAATCTGAAAAGAGGTGAAAACAGAGCCCAGTCCTACCTTTCCCTTTGTCTATCTGCCTTGCCTCTATTCATCGCTTTTTTTCTTGTGGGGAAAAAAAAGGAAAAACAGAAAAATCAGAACATGGGTCAAACACTGAAGCGAGGAGAAAGAAAAATGAGTAAGGCCACCGCAACCAGGCATACTCGGAACTGCGGCTGCCATGGAGAGGCGCCGTCCTCTGAGCTGCACGGCAGTGCGACCTCCCAGCCAGCCTGGCTCCTAGGCTGTGTGTGAGTCTGTATGACAGTGTTGGGGCCAATCACCCAAAGCGAACAGGAGCTGGGGAGAACTGGAGTGATTTACAGTTTACAAGGGCACATTCCTCCTAGTCTAAGAAACTGTGGCTTCTGAGAAACAAAGCAAATCTACTCTGCTTATTTATGGTTCTATCAACAGATCTAAATCACCCCTCCTTACTGTGAAAAGAGAGAGAGAGATACATAAATTCAAGGAGTCAGTCTTATGCCTGATCTAAGAAATATACGTTTTGATGAATCATTTACATTTCAATAAACCAATGATGACTTTCATTAGAGACATATTTAAAGAAGAAGTGGGAAAAAGTTAGGAATTCAGGAAGCCAAAAGGATCCAGAAACAAAGCTGCACTGAGAGAGCAGCGGCCCGGCCCAGGGCACCCGCCTCCCGCCCTGCCGGGCCAGTCACACTGCCCGGGGGAGTCCTGCGGCGCTCAGCTCGCACAGGCAGGCGGCGACCTGCTGTGACGGCCGCTGCTGCCGAGACCCTTGGCCTGCGTTCCTGAATCTCCCCTGCGATCCATCAGCCATTGCAGCATCCCGCTGCCTGGCTCTCAGGCACAAAACTACCCACACACCTTCCTCCTCCTCCTTTTTTGTAGTATTTAGGTATGTACCTTTTGGGTTCAAAAAATGTTCAAATGTGCTTCTTTCCATTGTACACTTTCCAATTCATTCTTGTTAGATTTCATTTTGTATTAAATCAAAAAAGCAACCTATTTACATATATCCGCTATATGGCCCTTCATCCAACAGAAATCAGGCAGTGGGATGTACCGGCTGTGACATATTACTAAGCTCTGCTATTTTTTAAGGTTGACTACATCTGGCCCATGAAGCAGTCGGTGGTTCAGGCTCGGGCACCTCAACAGGTGCATTTTTCAGGGCAGAAACCAGCGAGACTGCAGGCCTGCAGCGCCCCTTCCCCACAGCTAAGTGCTCTCACACTACCCCACCCCTTCTCGCCACTGAGGACCCAAGTCTCTTCTCAGCCCTCACCTGCCCCAAGTCCGAATCGCTGGAAGCATCGTGTTGAACTGCCCACAAATGCTGCAGGTGTGCTATTTTTCCAGCTAAGATCATCACAGAGGATGACTGTACTTCTATCTTTAAAATATACTTGGCTCACTAATAATTCATGTTGGTACTGTTATTTTCCCTTTTGCAACTGAGGTTTACATTTGAACCTTTCACATCAATCAACTTGGATGTGTTCATTAAAGAAAAAATTAAAGAACAGAGCAAGGCAGAGGCACCGTGCTGGTCACTCCAGGCTGGACAATCAACGTGTGACTCCATGACTGCAGCGCTCGCCTTCCTGAGATCACACCAGATGACAGAGCACGGAAGGACTTCCAGGGAGCCGGGGCGGGAAGGAACGGGAGGCTGTGAGCTTGCAGGTCCCGAATGGAAGGTGGAGGGAGCCTGAGACACTGAGAGCCGGAGGGGCACTGATGCCGTTTTCCACTGTGGGACTGAACTACAGTTCTGAAATGCCGTCCAGGGGGACAGAGATCCCTGCAACAGGGAGAGCGGCCCTGGCCTATGACGACGGCCATCCAGCCTGTGAGGCCAGGAGGCCAGGTTGGTCGGTGGGCTCCCCTTCACCCACAGGGCTTCTAGAGTGCGGCCGCCTGACCGGGGGCCCGCCTAGATGCTGAAAGCACGCAAAGGGAAGAGGCAGCCAGGGTCCAGCCCAGGGAACTCAGGATCTCCAGACGGAGACGAAGCCCTGGTGCTTGATGGACTGATGGGCATGAGATTTCTCTCTCACAACTAAGATAAAATATGCGTGCCTTCCTGAAACAAAAACCACTAAACTGACAAACTGTATTAAGGTGGGGCACATTAAATTGTAAGAAAGCCCAAACCATCTTTATTACTAGATTCATCAGGAGTGGGTCCCTGTTTCTGCCAGCTTTGAAGAGCGTAAGGCACAGGTTCTGAGAAAGCCCCAGTCCATACATGTTCACACCAGCAACCTCGAGAGAGCGTTAAGTCTGACAAGGGTGAGAGGCAGAGCTCTGCAGGGCAGGATGCGTGGCGGGTGCTGCTGGAGATCGCCATGTGCAGTTCCCTAAGTGGGTGCCCTGCACTTAGTCCCACAGCCCCCCAGACCAGGTCCCCATGCCAACTGCTGGACATTCCAGTTCAGATATAGAATGCAATGACTTTCCCAGCTCTGAACTTTAGGGAAAGAAAGTCTCATCATTTTATTTGATGGATGACATAAAACACAAAGCTGGGCAAAAAAAGCACCAAGAAACATGACCCCCCCCATTCAGCCACACAGCTGACCTGTGTGCCAGCATCATAGCGTCGGTTCTAGGTGGTGTTCGAAGCAGCCATCACTGCTTCTGTGCATGGCCTGTTCGTGTGCCACCATCTAAGGCACACATAATTCTTCTTATGCTTCCAAAAACAGTTTATGCACCATTGTTCTTTGTCTGAGCAGAAGACACTCTTGAAAGTAGATTGGTGTGAAAACTGCGTGCTGTTAAGAGCCCAGTGTCAGAGCTTGAATACTTCAGGTGCCAGAGGTTTTATGGAAATCATGACAAAACAAATTTATTTCCATGGCCGAGGTGAATTCTTTCTGCTTTCCTCATAAGTCCTTCTGGCCAGGTGGAGATATTGTTCTCTATATTTCTTTCTTTGTCTTTCCTGAGTTAAGTTCAGGGTCTGATGGAAGCCCCTGACTGGTAAGACTCCATGCAGTCAGGCCCATGACCAACGGCAAGAACTGCAGGCTTTACCTGGGGACATAAGGTGCTGTCACTTGACTGGGCACCTACGAGATGGCAGCCAGACAGCCTTGGCTGGAATGTACAGTGTGTATTCAACTGACACTAAATTTCTTCCCTGGGCTTATTTTCCTAGGGGAGGGAGAGTCGTGGGATGAGTAAGAAGTACTACTTTTCTCAAAGACAAATCAACTCTAATGGTACAGAACATTAATTGCAAGAAATAAAAAGTGTGAATAAAAAAGATCTTTAAGAAGCTGGCTGTGAGGGCTGTGCACATTTACAGTAAGAGAAATAAAACAAAGAGTTCTCTCTTAAAGTAAAACGAAGTGCAACAGATAGTTCTCTGACTTAGTCTGGCAACACAATGAGAACTGTCATGTGCTGATGATATTAAGGGCTTCAGTCTCTGCCACCGGCTACTCCGGGGCTCATTCAGGGATCACAAGGGTCAACGGCTCTTCGTCAGCTACAAGGCCCACCCACTGTAAAGCGACAGAAAGTTAATTAGGTGAGATCAGCTGAAACCCTGTTCAGGTTTCTGACTCACTTGATTTTGTGAGAAGCCAACGAGTTGACATATTCTGCCTCCGAAGGAGCCAAAATGAGCAGGCTGCTCCCATGGCAGCCAATCCGGGCGGTTCTCCCGATCCGATGAATGTATTCAGCGGGTGAAGATGGAGCATTGTACTAAAAAAGGTAACAAAAATGAAGGAATTCGCAGATCAAGAGATTGCCATTAATTGGAAGTGCAATACTCCTTACCTGCCTCCAGGTACCCCAAGAATTAAAAGCTGGTGCTATGGTTGCAAAACCTATTGCAATCACAAGAAGTCGCTCAACCCTGAAACTCCTGGCTTCATTGGAAATAACAAGGCTCTGACATGCAAATGTGAACAGTGGCCAAGTTTGAGATAAACGAGATGTCTTCTCATCCCAACATCTCCCTTTTAATTTTACTTCTCCACAGGTCTCTTCATTTCCCTATCTGCATCTTTTCACTGAAGTGACCCTGCAAGGTGAAACGGAGGCAGGTGGGGAAATTGCTGCAGGATGACCACATGACCTTGGCCTACTTCCTCTGTACACAAAGCAGTGGAGACGAGGCCACAGAGGACTGGACAGGACGAGGAGGAAGGGCCCGACCACTCTGATCACAGAGGTCAGCCCTGTGCCGGGCCCCTGCACCCGCCCAGAAGTGGGGCCCCAGCCCTGGGTTGCAGTCCCACTCTGCCCCAATGGAGCGGAGTCTCAGGGCAGTTGGGAAGCAGGTTTCCTCCCTGCAGGGACAGGCTTCTGCTCCCACGGAGAGCATTCTTCACTTGGGGGAAAAGGGCAGACTCCGTAAGACAACAGAATGAATTATGTATAGCATGTCATGTTCTCATGGCAATAACTTTGTCACCATTAAAATGAACTGACCATATATTCATTCTTCCTTTTTTTTCTTTGCTGCTTCACAAATCAAAAATCAGAATGCTATGATGAATGTAATGCAGAGGAGGCCAGGCACATTAAACTAATCAGTATCCACACTATTAGAAGGCTCTAAATGATCAATCTGATGTGTCTGGCATGCCACACATTAAAATTATCCTTGCCTTATCTTTAATTTGCTCTGTTGCTAGCAGGAGAGAAGACACAATGCCTCTAGTTGCAAAGTGATCATCTGCCACGAGATCAAATTTCCTAGCCAATGAAAGGCATGCAATTCCACTAACATGTGAATAAAACCGTGACTCACGTAAACAGGGCATGTGTCCCCTGGCCCCCTCACAGAACAGCTTCAAAATACCATTCTGCAGACTAACAAAAAGAAAAAACAAAACTAAAACCGTCAAACTCTAGTGCTAACACCTGTACCCTCTGGCAAAGCGTCTAAGGCTAGAGGTATGTGTAAGATGCTGTCAGGGACTTAATTGCCCCCTGAAGGTCAATGTACACGGACACGGCTCTAAGGACAGCTGAGCCATCTCCTTCTGGGCACAATGAGGCCTCCCATGGGCCCAGGTAATTCCTGCTATTTTCAGACTGCTGAAACCTTGGTGTGACATGCGTTAGTCTGGGAGCAGGGGAGCCTGCCCCTCCCTCCCGCAGCCGCACAGTCTGGCTGTTTTGTTGCAGCAGTTAGGTGGGCTGGGTTAAGGAAAGATGTCGGGAGAATTGTGCAGAGAAGGCTGGTTGCTGCCTGGTTACCAGGGCAACACCCAAGAGGGTAATAATAATTATTCCACTTAAAGCCAATGCATCTACTCATGATCATACATTCCAGCCTCGAGCTCGCACCTTAACAACTAAAAAATTACCTGAACAATCCATGTGACTTGAGGGAGATCTAAGCCCCGAGCTGCAACATCCTTCAAAACAGAAAAGAATATGGCTTAGAACTGAGTTTCTGAACCATTCTGGGGTCACGGATCCATTAGATAATGTAATGCAAACCAGTGAGGGCTCACCACACCTCAATGTGCACAGGCATGTACATGTAACATACACACACACCTCAATGTGCACAGGCATGTACACATAACACACGCACATGCACACAAGTGCACACACACATACCCATTTGTATTCAACTTCAAGAACCCACTGAAGACTGTGCTTAAAAATTCTAATTTAGGGCAAGTTCTACAGAAGCCTGCTGGTGTGGCAGTCACAACCCGTTTCAAAAAGAATACAATCTGCAGGTTGGCCCAAGACCTTAAGTCATTACCAGCTGTGTCAGGTAAGAATTCTGAACACTTACTAGCATGTTCTACTACTTTTACATTTTATTTGGAAAACCACTCTACAAGGAATGCAGCCATGGCTTACTATCCCCAACCCATACTTAACAGCAATGCCTCCCAATGATGTGGCTTTGAGGCATGCTTCTAGAAGATCACCCCAAGATATTTCTTAAGGTGAGCTGCAAAGTATTTTCTGGGGACGCTGCTTATTAGCCTCTGAGAGCAGAAAGGATCAAGTAATGCCCCACCTCCTCTGACAGCTAAATTAGAATGCCAGCTGAAGATTTAACCAGACAAAAGAAAACTACAAATGCAACAGAGATTTGCTTTTTCAGCTGGTTCCCACCCCAAAAGCAAAGACTGTCTGCTCTCTAGTCTCTGGCCATTCTGGCAGAGAGACTAGAAAATGGGCATTCTCTAGCCTCACAATACCCTCACTCCCAGCATTCATCTTCAAGACTACCAGTCACAAAAAGAAACCCACCATTTACTGAGTACTTAGTAAACATCAGACCCTGTGTGCCATTTTGCCTGCATTATCTTGACTGACCTTCAGATCAGTTTTTCTCAAAACATTTATGACTCCCATTTGACAGAGAGGAAACCAGGGTTCAGAGAGACCGAGTCAGTTGTCCAGGGACACACTGCTAAGTGGAGGGAGCCCTCAAACCGGGTCTGCTTTACTTTCTATGGCCCAATGACAGTACACTGTTGCGAAGTCAAAAAGATGCTGCATTCCTCACACGCTGCTGATGGGAATAGCAAAGCAGTACTGACCCTGAGGGTGGAGAATTTGGTAACATCCAGCAAAATTACATATGTACTTGCCCTTTAACCCATATGCAATCTCACACCTAGAAACCCATCTCAACACACTGACAAAAATATAAAATGATATACACAAGGCTATTCATTCCAGCACTATTTGTAATTGCAGGTCTGGACAAAACCACAATGTCTAGCGACAGAGGCAGGTGGAATAAAATATGGCAATACCTACCCAAGTAAGAGTATCATACAGTTAGAAAAGGAATGAAGATTCCCATGTTAATATGGAGAATCTCTAGGATGTATTTTGGGTGCATAAAGTATGCTTTTGTGCAAAAAATGGGGAAATATAAATATATCTGCTCATATTTCAGAAAGGAATGATGGGAAAATCCAAGAGCTTATAAAAACAGTTACCGAAGGGGAGGGAAGAGAATGGGGAGAGGGGACAGGGAAGGAAACTAGACTCCCTTTAATGGACTTTTTAAATTTTGACTCTGAGACCATATAAATGTTTTGACATTAATTAAGTAGTAAGAAAATGAGCTGTCATGCAGTATCACCTAAGATGTATTCTTGCCAAAAACAAAGCAAGACCCTAGCGCCCAGATGCAATCTCGGACCTAACTACTAGTTTTCCGGAAGTAGGGGGGGAGAGGAACAAGTCGCCACCACCACAGGTGCACAGCCAAAGCCCAGAATGTCTAAAGGACACATGATTTGGTTCCTCCTACCAAAAATATCAGAGGGGAAAAAGGTAACAAAAACAAGGCATTACATGGATAGACGGGTAAATGGGTAGTTGGAGCCACACACCAAGAACCAAACCTGGAAGAAGGTTCATCAAAACTATCGGCTGTGGTCACCTCGGGGCGGAGGGGGCTGGGCTGAGTTTCACTTTTCTCTTTGCATTTTCCTGTGTTGCTTGCTTTGTGATAACGAATGCCTATGATTTCTCCCCAAATTTTCATTTAAATAACCTCCAGGAAATTGGAAGCAAAGTACAATGAGCACCTGTGTATCCTTCACCTGAACCCACTGACGGCTCAGCTTTGGTACGTCGGTTCTCTCTCTATACATGCGTTTTTCTCAGCCATCTGAAAGTAAGTTGCAAATACAACATTTCACCTCTCAATACCTTAACACATGTGTCCTAAGTAAAAGGACATTCTCCTACATAATCATACCTAAAAAACCAATCATCAGTCATACTCAAATTTCTCCAGTCATACCTAAGATGACTTTTATACTTGTTTTTCTTTCACAACCCAGAATTGAATCACAAAGCATACTCTATTTTTATTATATCCCTCTAGACTTCCTTTAATTTAGAATGATAGCCCTGCCCACAATATTTTCTTATTTAGTTTTTTGATAACAATACATTTTGAAGAGTCCAGGTGTCTTGAGGAACTTTCCAGAATCAGGATTTGTCTGTTCTCCATGCTAAGATCTGGGTGAAGCATTCTGGCAGAGACAACAGCGGTGTGGTGCGTACTTCCCGGCCACGATGCCGAGACACACACTACAGCAGTCTGTCCCACACTGGTAGTACTGTGCTCACCCACCTGAGTTAGTGGCGCCCCCACAGCTCTCTCCATTGTGAAGGGGCCTTTCTTCTTTGAAATTAATAAGTTCACTGGGAAGGGAGAACGTAAGACTGCTTCCCAAAACCCTTTGCCCAGCGATTTCAGCATCTCTGATGCTGCCTGTCTGCAAAATGATGACTTTCTTAGTCCATCATTCCTTCCTTCCAGTTAGTAGCTGGCATTTTTCTGTTAAGAATAGCTCTCCCTCCCCTCCCCTCACTTTCAAGTATCACTAACAATTTATGTGCATAAAGCTCTTTGGAAAATAATTATCCTATGCAGTTTCTCTAAGTAGCATGTTAAAACAATCAGGGTCAGAGGCAAGACCCAAGGAAGATACTGTCTTCCCATCACCCAATTTGCCCAGAAGGCCCAGAGGGCAGGGCAGGATCTGATTATACCTGAGCTTTCTGGTTTCCTTTGCACAGTGGCTAGCTGCATGTATTACGTGTTAAGTGGAAGTTTAGTGTACTAAAAGTGTGTCAACCACCCACAGAGTGTTTCCAGATAGTTCCCACATGCCCTGAAAGCTGAAGGCTGGTGTCCCAGAGCCGACGCCTTTGAGAGCACAGTTCAGAGAGCTCTCCAGCTAAGTAGGAGCAGGAGCTGCTTTCTACGCTAACCGCAGCTGATGGCTTTAGAAAAGCTGACGGGTTCTTAACTCTGCTAAGCTCTTGTTAAGAAATGACTTATTTTATTTAAGTGCCCTGCAGTGGCAGAGGCGTGTACACGATGGGCTGCCTGAGCTTTACAGACAGGCTTTGTAAAAAATTTAATGCTTGTTGGCTTAGTAAATTCAACCAAGAACATAGAAAAACTCTGAAATAGCACATAGCACATGGTGTTGCTGAAACCCCCGAATACAAACACACTGGAAAGTGAGTTAGTTAGGAAGGTGCCAGGCGGCTGTCACTGGGACTGCTCAAGGTTCTCTTTCCCACCTGGGCGATCTAGCTCAGGGCCGCGGAGCTCCCACTCCCAGTACCTCCTGTGCCGGCATGGGGGGCCTCACCGACAGCTAAGCACCACCTGCACTTAACCCAGCTGTTTCTGTGACGCTTCTATCTCTTCCCAGCCTAGGCTGCCACAGAGGACGGGAAGCGGGAGCAGTCCTCCTGCTCCAGAATCAGAGACCTGGGCTCTAGCACCACTTCAGTAGTGTACAAGCCAGGTCAGCTCTCTGAGCCTCAGTTTACCCACCTATAAAATGGCTGAAGACCCATCCTATTTACACCATGGGGTCTTGTGAAGATCAAATAAGACCATGTATGTGAAAGGTGTTTTGAGAATCATACATCTATTTCATTTCATGGTAAAGTTAAGACTTAATATGGTGGCAATCAGGCGGTGATTTAGAAGCCTCTTCAACTTGGCAAAGGCTTTGGTTCTCTGCCACTGTCAGAACTTAGATCCAGCCCAACTGTACTCTAACCTAATTAGGGCAAAAGAATTGCTAAAGTCAGTTCTGAAAGACACTCAACGGTGAGGCCTTGCACGCCCTGGGCTTGACAATTGGCTGCCTCCATGAGACCAACGGGTACAGATGGAAGGCAGCTTGCTCAGGTGCCAGCCTGTCAGTTGGATTAAAATGACTCATTTATTTACCCAAGAACCTCACAAAGTGCTTTTACTAACGGAGAGGGAGCCTGCCGGCTCTCGGAGCAAGGGACACAGCAAATTCGCCTCTGCTGCCTTCCCGGCCTGCCAAGAGTCATTATTGCCGTGTGTGGAAAGCCATCAGCGGGGTGCAGGCCCCCGTTGTCCGGGTGACAGATTGGGCTGCGTAATCAGAGGAGGAAGGAAAGAGCGCAGAAGCCGTCAGAGGCAAGAGATCTTGGCTGGAGTCACCAAAAACCTGGCAACATGAGTTAGCGTAACTGAGTAAACAGCCAGCTATCTCCAAATGATCCTGCCGTTAACACAAATGAAAGAAAGTGGCAAAAATAAACTGTACCTAAAAAACACACCCCAGAGAAAACCAAGAAAGCCTACATTTATCTTGGTAGTAAACTGACATTCTTGTGACTCTTACAGCCTCGACTCCTTTGTCTCCTGCCTCCTGGCGCAATGGAAATTCCCCAGGAGGAAAAGAAATGAAGAACCGTACAGACATAACAGCGTGCTTCAGGGGAAAAAGGAGAAGGTGGAGGAAGGCGGCGCAGGGCACCCAGGCATCTTGTGAGAAAGCAAGCATGTGCTGGACAACCACAGTGCACGCCGGCGGCGACGAGCCAGCAGACCTGTCCAGAGAGGCTGGAAGTGCCTCTCCTTGTTGGGGAAAAGGTGACTGTCCTCCTTTATCCAGGGACACCCAGAGAGCTCCATGTGCACCAACAGAAGGCCTAGTGTCGGCCCTCAAGCCAGAGGTGGCTAGGAAGTACCATTCTCCGGCACATTTCTCTCTACCGGTTCACCAGGGAAACAATGGCATTAAAAACCGCGTTCCCTCCCTTTGGCTTAGGGTAAGTCCTCTACCATAAGCATGAGGAGGCATTCTGCTGATGATCTTGATTCCTTAATTCCATTTGGGAAAGTGGGCTTTGAACTTACAAGTAACTTTCTTTTAACTTGGCTGCTTCTTAGATCTTCTAGAGGACACAAGCTTACATTTCAAACATGTAGAGACCAGTCTTTCACAAGCGGGTCCCTCCTGCCCCAACTACCCTCTCACCTTTGCCTAGACTCCATATCATCATTGTCACATGTTTACTGAGAACCCACAGACCATGTACCAGGCCCTGAACGACTGCATGAAATTAGCAAAATCCAAGCTTTTAAGATGTTAATAATCCAGAAGAAAGAAAATACACACATATACCCTTACTGTTCCCAATAACAAAAAAGAGAGAAGGTAGGAAAGAGAGAAGGTGGAGGGTGAAGTTTCCTAGAAGTACAAGAAATAGCATAAGAGAGCTTCTGTGTGGTCACACCCCAATTCCCAACTTTTCATACAGACATTCAGTCTTCTGGCTCATTCAAAGATCTTGGGGTGATAGATTGAAGTGGCAAAAGCAATGTTATGAAGGGGAAAAAACCCCACATAACAACATGATTCCTCTTTACCAAAAGAAGCCAGTTCCCATCAGCCTGTCCTGATGTGGCCCCCGTTCTTCACGGGCACTAAGAAGCCTCCTGAAGAGCAGTCAGAGGGCTGGCAAGCAACAGGCTCTTTAAAAGGACGCAGAGTAACTGTACCCCCAGCCAAGTGTGACCCAGCACAGCCTGTCTCATGCGCCCCACCTCTCTCAGACACCAGGCTAAAGCAAACAAATATGGCAGAGTAGAAGGAACTGAGAGTGGATGAAGACCTTCTCATCGCTGCCTGTGCTCGAATCCTGGCTTAGAAATGGAGGGAATGAGCCTCCACCCCACTCTCCTCCGGGCACGATCACTGCAGAGTAATGCAGAGACCGCCAGCGGAGGGTCGGTGTACTGGAGGCAACCTGAACAAGTAAGCGAACAGGCAACACAGGACTTTACGAAGAGAAATCAGGTTGTGCCAAGTCAGAGCCTGCTTCCCATGCATACCCAGACTGGCAGGGGCCCATTGGGGTGCCATGCTTTGCTAAGCCAATGGCACTCTGTCTACTGACATCGCTCGCCCGCAGTTATCAGCCAGGCAGAACAACGGAAGTCATCATATGCTTTTGACCCCACTGAGAATTACATTTCAGAAAGAATGATCTTTACTTCCATGTGGAGCTACTAAAAAAACCAAAACCAAAACAAACTGAGAAACTGAACTTCAAACACCTGGAGTTTCCTTCTGCCTCTGACCGAACCCTTGTCTGTAAAACACAGCAGGGTGTGTGGAAGGAGGCTCGACAAGTTCCCACCAGGGACAAGGCGAGCATCTTCAGGGCCAAAGATAAACATGTTGTCCCTATCCTAACTCAAACGCCAACACAAAGGTTCCTCCTGCCTTCCGTTCCAATAGACACGTGGTGACATTCACCCCTCAGGCAACACCATTTTCACAGAAAACTAACTCATTTCCAATAAGCAAGTATTTTAGTCTTAGCCTCTCTCACCAGAGCAGGCCATCTGGTGGGAAGACCCCTAGACAGGGTGTGATGAGTGGCACAGAGAAATGCAGGGCACACTGGGACTGCTCAACAGGGAAGGGCCAGGGCTCCAGGGATTGCTTTCCTGAAAAAGTGAAATGAAGCTGAGAGCCGAAAAGCATTTACAGGGCCGGTGTCCCAGGCACAGGGAACCCATACATCAAAGCTTCAAGGCCAGAAAAAGCAGGAATGATGCAGTCAGGAACTGAAAGACCTGTATAGCGGAAGGGTTGGGAGAGAGGGGGACGTGGAGACAGAGGGCACAGGAAGGAGTCAGGTTCCAGAAAGTATTACTAGGCATAAATTTTTGATGAGTTCCTTTATCAAGTAGATTATTTGGATCCATTTTCACTTTAGACCCAGCCTTTAAAGATGGTTTTAGAGCAAACATGAGCTATCTGATGTGTGGCAGGCTTCCTCAAGGGAAGGGCTCCTTGGTCAGACTCAGACCTTCTTAGGAGGCAAGATTCTGTGGCAACTGTTCTCAGATCAGTATGTCCTGTGTCAGTGGAACCCCTGTTCACCACACACATGAGAACTGGCACACTGTGATATGCAGGTGACCGGGAAGGCTATCTTGACCCATGAGAAACAAAGCTGCACTCACTCATAAGCTCTAGATTTAGAAAGAAAATCTCTGTTACCTTTAAAACTGAGCGTAGAGTAGGAGTTACTTACAAAACAATTGTATTAAATAAGGCCTAGACAGGATTCAACTAGCGAACTGTCTTTGTTTCCACCAGCACTCAATTTACAGTGCAATTTCATGACTGTATATACAGGGATTTCTCAAATAACCAGTTGGGGACTCAGTTATATCATCCAAACTACAGGGAAAGTATTTTCATCTTGGGGGGTAAGCAACAACCATGTTGGAGTGGATCCCCAGAGATGGGGAGACAGTGAAGGCGTGTTTTCCATCTCGAAAGAGCATGAGAGATGTGCATTAAAAAGGTCAGCACTGTGCTGCACGAGGCAGCTATCCAAGACTGCAAAGATGGAGGCTGAGTGAACTGGCCCCTGAAAACTGGAGGGCAAATGATAGTTTTAGACAAGCAAATAAAATCTGTCCAAGCACATCTATTTTCCTTTAAGAAAAGGTGAGCAGAGGCAAGTCACATGATTTTGTCATGGAAAGACTTTCTCGGCTCTAATTACTCCCGATAGCTGTAATTTACAAGTTTTTGGTGGAGAGAAATTGCCAAGATTCACACGTTTTCAGAGCAACAGCTGCCGCTATTAGTGAGCAAATCACCAAGCCTTCTGCATGGTGGCGGTCAGCGATCTGAGGTGTAGTCAGCTGACAAACCAGCAGTGCAGAGACCAGCCACCCCAAGAGGCCCCTGGTATTCCCGCTCTTTGCACCTTTTGTCAAGAGACGAAAAATTGCCACTAGCACCACAGGAAATTTCAACATTCACGTGGAGTCTGGAATGGTACGTACCGTGCAAAGAAGGACACCTGCTGTGGAATGTGAGAATTCTTGAAACACTGCTGTTCTTTCCTACAAAAACAAGGAAAAGCAAGGCCTTACAACTCAGAGACCAATGCCAGCAAGGCAGGCTTAGTTTCCCATAACCTTCCCAGTTTCCTATGCGGTGGCTCTTTAGGCACAGACGCTTTACCAAGAAAGAGGAAGAAGGGGGGATGCTTCCCATCTTCTCGTAAGACCCTGTGCGTACAGGACGGGATTTCCCAGGCTCCAGCAGAGAGGCAGAGCTTTGAGGGCTGCACCTTCCAGTGCGACAATGCCAGGGCGGCAGCCCCTTCAGCAGCGGCCAAGGCCAAGCAGGCAAAGCCAAAGGCCACAGGTCCCTGCAATCAGGGTCCCCTGTACAGGGTTTATTCTTAGTACATTTCCTACGGTGGTTCAGAGGAATGAAGAACAACCAACTTTTACCACAGGGCAAATTCTTAAAAAACTAATTAAAAAAAAAAAGATTTTAAAATTATAAAAGCCATATATTTTAAGTCATAAGAAGAAAATTAAATCATCCTACCACCCAAAGCAAACCACCACTGGCAACACCTTGGTGTTTCCCAAGCCTCCTTCCATGCAAAACCTAACCAAATCTGTAACTTTTTAAAAAACGGCATCATCCCACTTTTACACCACTAGCATGCTCTTACCATATATCAAAAGAACTGAACGTGTTTTTATGCCAAGAAATATCCAAAGCCACAATGTGTCTCATGACTGTATAGTATCCAGCTGAACGGGAGCCCCTCATATATGCCCAGAGCACCGTCGTTAGCAAGGGAGGTTGTCCGCAACTGTTTACTACCACAAACAATGTCGGGAAAACGGCTCTGCAGGTAAGTCGTGTATACATGCTTGATCATTCCCTTGGGGTAAACTCCTAAGGGCAGACTTGTGGGACCAAAAGAGAGCATACACTAAGAGCTTCTCAGCAAGAGGCTGAAAGGGCATGCCCAGTGGGTGTTCAAGTCACACGGTTCCATGCATGTCCATCTGTCAGCAACAACAAAAAGGGAAATATAACCAAATTACTAAAAATCTGGAAAACAGAAAAAAGCGAAGTCTCTCCTCCCACTCCGGCACAGCCACTTTGCCATGGAGGTGCACCTCATTCCAGTCTTTCGCCATGCGTGGATTCTGACACGTAACTGGGAGGGGGCCCAAGGGCCACATCACTCATATAGCAAATAATGACAGCCAGCATGCCCTGAACAGTACTGCGCCCACCACTGGCCTTTGCTGTATGCATCTGAACTTACCCAATCCCTGTGACAACCCTACGAGGAGATACTAGCACCAGCTCCGTTTCCAAATGGAAACACGGGGGCAGAGGCTAAGCAACCTGCCCCCAGGACACACACACAGCTAGTACAGGTTGGACTGCACCAGGCCCAGGAGCTGTGCTCCAGAGTTGGAGCTCAGACCCCCACAAGGACAGCTGTATTTGCCCATTTGCTGCATGGGCTGTCCCGGGGCATTTCGAATGGCTGCGCCGTAGATGCGAAATCATAAAGGTTCATAAAAGCCTGTGAAGCATCCCGACGCCTGCACACACTGGGCGCAGATCTGGGCTGAGGAAGTCTATCACACGCTTGAGCTTTTGTCACAACCACCACGTGGCAACTCCTTCCAACAGTCCCGCCTCCTAACGCTCCTAAACTTGGTTAGAGCTGTGTGGGTCACGTACGGAGACCACACCACGGTCGTGTGGAGCAGTGGCCGGGGTAACAAGGCAGCTGTGACTGGGACTCTTTAGTCTGATCTGAGACAAGACACTGCACCTCAGTGTTCATAAATCAAAATGCAGAAACTGTCCCATCTCTCTTCTACCCATCTCAAGGGAAGGCTGTAAAGGCTAAATCCTTAATAAACAAAGTAACACAGCAAAATACTAACAATTACAAAATTATACAAAAAATCTAATTATTCCTGAAAGAAAAAGAGGGACAGTAATAACAGCACCTCCTCTTTCCAGATCACTTCCTATGTGCCAGGCCCGGACTAAGCAGCTTAACTGCGTTAGTTCAGTGAATCATCACAAAGCCCTGTGAGGTAAGTTCTGTTATTATCTCCTTTTAGAGACACAGAAACTGCGGCACAAGAAAGTTAAATGTCCTCTTCCTGAGGTCACACAGCCAGGACATGGCAGAGCAAGGACCAGAACACAGCAGTCTGTCCCACAACACACGGCTATGAACATCCTGCTAGACTGTTGCCTGCTACAATGTGAGATAAGCAGTTGGAAAGAATTTAACTACAGAATCTTTTGTGTGATCCATCCAAATTCCTAGATCCCCCTGAGTTCACATCCAGCCCCCTCCTCACCCCCCGGCCTGCCCGGCAGAATGCCTGATGGAAACAGTCCTAGAGGCTCAGTAAACTAAGGCTAAAAAAACCAACCACCACAAATTGTATTACATCATGAGCTCAACAAAAAACTGACTAAGGGATCCTAAAAGTAAAAACCAAGAGTTTATGCATTTCACAAAGGCTGCAATAGTCAGGAAATTCTATATAAACTTGTAAATAAGCTGTGTCCTTGAGTGACCTTGAGCAAGTTCACTTGTTTGAGCCTCCACTTCCTAACTTACTAAAACAAAAAAGCAGGAACAGAAGAGGGCTGGCCTTGATTTTTAATGCCTCTTTCGGCTCTACAATGTTGTGATTTTTTTCCACCAGGTCCAATCAAATCTTATTCTGACTTCTGGTTTTTCCCCACTCCTTCCAGTCTCCTCAGCTGCCCAGCAACCACTCCCCCAAGATGCTCCTGTTCCCAAGCCCTTCACAGTTCCCGTGAGTGTACCTCATCCTATTCTCCACCCGGACGCCCTGACCAGATGGCCAGTGCCTGGGAGTAGAATCACACTTCTGCAGCTCAGTTCCTAAAATAAGGAAAATGTTCTACTCTTCTCCCTGAACAAAAACATTACTCAGAGCTGAGACGGAACTGAGATCCCCGGCCCCTGACGCACAGCACCCTCTCCCAACCCAAAATGTCCAGAGCAAAGCGCTGCATCTTGTTGACAATGACAGCAGTCCTGCTCAGCAGTACCATCTGGGGTCCACAATTTAGCTCCATTAATGCTCTTAATTTGAAGACATCGAGCCCTAATTACACACTGGGTACTAAAAGGCAAACCCATCCCTGGTGCCAGCTACTTAGTGGTACTCTGTTGCCGTGGCAGCTGGCTGAGGTAGGTGGAGGCCAAGCCCGGCCTGTGAGCGCTCTCAGGTGGAAGCGCCCAGCTCCCGACGCAAGAGCGAACGGGAACAATGGGCTCCCCTTGGCCGTGGCCACAGAGCCGTGTGACCTGCCTCTGTTCCAGTGGGCTGTGCGCTTTAGGCTAGCAATTCCCTAGCCCAGTGGAGTCTGTGAGGGAAGCCAGCGCTGACCCTGAAGGATGAGTTCAAGTTCAGCAGGACAGCTTTGTTCCCGTTTCCACTGGTGGGGACAGGCGCGGGTGCTCACCTCCTGCTGCATGTCGCCATGCAGCCGTAGGAATTTTAATCGTGAGGAGGCAGATGGTGGCTGCTCTGACGCGGGGGCTCCTGAGCAGCTCAGCAGGGTCTGGACGAAGAGGTGGTAGTGGAACTCCACCAGCTCGCAACTTGAGAAGAAGATGATCATCTTCTGGTCTTTTTCAAACTACATTGATACAAAGGGGAAAAGCAACCACATTTTTTAGATTGGGTGACACCTAAAACAAGTATTTCTCTAGAATCAGTCATGCCGGCCCCCATTTGGAAACATGTGAAGACAGCTTTGAATTAAAGAACACTGACAGTGCACGCTACAAAGAATTCAGGAAAGGAAAAAGACACAGCCATCGCCCCGCCCGGGTTCCCCACATCCAACGAAGACAAGTACACTGTGGGGGGAGGCCGGACGTCAGCTCGGTTCCCTCATTCTCACCACCACGACCGGCTGAGACTGTAGATGCCAGAAGACCTTGGGGCCTCACTCGCAAGCCCTTCCACCTACGATTTCCCCGTACACCAGAGAAACTTACCACATGAGTCTAGTAAATAAACACAGACATCCTAGGAGTCTTTAAAACACACGAGCTCTGGCCCTTTTTTTTTTTGCCTCACATTCAGCACCTTTCTATCATCTATGACACTCCCAGCATCAGTCCCAGAAAGATATGTAAGGCAGATTTCAAGCTGAACGCAATGGCTACCGCTGACCTCTGATTCTTTCCTAGAACCACTGATACCTGTTATGCATTCACAAACACAGGTAAGCTGGAAATCCTCTGCATGTGTGCCTCACCTCGCTGCCATCAATGCCTGACACAAACACAACAAGGCTTTCTCCCCTGGATCAAGCCAGGTCTCGTCCAGTCCTACCTTACATTTCTGCAGGATGAAGGCTGCTAAGGAGACGAGCCTCAGTTTGCTGGGAACCAACGCCACATGCTGATCCAGCCTCTCTGGTATTGCAAAGCTGTGCAGCTCGTCGCTAGCTTGTGGAGGCCAAACCTCAGGAACTGCTCGGCCCTTTGGGTCAGACTGACCATGGCTTTCATCCAGGACAGAAATACAGACTGGATTGTGCAAACTGATATCAGCCAGCCGTGCTACACCTTGGATAGAAAGTGACAAAGACAAAACAGCTGCCAGGCACACACCATGAGACTGGTGTGTTCGCACAGCCCACACAGACTGCGCCAACACAGAGGCAGCACTGGTCTGCCCTACGGCCGTTGTGGGGGCAGCCCATCAATGGCTCCCCACGCCCAGCAACCCTTCCACACCCGGTTTCTCAACTTGGACCCATGGAAGGTCGCTGAGAGTACATTAACAGGTGTCTGCCCACCACTCCCAGAGAGGGCGCTATGGCCAGGTAAGTCATGAGAACGCTGCTTAGTTTTTACAGGCTCACCGGCCCTCCCAGGACCTTGCCTGTGTGAATGTGCACCAGGACCCTCCAAGAGGAGGCAGGAATGTGTGGCATTTCCCAAAATTTTGAGCACACAATCCTTTTCACGGATTATCTCTGAAGATTAATATTATCTAGAATACACTTTGAGACAGTTGATGCCATGACTGGCATCTGGTGTGTGCACATCAAAATGTGGCTAGAAAAACAAGCAAGCCAGACCCAAGAACGGGAAAGCTGCACTGTTGTTCAATGACTTGTGCAGAACAGTTCTGCTGGAGTCCGTAAGGACTTTTCCAAGCCTCAGTGTTCCCGTCTATAAAAGAATGCTAAGGATTTCCACCTTGTGAGGATGCAAAGACTGAGCTTCAAGAATTTTCTGTTGAAGGCACAGGGTCACTTTAGAAGAAAGGCAGGGTAGGGTGACTGCGGTAAAAACCGCACTGGGTAAGAGGCCGTCACCTCCAGGACCAGCGCCCTGCTCTCCTTGAGCTGCAATCCTCTGCCCGCTGACACAAGTAGCACCCTCCTCACAGAGATGGTTCTGGACCTGGGACCTGCCCACTCTCCCCATGCCCCAGGGAGCACAGCAGGGCGAGGGCAGGACACAGTCTAGGAAAGCAGTCCTTTAGGGGCACTTCCCTCCTCACCCTCTTTGCAAGGCTGAGAACCACGCAGATGACATTGAGTTCTCCTCTTCGTTAAGCACAAAGGCCCCTCTTTTCAACTCACCTTCTGTGAGCGTTGCCGACAGCAAGACGTTCTGTCGTTTCTGGCACTCAGAGTTCACGGCATTGAGGATCACTGTGACATCCTTTTCAAAACCCAAGTCCAAGATTCTGTGGTTTTCAGAGACGGAATTTTAGTCAATATGACGAATAAATGCTGCGACAAAGACACCAGAAGCCCCTTTGCTTCCACCTTTTGTGCTTCCTGGATGAGGCTCACCTGTCTGCTTCATCCAAAACCAGCCACTGTATCCGACTAAAATGAATGCTCTTTGTGGATTTTATGTGATCCACCAGACGACCAGGAGTTGAAATAAGGATATTTATTCCTTTGCGGAGTCTGTTTAAAATTATATATCACAAAAGAAAGTAAATCAAACAGGGCTGTATCAATATAAAACGCAGGAACAAGGCCAATAAATATTCATATCTAGCACCAAGGTACCATAACTCAAAATTGTCACAAACATCATGACAGACAGAGACATGGGTATATTTGTTTTAATTTTCCTCTGAAGTTTCTCTCCTACAGAATACAATTGTTAAGACCTGAAATTATATTAAAATCATAAAACCTTAACCTTGAAAGGAATCTTTACTATACAATCCAATGCCCTTTACATGCTTCATAGATCTTTCTAGAACAGATGGTCATCCAGCCTGTTAGTGAAGGCTTCTGAGCCAGAGAACCTCTTACCTAGAGATATTCCACGCCAATGTATTCTAATGGCTAGAACCCTTTTGTAACTTCCATACAATGGGCCTAACTTTGCCCCATAGACGAGGTAGAATAAATCTCATGTCTTACTCCCAAACATCATTTATCCTATTATTCCACAGCAATAAAATCCTCCAATTTTTAAGCTGTATTTGTTTTCCAGCTTCTCTTGGAATTAAATGTGGTCATGTGCCTGTGTTCAAGCAATGGGATAAGAGAATAAAAGGAATATGCAACTCCCATGAGCGCCTTTAAAAGGATGAAGATGACAGTATTTTTCCCGCTGAGACAGTATCCTCCAGCTGGCAGGGAATTAGATGTAATGGCTGGAGCTCTAGCAACTAAGGCTATGAGATAACCTTGAAAATGGAAGCCCCACTTAGAAGAAAACTGGGTCCTGACACTAAAGCACCATGCCAGCCCTGGATAGGCTATGCCAGGCTTCTTGAATATGAAAGAAGAAAAGAACTTCCCTCCTGTTTGTGCCACTGCTGTATGTTGTTATCTACAAAGGAATCTAATCCTGACCATCCTTTCAGGCTTCAAGTTTAATATTTACTCCTCAGTTACAGACTACACACACTGCTGGGTGTCGGTTACTAAGCATTAAGCTGAAGCACAATAAAAACGTTTTAAAAAGGATGCAAACAATTTGGGGTTTACTTGTTGCAGTGATCTTCAGTGATACTCCCTGCCAGCTGTACAGAAGCAGCCATCAGTGTATGTGGGCAGGAAAGGTGAGGTACAAAGGCATTAGGTAAGCTTACAATCTTGTTTTTGGAACACCACGTGACCAAATGCCAAACTCCAATGTACACAAAAAGGAGTCACCAAGGGGACAGTAACAAGGGTGACCATGGGGCTCAGGGGGATGGGAGTTAAGAAGGTAACGAGCATTGTTACTGACTACATAAGGCAGGAACGCCTTGTAGGCTATCCACAGCACCTCCTAGAAGTGACCGCTCCGGCTGACTAGTACGTCCCCCCACACTAGGGCCAGGGGGCACAGTCCGAGACAGGGCTCTTGGGTTTGGAAGGGTGAGTGTTACTGAACAGGGAGGAAGGACGGACAGAGTCAAAAGGAATTAACAACAAACAAACCTCCCCCTACCTGGCTTTTTCTGATTTTCTCTTCTCTCCTCCCATCAACACTCCAGGCACAATCCAGTTAAATGGCTACAGAGAAGACATCAGACAGAAATCAAGGCAAAGCCCCGTTTACTGAAAATACAGAGACTGATTCTAAGTTCCTTTTCCTCAAAGACAGTGGGAGGAAAGAGTGAGTCCTCTCATAGTGTCAGGCGCCCTCGTGCAGATACAGTCCCTAAGCTCCATCCGCCACGCCCATGATCACCACCAGCAGTGACCTAAATTACAGCTACGTGACTAGCTCCCACTACCATGAGAGAAACTGAGTTTTCAAATGATTCAAGTAGCTTCTCTGCCTTTCCCCATGGGGCCTGAGCTGAAAACACACTTTGGTAATTCTGTTGCCTTTTTTTTTCTTTCTGGTTAAAATAAAACCCAAACACAACGCATCCTTACCCCCAACTCCTGATGAAAGAAAGGACAGACAGGTGATTCTCAGTCTAATTCGGTGGGATGGTGGCTTTGGCTCTGAAGCCTCCTCTCTCTCTACTTCTCTGCTTTCTTAAACTCCAGTGCAGCTTTCTAAGTTGTCCTCCAATCGGTCACCTCCAGGCTGTACCTGTGAATCTTTGCCTGTGGTCTGCTGGTGACTAGGAACCGACTACAGGACGTTCCGCACCAGGAAGCCCTAGTAATCTAGCGAAGCTAGGTATCAGCAGTCTCTAAAGCCTACATCAGTAAAAAACTACAAACTGCACCCAGGGAGAGCAGAGACATCCAGGGAATAGAGGGAAATTAGAGTAATTCCCAGCTCTTTGAAAACAAAGACAAGACTGTGGAAACCTCTCTTTCCTCAAAAAGTCAGGAAAAAAAGATAAAACTGACCTCATGGCTTGCCTTACCTTAAGCAGTTTCTGGACAGTGTCAAAGCTTTGTAGAGCCAGCTGTAAGTATTACAAAGTCACAGATGAGGAGCATGGTTCCCCCACCCCCTCCTTTTTAAAAATTTAGACAATGTCAAGTAATTAGGATCCAACCTTGGACCTCAAAGTTAAGACTTAAGGAAACACACACACACACACACACACACACAAAATTTACTGGGAAAATATGCCTTGTTCTTATTCTTAAGTATGTCCCGCAGCCTGTCAGTTTAGCGAATGAGGGTAGTCATCTCATCTACTTCTCGGACGTATATAAAAACAGTGTTTTGTGCTCCCTCTACTGGTCCGAATTCCCAGAGTGCCACACACAAGTGCAAGTGTGTGGTGAACAAAAGATGGGAGAAATTAAACAGTGACCTGATTCTGGCTTTCTTTCGAGAGAGAGAGAAAATATAGTATATACAAAGGGGCAAACTGGCACAGTGGCACGACGGGCAGCCTGGGGAAGTTGGCTCCAAAGGTAATATGGCTGCATCCTAAAAATATGCCAGGTAGAGCAGCAGCGAAAGACTGATGGTCACTCCCCGAGTTTATTAAAGAGAAAACCCAACAAGCCCAGTGGAAAGCAGAGAAAGTGAGAATTAATGTAGGTCACAACCATTAACAAACATCAAAAAAGCTTCTGTGTGTTCCCTTTCTCCACGGATACGGATACAGTTTCTACATGTTTAGTATTCACGGAGCATCCCAGGGAGGAGCAAGTTTGCTGCTGTAAAAATTTAAACAGCTCTGTGCCTGCTCCTCACTGGATGGAGCTGAGACAGGGCACTGCAGGCTGTACAGAAGGCTGAGTGGGAGCTTCCAGCTCCATGATCGATTCTCTGCAAGGAATGATTAGCATAGAGAACAGATACCCTAATCTGAAATTGTCTCCACAGGCAAATAAAATATATCAGATGTAAGAGATTTCTACCAAGAAAGAAGAAAAATATTGAGAAGCGGAACTTTCAGGAACAAGTAAAACATTTGGCATATTTGGTATGTAACTTCTTAAAAAAATTTTTTTTTGATTATTTATAATAAGCAAAAAAAGTATAAAAATGTAATTATTTTCATCCTTAAATTATTAAAAAGACAGAAATTTATAGTATCTTATTAGTTTTTAGACAACAGGGAAATCATATTTATGATTTTCAAACAGTATTTGAACTTTTCTTAACAGGAACCAGAAGGATGGTTCCCAGGCAAAGGAAAGGGTGTAGTGGTTTGTGCAGGAAGGAGAAAAATAATTTGGCCACTTTGAAATTCAACAGGGCATCACTGAAATACTTGCTTAAATTCACCCTGAAAGTGAGGCTGCTTACCTCTCTCGTTGGCACTAGCACCAGAGCATAGGGGCCATCGCTGCGCTGTTGGCACAGAAGGAAAGAAACACCATGAGGAGGGTGAGTGAAGGTGCAGGGCTCCAGGCGGGCAGAACTGAAGGGCGGCCAGGCAAACATCAGACGCAGTCTCACTAGAGAAAGGGACAAGAAGTCCCACTACCCTCCTTATAGAACACTGCTCTAGAGGCTCTGGCCCATGCAATCAGAGAAGAGAAAGAAATACATATAAACCTGGAAAGCAGGAAGTGAAGTTGTCATTATTAGCAGATAAGGTTTTGTCCTAAAAACAAAAAAAAAATTAAGAGAAGCAAGTGAAAATCTATTACAAAAATGACAATTCTGTCAAGTAGCTGAATGCAAAATTAATACAGCAAAATTCAACAGCCTTTTAACATAGAAAGTTAGAAAATATAATGGAAGGGGGGGAATCACACTTAATTAGCAACAAAAAAGACATAAAGAATAGGCTTAATAAAAAATATACAAAACCCATATGATGAAAATTTTAAAACACTTCTGAAGAGCATAAAATAAAATTTGAATAAATGGGAAGACATAGCATATTCTTGGGTAAGATGACTCACTCTTAAAAATAAGCTATTTTTCTCCCTAAATCAACCCAGAAGTGTAATGCAATCCTAACAAAATGCCATAAATATGCATACATATGCGTATAAAAATAACGATCAGACCAGCTGATTTCCAAGTATGCAAAAGAAATGTGTAAGAATAACCAAGACATTTCTGAAAACCATCAGCTGTTAAAACCATTTAAAGCTATAGTAGTTTTTAAATTGATAGTAGGACATAGAGATTTCAGTAGTAAACACAGTCTAGAATAGAATCAAATATATACAGAAATCTAGGAAATAAGAAAAGCGGTATTTTACATTAGTAGGGAAAAGATGGGCCATTCAGAAGTCCTTTTAGAAAAAAAAGTTGGAATTCAGTTGGCCTTTTTACAGATGGTATAAAACTCTGAAACCACAGACAAAAACATGGACAGATTACATAAAAATTTTAAATTTTAGAATGGAAAAATAATACCTAAACAAAATAGTTAAATGACAACATGGGGAAAAAATATGCCAAGCATAAAAATGACCAGTTTCCTTAGCTCATAAAGGTTTATAATTAAATTTAAAAATAAAAATGAAAAAGATCATAACAACTCAAATAGAAATATGGAGAAAGGATAGGAACAGCTGGTCAGTGGAAATAAGAATTCAAAACATGGCTTTTACACATATGAGAAGATGTTCAACTTTACTCCTAAGAGAAATTCAAATTGAAACCATAATATGCTATTTTTCCCTGAGCAAAACTGAAACAGCTGACGTGGCTGATGAGGGCGTGGGCAAACAGGGGCTCTTGCACACTATTGGGAGCAATGCAGATCGGCATAACCCATGTAGAGGTCAATCTTGGTATTATCTATCAACTAAAAATGCAAATCCCACTTACAGGAATTTCTCTAAAAGACACACACATGTACATAAGAAAGTTGTAAAGTATTTCACATACGGTAGAGTATTTTTAATAGCCTTGTTTGCAGCCAACTATTGGATATAATGTGAATGCTACCAATGAGGGGTTGATTCAATGATTTATGGTGCATTCACACAGCGGAATACCAGGCAGCCATTAGACACATGACACAGATGTCCTGATAAGAAGTTACCCGACATACATTGAGTGAATGAGAAAACATCATATATAAAAGACAACCATTTGCGACTCGAACCAAACAGAACAGAAAAACAAATGAACAAGAACTTCAATCCAAGAGGAAAGGGGAACTATGCACACTTAGATTTGCTTTACACACCTGGAATGTCCCCAGGAGAATGCAGAGAGTGGGGAGAAGGATGCCTGGGTCCTGGGACGACACCAGTCCACGGTGAAGGGAAGGAGCAGAGGGACTTACTTTTCACAAGTTTTTTGGTACTCTTTAATACATTACATCTAAAAATAACAGGATTAGCAATAATAAAAGAAAACAAAAAATACAATAAAGCCCCACCTTGAAAGGGATCGCAGACACTTAGGAATGTATCAAAACAATGTTAGTGCAGAAGCTAAGCACAGATTGCGCAGCAAATTTGATTACAAGTATGGTTTTTATGTTTTGCATAGAAAGCATTTACACACAAGAAAAAAAGGATTTGGAATTCAAACTAGAGCTGTCTGTACTCAGCAACAACTTCGTGAGGCTGCGCGGAAGCCCAGGCGAGGAACGGTAAACATGTTAGAACAACGGTATCAACGTGCCAGTGTGACGTTAGGAGATTCTGACATTTCAAAAGGTGTTACTACATGGGCAAGAAGAAAGAAAAATGAATTCCTTGCAGGGCAGAAGTGAGTGAAGAAGGGTGGATGTGATGTTTAAAAAATCAGAGCTAAAGTAACTGAAAGAGTGAAAACAGAAAAGCAGTCCATGCTCATTCCATCACCAAAGCAATTTAAGATTCTGTTGGGTGCCCTGAATTTGCGGTTTCCTTGGATATGTGTTTTACAGGTCAGATCATTTTCAGTGACCTCCAAGGGTCTATATTAAATATTACTTGAAATAAATGAATTAAATTTGCGCTTGGAAAACTCTTTCTATAGAGTATTTCAGCCTTTAACAGAATGAAGTGTTAAGGGTAGTAAAATATCTGAGCAAATAAACACAACCTCATGGCTTGTTAATGGTTCTAAACAAAAGCACATCAAATCACTGCTCTTCAAACGAGCCGCAGGCCTGAGGCAATGCTGCCAGCCAATGCTTCCGAGTAGGTCCTCTGCGTGCACTAGCTCACCTGACCCTCACCATAACCCTAGACGACAGGTGCTGCAATCAGCCCAGCACGACAGGTGAGGGCACTGAGGCACAGAGCGGTGAAAGGGGCTGCCTGGAGTCACACTCGGACCCAGGCTTTGTGCAGAGCTGCCCGCCAAGCTGCCTCTCTCAGTGCGTCATCCAACCTCTGCAGTCCTCGTTCACACATCTGTGAGTGGGACAGCCAGACTAGAACAGGACTCATTCCAGCTCAATTATCCCGACTCCACGCTTCGGAGAGGAAAAAACCCCTCTCCCGGCAAGAAGTTCTCGCAGGGTATATAAATGGATGAGACTTTGCTGCACTGTTACGAGAATTTGCATTTCATCCTGTGAGCCAGGTACAGTGCTGAGTGTTGGCATGAATTATCTCACTGTAAAGCACCCAGTGGGAAGACAAAGCTGGTCTGGTCACCCAGGAAATCAAATTCCTCACTTACCCATCTCAGAGAAAACCAGTGTAATCGTTTGATCTTGCCCTTTCATGAATACACAAACACACAGATTAGTATGTATGAAATGGAGTCACACTATTTTGTAATCTGCCTTTTTCCAATTAACATGGCAAGACTTGTCAAGTTAACAGTAATTTCTTTCAATTTTATGTTTTACTGATTTTCAATTTTTTGAATAAAATTTAAACTTATTCATTTTAAAATAATTTCAGCATTACAGAACAACTGCACTATAGTACAAAGAACTCCATTATATCCTTCCCCCAGCTTCCTCAGATGCTACTGATTTTCAAAATCACAGTATGATCATCAAAACTAGGAAATTTTTGAATCGCTACTATTAATCAATCTACAGACCTTATTCAAATGTCACTAGCTGCCTTATGAACATCCTTTTTCCAGATTGGGATCCAGTTCAGTACCACATGTTGCAGTTAGCTATCACACCTCCTTTGACTCTCAATTGGGGGGAGTTTTTAGTATTTGTCTTTTCTGACCTTTTGAAGAGTACTGGCCAGATGCTTTGTAGAATGTCCCTCAATTTGGGTTAGTCTGACATTTGCTTATGAGTAAATTAGGGTGATGTGTTTTCAGTAAGAGAATCACAGAAGTGATGTGTCCTCCATGCACCTATCAGAGGCACATGGGGTCTGCACATCTCAGCACTGGTGACGCCCACCCTCACTGGGTGAAGGTGGTGGCAGCCCAGCTTCCACACTGTCAAGTTATCATTCTTCCGTCTGTGATTAAGAAGTATCTTGTGGGGAGATGCTTTAAGACAATGCAAATACCCATTTTTCATCAGACTTTCATTCACTCACTTTATCATCTATGATGATCCTTGCCGGACACATGACTGTGGCATTTGCCAAGTGATGATATTCTACATTTATTCATGGAATTCTACTTTAAGGAAGGGCTTTCCCTTCTCCATTTACTTATTCAATAATTTATTTATATCAGTTTGGACTCATGGATATTTGTTTTAGTCTATGGGCTGTAATCCAATACTATCATTATTATTTTCTCGCTCTAATATCAGGTAGGCGCGATACATATCTAACTCCACATGTTCAAATCGAGAAAAAAGGTAAACCAATTGGCTCTTTTCATCTGCTCATGCGCCCACCTTGCTTCCTATTTCTGACCTCACCATTTCCTCTCAACTGAGAATAGCTAGGGCTGTATTTGTGGGATTTGGGGCTAGGTTTGGAGATGCCGCCGATGCCTCTGAACACAACAGTTAACTGGCCTCCTAGGGATCCCAAGGGGACCAATTCTGGCCTCTTGGGGTTAAGTGTTCTGCCATTACTCACCACACGGCCTTCGAAAGTCACTTAACTTCACCAAGACTCCATTTCTTTTTTGCAAAATTGGGAGAACAGTAATACCTACAACTCAGAGGCAGTTCAAGGTTCAATAGGTAACACAGGCAAAGCACTCGGCATGATGTCTGACACACGGGGAGCATTTTCCACATGTTCCCTATTAGACCTACA
The DNA here is from genome assembly GCF_040802235.1 of Manis javanica. NCBI lineage: Eukaryota > Metazoa > Chordata > Mammalia > Pholidota > Manidae > Manis > Manis javanica. The sequence goes on along the minus strand of NC_133157.1, from coordinate 3,847,112 downwards.
GTGATGATTATGAAATATTTTATTCTATTCTACTCTGAGCACAATGTTCAGATGCAGCATGTTTATGTAATAAGGAAATTAAAAAGAGGTAAGAAAACAAATGCTAAGTGAGAAGAGATCCATTTGGGCCTGGAACACCTGCTTTGGTTCAGTCTGATGCACAGTATTTAGGCACTGAGCAGTAATAACAGAAAAACATTTACTCTCACCTGTATTTTTGGTTTCATTGCTTGAAGACACTGGACCACAGGGATGCAGTAGGCAAGAGTTTTACCTTTTAAAAAAAGTACAAAAGCAATTAAAATTATACACCCTGTAGATGTAAGAAAAGCAAATACAGTAAGAGAAACGGCTATCTTTGGGTAGCACTGAATTCTGGGGTAAGAAAAAGCACACATCATACATTCCAGAGGAGTGAAAATGGAATTCCCGTCTGCCACAACGCAATCATTTTGCTTTGTAAATTCAGTACTCCTGAAAGAAACCCTGCAGACTCAGCTCTTTCACGCATCTAACAAGGGAGGCTCTGATACCTCCCCCAGGTTACACAAAGGTGCACCGTGCTGGTTGTTCCTGGAAGCTAGAAAGCTCATCTGAAGTCCTTAACCTCTCAAAAGAGCTTCAGTGGTCAAGTAAATATCCTCTGTGGTGCTGATGTGATTAGGAGCCAGTCTGAATCCCAGAGTTAGCCTCTGAAGACCAAGGAGAAACCAAGGGATGCCAAAAGCCTTAGGTTTCCACCCACCTAAATGGTGGCTGAGCTCGGGGGGGCCGAGGGCACAAGAGGATCAAAAGAATAAGTCCAGACAACTCTGGAACATGCAAAAACCATGTTCCATGTCCGAGTATACTAACGACATCCAACAGTGTCAGACTGTTTCAATGCCAGAAGGAAATATTCATTCCCCACTGGAGTGAGGCTGGGCGGCTCTGGCCACAGCCAGCAGGACTGGCGAAGGGCTCTCAGGGACGGCGGCACGACCTGATGGCTTCCTGGTTGTGGCACCACCCGACCAGCCCCTTCCTTTCCCCATGGGAACAGATTCCGGGAGCTAATCAACAGCCAGCATGGCCTCCCTCCCCAACAAAGCAGCCACCACTACAGACACCTTACTATACAGCTATTCCGTGAACACGGCCTCGAGACACAGGACGAAGGGGGCAGAACAAGTGCCACTGACCTGAGCCCGTCTGCGATCTCACGAGAGCATCTCTGCCTTCCAGCAACACGGGAATACTTTGCTTCTGAACACTTGGGCCCAAAAGAAAGAACACATGCTTATCTGTAATATGTTAGCCATTATGTTTACAGGCAGAGCAGCAGGCCGCACAAATGCAACCTGCCCGTGCTTTGGTTTGCCTGTCACCTGCCACCTTACACGTGACCTAAACATTCAGTGAGGGGCTGAGAAGCTTCTGACAATTAGAAGAAGGAAACCTCAGTTAATTTCTGGAACTTAGTTGAAAATGTAAGCCAGAGATTGGCCATTCTTTTAGATTCATTAAAAAGAAAAATGTGACAGGCACGATGACATCAGAGCTGCCATGAAAACATGTCACACACACTCCTGCCTTCCGTAACGGGGGACAGGAAACACTGAAACACGATGGGAAGAGTCCCGGGCAGAAGGGAGGCGGGAGCCTGTGAGCCATCCAGAGGGCCAGAAGTGCTAGCCATTCTCCAGAAGACCAAGATAGGACTGAAACACACACACTACGACTATGTCTACATGTCCATTTAAAGACAAACAACAGCAAGAGTACAGAAATTCTTTAAATTTGGTTGATAAAACTGAACCAAAAATACTGATGAGGTCTCCTTATTTTATTCAGTATTCTTATTAATTTTCACTTTAAGTAAATGTGATTACTAGAAATTGTAAAGAAGCATTCAAAAAGAGGAAGTTCATCTCTGCTACGTACCTTTTTTTACTATTCTATTTCCATTTTCTGAGAGCTTTACTACTAACAAACTTTTCAAAGACCTTTTTCAGTATCCCATTGTATCTAACCAAATATTTACTCGCCTTTTTGGTGGAGTCTAGTTCTTAATACAAAGAAATGACATGATAAATTCTGTATTTTGGACAAATTATTTTTAGGGCAGCATGGATAACAGTGGGGTCTTATGCACACCATCTTATGGACCAGCGCTCTCTTACAGCTTAGGGCTGAGAGCAGAACCAGATGGGAGACCTAGCCTCTCCATTTAACAGGTGAGGAAACAGTGGCTAAGTGGTATGTCAAGCCGTCAATGGTCAATGATATGGCATTGTTGGCTAATGCCAAGACACAAGGTTGCTCTGTCCTCTGCAGACAATTATTTCATCTGCTTACACACATTTCATCTGCTTATACCCACTTACATCCTGAGAATATCAAGATTGGCCTGGAATTCTTACCTGGTCATACATGACATTTTTAAGACTGTATTTATTGTGGAAATCTAAAAGAGAAGACAAAAAGCAATTTTCTTTATGGATTTTTTTGGTACAAATATACTTAATGCAAATAAGGACACAGAAAGGAGAAAATACTGGTATGAAACGATTACCATGGTCAAATCAAGTCCCTCCAGCCCAATGGTTCTCAACTGGGGGTGGTTCTGCGTCCCCCTCCCATCTGCCGGCTACACCCTGCCCTGACATGTGGCTGTGGCTGGAGAATTGTCACAACTGAGGGAGGTGAGCAGAGGCACCGGCTGCAGCTAAACCTCCTACAGTGCCCAGGACGGCGTTTCCATCCCCAGAGGCCCACAGCTGCCAAAGCTGTAGGCGAGAAAACCAGCTGAGGTAACCCACCCTAAAAGCTCTCGGGAGTAGGAAAGCTGCGACCATATGAGCAGAAGAAATCCAGACGCCCTAAAAGTTAATGTATTTTTCTCTTCTTACTCTACAATAAGTCTGGAAAACGCATTCATGGTTTTTAGGGAAAAAAGTTGTCTATTTGTGCGTAGTAAATTCACGTTAAAATAGCCTCGTCTTCCTTCAATTCTTTGTAACTACAGACTTCCCTTAAGAGCAAGATGCCAGCGCAGTTCCCTTCCCTGTGGTCACTGTGACATCTACCACCCAGAACAGCCTCAATGTCCCATCTGTCCAATAATTAGGACGTTGTCTTTAAGTCCAATAAAGTCCCAGTCCTAAACTAGGTGAGGAAATTAGGTGAGGAAAGTCTTTGGATTATTTTTATTAAAAGGGAGTAGAAGTAATTCCTACTATTAAAATGGGGGAAATGGGGGTAAGGAAAGTGGCCAGCAACCTAAGCTCACTTGAACTGTCCTGGAAGAGCAGCTTAGCAACCTGAGTTCATTCAGGTAACTTGGTACAGAAATGACCATTCTCTTTTTTTCTTCTTCTAGAACTGTCATGAATAATCAAATAATAAAAAAAAAATCAACTGCATAAGACACTGGAAAGATACTTACCAAATGTGGGTGGAGGTCCAGTCCATGAAAAGCATCTGAAGTAAACACTTTTTCTTGTACCTGCTTTACTACAGGTCTGCAAATGATGACCAAAACCCAGGCATCAGTTCCAACAAACAAAGAAAAAGGCACAAACACTTAATTCTTTTTATTCCTAAAGTGCACCTGCACCTGGACATACCTGTGGAGTTCTGGAATTTCAGGGTTGTTTTTAAACAATGATGAAGTCTTAATGCACGGTTTCTGTTCTTGCTTTCTATCACTGGCACTAGCCGAAGACTTCTTCAGAGAAAATATTTTCTGTGCTTTCCCCTTAAAAGTCTTCTGTGTTTCTTTTGGAGCAGTTTTCTTGGCCGGGAGAAATGATGTCTCGTTCTTCCGTTTCCATGGGGGAGCCTCACTGGACCCTTGGTATTTTCTTTTGGTGGCCTCTCCTTGCTGCATTGTTCCCAAAAGGAAAGAGCAACAAGAGATGCATTAGTCCATGAAGACAGACCTCAGAGTGAAGCCTCACTGCCCACAGAATTGCATCTCTCCCTGCAGAGATCATTATGCCCCATATGTCAAGCAACAGTTTAGGGTCTGCAATCACATTCTTTGACTCAGCTTTTTTTCCAAAAGGAAAACAAAAAAATCCCACAAAATCTCAGCTCATTCATCTACTAGACCCCATCATCCATCTTAACTGTCAACTTAGCCAAGAAGAAGATGAGGCTCAAGAAGGGAGAAACATTTTGGGGCTGAATGTTAACAAATGGAGTCTGTTTTAGGGAAGAGCCCACCTTGTGAGGTGTGCATGTAAGTCACCCACATCCCTGGAAACCCATTCACACGAGAAGAAGGGGGGCAGGGGAAATGAATCCTCCCTCTCTACCAACAACGCCCGTTGGCGACTACATGTGGAAGGCTGCATCCCAGCTTACGCGCACGCAAAAACCTTCATGACTGCTCCACCCTCGCGGGCTTGGATCGCAGTCATTCTCTCCCCTCACGCTGCTCTCCCAGATTCAGATGGCTTGCACACAATTCCTTCTTGCCGTTTCCATTCCAAATGAGAATTCTGCTCCATCCGTCACTTCGGCCACAATTATTTCCAACCCTCCCTGCCCTTTAGTATCCCGTCTGATCGCCAATCACAACCCACAACGCTAGATGTTTTCTTGCCTGTTGCTTCTTGCTTCCATAACATGAATGTGCTTAAATTCATGATATCCAAGCTTCCCCTAGGAGAAGAAACATCCAATTCTTCTATTTTCTTTGGCCTTCTCTTCCAATTTACACATGAATATAAAGAACCCCATGAGTAGCCAGGGCTTGTTATTCTGGAGTTTGGGGTTCACTTGGAATATGTTATTTTCCTCTTAGCTTGAAATGATGACTTCCAATTACACATCAGCTTGCTTTAGCCGTAACTGTCAGCTTCACACTAACCTGCCGATAACAAGAGTTCTTTGTCCTAGCAACAACAGGGACTCCTACATCTAAGTAACTCAATAAATACAGCCTCACATATTTAATATTAATAAAATACTGACCTACCTCATTTTACAAATTTATTCTTACAGAGTCCCAAGTTTATGAATTTTCAGATTAAAGAAAGAGATGAAGTCAAGTTGCAGGTCTGTTTAATCATTCACAAGGCAGAATGAAATGTGCAAACTTTACCTGATTCATAGAACCACAGACTCTCTGAGCATAAAAAGGCCTTAAGGCCACTGCCACCACACAAGGACTTCCTATCACAGGCTCCCTGACGGGTGGCGTTTCTGCCTACACACCTCTTCTTAACTGTTACCCATCCCTTGAGGCAGACCAAAGTCTAGGAGTTACAAAGCTGTTTCTGAAATTCAGGCAAGATCTGCCACCTTGACCATCTACCTACTAGTCTGAGGTTTGCTTTCTGCATCAACACAGAAGCAGCTTACTTCCTCTTCTACATAACATTCCTCATACATCAGATTATCTCCTTTTTTCTGTCTTCATTGGACTAAATAATCCAAATAGGATACAAACTTTAGATCCCTTATCATACTGGTCACCCTTTACTCCCATGTCAACTTCTCTCTAAAAGCAAATATTCAGAGTTGAGTACAGTATTTATTAGACAGCTTTTCCATAGCTCTTAAGCTAAATCTGTAGTAATATGATCTACAAAGCCCTCTAAAATCTGGCCTCTGCCCATCTCACCAGTCTCAGCTGTACCCTCTGCTTTCCTGGTCTTTCTTAATTCCTAGAATGTACCACGTTCCCTTGCTCCTCAGGGCCTTTGCACATGTTACTCCTACCCCCATGTCTCCAACCCTCCCTTTGGCTGCCTGACTGACACTCATCCTTAGAAGAGTCTTTCCTGACCTCCTCTTTTTTCTTTTGGTGGCCTCTCCTCGCTGCATTGTTCCCAAAAGGAAAGAGCAACAAGAGATGCATTAGTCCATGAAGACAGACCTCCGAGTGAAGCCTCACTGCCCACAGAATTGCATCTCTCCCTGCAGAGATCATTATGCCCCATATGTCAAGCAACAGTTTAGGGTCTGTAATCATTCTTTAACTCAGCTTTTTTTCCAAAAGGAAAAAAATCCCACAAAAATCTCAGCTCATTTATCTACTAGACCCCATCAAGCCAAGGATCCTGTTCTTGACTCACCTGGAACCCTTATTCCCCTTTGTAGCACTTAGCACAATGACATGTATGGAATGTAATTCACTGTGTGGGGTTTGTCTTCCCTGTTAGATCATAAGCTCAGTAAAGAAATGGATGAGCCTGTCTTGCACGGCACTGAGTCCCTGCACGGGGCCCAGGTCTGGCACAAAGTAAGCGCTCTACAGACGCTTGTAAGACGAGTGAAATGCAATGGGATTATCCCTTTCTGTGACATGGGCACTACCCTACTACATCTTAGCTTTTCTCCCCCAGTGCCCACAGCACATTCGTTTAAAAACTGACTGCTTAGTAGCTGCCAAGTAGCTTGCTTCTTAAGATACAATGCTGGAAGATCAGCCAAGCCCTGGAGGAAGTCACAGACTGCTGGAAGAGACATGTACCACCATATATCCAAACCCATATTTCCACTACAGAAGAGGTACGGACAAAGGACTATGAGAGCACAAAATAAGAAGAAACACCACTATGGCTTATCACAAGCAGAGGCAAAGAAACAGGAATGCATCATGAGGTGGTATTTGGGCAGAGGGGCAAGGACCTATTGAGATCTACTAAGAATTAGCTACACAGCATGAAGCAAGTCACATCTGAGTCTTTGCTCTTGCACCCGTAAATGAAGATTATGGCAGCTGCCCCCCTAGGGCCCATGTGGCCCTCACAGTGTTTGGTATCAGTACTATGTGTTTGGTATCAGTAAACATACTGACTAGTTACTGTGCACCAGGCAGTATGCTAAGTACTTATACGAATGATCTCATTTACCAACAGAGGTACAGGTATCCTCTCATTTTAAGGTGACAACACTGAGGCAGAGACGGGAGGTAATCTGTCCCAGAATCACTGAGAGATCCAGGCTTTGCCCAGACGTCGATTACACGGCTTGGGTTCCTGACAATACTATAATTGCATTTATTAATTATATCATGTTTGGTTAGAAAACATCACATACAATTTGATCATTATTTTGTTTTGAGCTGTTTTCTGGAAGAATATATACCAAAATGTTAATCAGAGTTCTAAGTATGGCAGCTGTGGGTGGGGATTTTTTAATTTGGTTTTGTTTTATTTACCTACTTTACAATTTTCCAACAATAAATTTGTGTTAATTTAATGACCAGAAAACACTTTAGAAAGAGAATGTTCTGCATAGTGTTAGATATAGGGTAATTTAACAGATCAAGGTTTTTCCAAATCCGGTATGTGAGCTATTCATCCCAAATTCAGGCTACTGGCAAATTTAATTAGCATGTCCACAATTCATAATTGTGAGGACACAAATAAGTAGATGCAGACAAAACCACTACAGACACTTATACTTATCACCACCTTATCAGTTAACACCCTTTTAACACAATGGTTTAAGCAATCATAAAACAGACACCCTATGTCTATGTATTCAACTCAAAGTTTTAGCAAGTGCTGCCTATGTGTTAGTTACTAGGCACATACTAGGCACAAGCACCCCACTGACTTTCATTATGTAGCAATTATATTACTGAAAACGGAACTAATATGATTTTCTTAAATTATTGACATTTATTAAATGCCCTTCTATGGACCAGAAAATGTATAGAGTGTTTCTGTGTATTATCTCACTTAATCCTCTTAATAACCTTATATGAAGTATAAGTTATTGTTCTCATTTGACGGGTAGGAAAAGTGAAAATCAGAGAGGCGAAGAAACTCCCCCAAGGTCACGGAGCTAGTCTACTGCAAGGCTGGCATGTAATCCCAGGTCTGTGCTACCCCAAATGCAACTCCTCCAGTTGTGACTTTCCCTTCCCCTTCCCACACAGATGTGGCGATACCATTGGCTAGCTGAAAACTCTTTACTCCCAAGCTCCTAAATCCTGAAGTTTGATTAATACAAAAAAATAACCAAAGAGAATACAGACAGCGGGTGTTTGCAGCTGTAAGGTTCTATGAACTCAAGGAATTTCATCTTCAACACATTGGTTGAACTGAACTGAACTTCGGCAATTGACTTTTCAACGGGCTTAATCTGTTGCTTTTTCGAGAATACGCGTGCACGCACACTCTCCGTCATTAGCGTAAGATTGTGGTCCGGTAACATGATTTCACAAATTTTCTGCCCTGCAGATCTCTTCTTTCCTAAGAGATAAGTCAACCGTCCCAGAAAAGTTCTCAGTTGTGGCCTGGGTTAAATTTAAGGCATCTTTCCCCTCCCTAATGAGGGGTTTATACTGAGCTGTATCCTTTCCCCCTCCACGGCACGTGGATGGAAATCTATGCCATTTTTAAAAGCTCTAGAAAGAAATGTCTAGTCTCCAATCCTCATTACTGAAACAAATGACCCTTTGTGCAGACAACAGAGACAGAGAGAGAAGTGTGGCTGGTAAGTGACGGGGCTGGGACTCCCGCCCGTGCGCCGGTTCCCAACTCCAAAGGGAAAGAGCCTCCGACCTTCACACTACCTTTCGAGTCCTCCAACTACCAAGGGCTTCCCAAGCCAGCAACCGCCCCTCTAACCAGTCCGCTCCCTCCAAGACCCTCCTGCGCGGGGTGGGGTTCCGGTCTCAAACACGTGTTGCTCGGCGACTCCGCCAGAAGCTAATGCTACCTGACTTTCTCCCAACTACGTCAGTAATTTCGAAACCCGACCCAAAGGCAAGGCGGCAGTTCGCAGGCCCGGCCCAGCTGCGTACGGATCTGAAGCCGGGTCAGCACTCACCCGCCTCACCTGGGCCCGGCGGGGTCCGGAGGACGTCCTGGGGGCGGCAGCCGGGGACTCGAAACCCTGGAGGCGCACGCCGTGGGCGACCGCCATGGCCGGCGAAGGGGTGCAGCCTCAGGCGGGCGAGCCAGGCGCGCCTGGACCTGGAGAAGCTGGACGGCGGCTCCGCTTGTGCCCACGTGGGACGCGCGCGAGGACCCCACAGCTGCCCCGTCGGGTCCTGCGGCCGCGCCCCGTCCGGGTCCTGGAGGGCTCGCGAACACCGACCGGGTCAGCCCCGCTGGAGATCGGGGCCGCGGCGCCGGAGCCCCAGAGCTGGCGAGGGAGGCCGGCCGGTGCAGGGGATGTCCAATTACACAGCCCCGGAGTTCATGCTTGTGAAGTTTGAACGCCTCTGAGAAACAAGAGGCCTTGCGCCACCTACCCAACGTTTCCTTCGTCTGCCGCCGGGTTACGGTCCCCTCGCACTGTAGTTGCCCGGGGAGGTCGCTATAGGGCCTGGGGCTTGGTCTCCCAGACAGGGTGTCCTCGAAACTGTTTCCCCTCGCCCTTCGTGGCCGAGTCCCGGCGCTTCTGTCCGGCCAGCAGAGGAGGCGCGGTTTCTAGACAGGCAGCGCCTTGGCCACCTGGCAGGGCTAGGTCGCCTAGCAACGGCGGGGTCCTTCGTGGCTCCGCGGCGCTCCGGGCCTGCGGGGAGTGAACTGCTGCGGCGGGTGCAGGGGGCCGGCGGCGACGGTGCGAGGTGCGGCAACGCAACGGCGACGCGGCGTTGGCGAGCACGGGCACCCGGCCTCTGCATCTGAGGAGAGATGAACACGGCCGACAAGGCCCGGATGGGGCCTGCGGCCGACGGGCCTGCGCCGCCCGAGGAGGAGGAGAGCGAGGGGGGCGGCGAGGAGGGCGGGAAGGAGCGGGCGGCGGACGCGGTCCCCGGGCCCAGCGCCGCTTTCCGTCTCCTGGTTACTCGGCGGGAGCCGGCCGTGAAGCTTCAGTATGCAGTGAGCGGCTTGGAGCCGCTGGCCTGGTCCGAGGACCACCGCGTGTCCGTGTCCACGGCCCGCAGCATCGCCGTGCTGGAGCTCATCTGCGATGTGCACAACCCGGGCCAGGACCTGGTCATCCACCGCACCTCGGTGCCGGCCCCTCTCAACAGCTGCCTCCTCAAAGTAAGTCATCCCGGGGCCTCAGCCCTGGGGTCTCCTCCTGCGGCCGCGTCACTGGTCTCTGGGGGGGAATCCCGGCCCGCGCCTACTCCGGGGATTCCCCTCTCACCCAGCGCCTAGGGCTAAATGACTAGCGTCGCTGTAGTTTTAAACACACACAAAAACGCTTGCTGCCGTTTGTTTGCCCCGAGTTTCCTGCATCTTCCACCCGCGTCCGACACACGTGTATCCTAGGAGGCCCCTCGGAGCCAGGTCCTTCCTTCGCCCCTGCGTCTGGCCAGCTGCAGGAGCAGATACTCCCTGTCGAGCTTTCTGAGGCTCCACCGCCTGCTGACCCAGCCCCGGAGCTGCCTCTGCAGTTGCTTCTATTGTTTGGGACCTACTCCCCGATGCCCTTGGTTGGCATTGTTTACTGTGACGTGCCCTCCTCTTGCCCCTCTTGCTTTGGAGAAGCATAAGAAATTTCGGTCTGTTCCATTATCATAACTATTTCCGGGACTTTATTATGAACGGTCCTTGCTTCTCATCTTGGGCAGCTGGGCAAATACCGAATCACGCGGTTTGTTCTCTAGTTTTTCTTTAATAGCTAAAAATGTTTAGGATGTAGAATGAAAAATACAGCCTCTGTAATAAATGCAGTTCTTAAACTTCAAGTCCAAGGTCTCTGTAGATTGAGCTTTCAGCTTCATGTAAACTAAGTTTGCCTTCAGAACTTCAGGGTTCCTAAAGTCTAACTCCTTTAATATCACCATTTTCAAATTCACCTTTCTTAAGTGGTAAATTATATTATTCATCATTAGTGGTTTAGAAGTATAAAAATTTTTTCTAGTTCCTTTATAGATCTGTATGCATATATGTGGCCTATTAAAGTGTATATTCACTCACTCAATAGATTCTGAATATCACTGTGTATCATCTAGACACCAATCTAAGTTTTGGAAGTCAGTCCCTGCCCTCATGGAGGCTGCATTCTTCGGCAAGTCAGAGCAAATAATAATGTAATGTCAGTGGTAAGTGCTGTAGAGACCTGTGTCCATCCATATTCAGAGAATGTATGTGAAGTTTTTTTAAACCCATATTCTGCACAGCCATTTTAAATATGAATCAGGAGTTACACATAGGGTGCAGGGAGCCCACACCACAAAGCATACATTTAAGTCAAGTTTTGAACGACAGTTTGATGCTGAATTAGGTCATGGGTAACTTGTATGGCTAAAACCCTTCTAAGATCTTGGAGAAAATATAAAATTGGTTCAAGGATAAATAAATCAGTTAGATAGATGATAGTATGGTGAGATTGTGAAACACTCAGGGAGGGAGGCAGAAGAAGGGGGCCTGAAAGGGCGTGTGCTCTGCTAAAAGGGAAATACTGTTTCTGAGGATATTCATATTCTCATCAACTAGAGAAAACTTAGAGTGTGTGTGTAACTGTGGTAGAGATTTAAGAAAGAATAGTGAGGAGAGGTGCTTGTATCAGGAATGTTATGTGGTGGTGAATCTGCAGCAGTCCTAAAGGAAGGGTTTTTTGGCTGGTAAGAGGAAGAGAAGAAGGGATCATCCAGGTGGTAGGAATAAGATAAGTTGGCATTCGCATACGTATTTAAGCCAATGACCTTATTTACTATTGTTTAATTAGTGATGGATCAACAGATGAGGTCTTCTAGAGGATCAGAGAAAGTGAGATGAGGCCAGTTTGGGAACTTTGAAGGTTAATCTGAGGAAGTTGGCTTCAATCTAGGAGGCCCTAAGGTGCTATTACAATTTTCATAAGTAGGGATTGACATGGTATGGTTCAAGAATGTGAATCTGTCTGGATTAGAGGCAAGATGATGATTATTGGGGTTGGTATGAAATAGAGGTTAAGAGATTGAGCTTTAGACTGCTGCATGGTGGCACAGATGATGTGGGCGGCAGTGGACACCCAGGGCTTCTGAGAGCTCACCCAGGGTCCTGGCTGGTTGTTTGGGGTGTGGGTGCCTGGTCCCACTGGAGATCAGGGGCGGAGGATACAGAAAGAAGGACGGAAAAAGCAGGGGGAGAGGGGAGAAAAGGAAGATTACTTTTTAAAAGCCCAAGTTACAGTCAATAAAATTACTGGCTAAAAAAAAAAGAGATTGGGTTTGGGCACAAGATAGCAAAATAGATGATAAAACCTTTTCGGGAGATTAAATTAAATACATATATACATATGGATATACACACACATACAGTCGATACAGTTCTGGCATGCTGTAAATGCTTGAGGTAAAAAATGCAGACAAACAGGCATGAAGGAATATCTGGATTAATTCTGTGGCTGTGGACAGGAAGGTTTCCACAGTATGCTGATAAAAATTCCACTCTGTCATGGGGTGCACAACTGTCTAACAAGTAATAGGGAATCTTTATATGTATCTCTAATAATTGATAGCTTGCCTGAAATTAATTAATGGCATCTTCCCCTTGTGTACTGTTCTTTGGTATACACATCACACAGGCCATCAATCAGTTCGCAGTCCTGCGATGCTAGGACTGCCTGGTGAATGAATGCTGAGTTGTCCCTGCAATTCTAAAAGAGGCCTCTATGGGTAAAACTGTGGTGTACTGGTAGAAATGTAAAGAAGTCTGTATTAGCAGAACTTGGATGGCTCTACCCATCAGCAGTCTCTGGGGATATAAATCAGCTCGGTGCTGGCCAGCTTGCCTTGCTCTAACATGAAGGATGGACATCCTGCAGCCCGGGTGGCAGTGGTAGTGTGTAGCACTGCTGGGAGGCTACACGCTAAACCTCTCTGAAGCTTTTGCTGTATGATTCTGTTATTTAGCTTATGAATTTCTTTGGGGAAAATATGTAGTTTTCTTATAGTTCAAATATTACCCACTATTTACAAGTTAATGTCCTGGGCACTGAGGTTATGTGATAAGAAGGTGAATGATATAAATATGAAAAGCAACAACATTGTGATCTAAGAATAATTTTTGCAATTTTTCTTCCTATTAGATAACTGGTTTAGTGAATCTAGTTGTACAGTTACAAATTCTGATAGTATATGTACAACTAATTTTATCATGTACCAATTGCTAAGAGCATTAGAAAGTATTCTTCCATCCACTACATTAAGTTAAATAACTATCATCTGTCTTTGGAATCATCCTGTCCTCAAGAAGCTTCCTGTCCAGTAGCTTCAAATGTGTTTCTGTGTGTTAGGTACTTAACCAAGTACATAGCTATTAGTGGCAATAGTAGACAACTGGAAACAGGATGGTATATAACTAAAATGATTGGCTAGGAATGGACCTCTGGCTGCTGAACTGGACTCTTAGTGGTGTATGCTCCTAGGGTGTCTTGAATATTTTTAGTTTGTTAACTAGTTTTGTGATATGGAGAGCTGGGGGGAGGTGCAATAGGCTCATTCAAACATGTATTAGAAATTCACAAAACTCTAGTGGCTGAGATCCATGCTGCTCTCCCTTCTATCAAGAATTATTCTCATAAGGAATGGACTAAGGGTTGCTCCTCTAGCTTCCTTTCTTAAATTCTGCGCTGCTGTTTTGGGATACAAAGTCTCAAAGTTTACTTTTAATTCTATAGTAGCTTTTCTCTGTAGCAAATTTACCTATACTAAGGATTATTGCTTGGTTTGTAGTATTACAGTATTTGGTGAATAATTTTATATCTACCCTTCATTTAGTGGACCTTTTATCTACCCTACATTTTATATACTTTTATTAAGTCTTACTAACATTTGTCTAATCCTGAGAGTATTAATAAATTATCATAGCTCGTGTTTATTGAGCACTTAATAGATGTTTTACATATATTGGCGTATTTAACCTTCCAAACTCTATGAGACATGTATTGTTAGTTTTTGTTTATAAGTGAGGAAATTACAGCTGGAAGATCAAAGCAATTCGTGCGGCATCTCAGAGCTAGTATGTGATAGGCCAGAATTGGACCCAGAGTCTGGCACCGTAGCACAGATTTTCAGTCATTATTCTGTGCTTCATTCGTCATATTTCAAATTTTATTTACGCATACAAAGCTCTAGGCTTTGGTTAGCTTTCTAACCGGCTAGCCTGCTACACCTCCATTCGAGTATCCAAGGGACTATTTTAAGGGCTTTTCTAAGATCAAAATATAGTGTCTCAAACATCATTTCCACAGTACTTCAGGATGTTAAAGGATGCCCCCCCCCCCCCCGACAAAATGGTTGTTTAAAAAAGAAGTTTAGATACCTGTGGCTAAATAAGTCTCCGCAGTAACTCCTTAGGACACTTAACATGCTCCTGTGGCCCTTCGAGGGAGGCTGGCTTACATGCATTCCCGAAACTACTTGGCCATGAAACTCTTCTTCAAGGGACAGTTCAGGGGAGTAGTATTCTGTGAACACACTTTTGGAAAAGTTAGTAATCAAACTCATTTGTTGGACAGCATTTTATCTACCTTTCATTTTATATGCTTATTTATTATGTCATTCAGCAGGAAAGAGAGTAGATTCTTCCAGTTTCCTATGCCCATTTTTAATGATCCCTGCTGCCTATGCAAACCATTCTTCTGTTATACACGGGGGCATTTTATTCCCTATCGGGCTCAGTGGTCTGTGTTTTTGGTTCTCTGCTTGCCATTTGGGAGGCACTTGAGAAGTGTTCATCGCACTCTGGTTCTCTGACGTTGCCAGCTGTCCAGGGCTTACTGAGGGCTGTAGTCGGTGGGTCTGAGTGCAGCGTCTTCCAGCTTCTGGGTTCTCGAATGTAATTCCTCTGCGCTTGGGGACTTAACCTCATTGAAAAGGACTTACTGTATCCGTACATGTCTGGCTTGAAATCCTTTTTAATCATGCTTGTTCTACCCTTTCCAGTTTGAAGATGGACCTCTATGTAAAAGGAGATTGACCCTAAAAAAGAATTGAAAGGTTCTGCTTTCTTGCTGTTATCCATTTCTCTAAAGAGAGGGGTTAAGGCCTTTTTTTAATCCTGCTTCCAACATATCAGAAACCATATTTTAGTTGACCTCTGTATTTTGGGCATTAGCCTTCCTGGCTATTTCTTTTGGCCATTTCTCTCTTCCTGTGTCTTAAATAGCTCTTTAAAATCTGTCAAATTTAAAGAGCTCACCATCATACAGTGAGGCACTAAATAAATAGCACTGCTGATACATGTCACAAACTTGGAGGAGGGGAGCTGAATGAAGCTGGGAAGATGTCAGAAGGCCTCTCAGAGAACTAGACCTAGTAGGATGGATGGGATTTAGATTGGAGGGAAGAGCATTCTGGGCAAGGGAGCCAAGGAAGGCAGAGGGGAAGGCTTAGGGAAGGGCAGGCAGTCTAGCTGGAGTGGACATTATAGAAATGGTGGGCAGAGCAGTTGGAGTTGGCTTTCAGTGTACTTGGTAAATGAAATTTCAGGTAGAAAACTTAAAACTTAAACCTAGCATTTGCATCACAAAGATACTGTAAAACCCAAATAGATCTAATTGTATCAGAGTTGTATATAGATAGGTATTATCGTGAATTTGTAACAAGTTTATTGTTTTATGACTAGTTCTGCTAGATGCCCTGTTGACTCTTAAGAATCAAATACATCCTGTTATCACTATTGGTTAGTTGTTTCAAGAAGACTGAGAACCAAGCTATGAATAATGACAACACTAAGTCTCGCCCTTTAAAAAAAAAACTGTGATATCTTGAGTAAATCATCATTTAGCTTTAGATGTGTACTTGATCTCTTCAGTGCTTGTCACACCCAAATTAACAGAATGCAAAAAATGAATCAATTAATATATGCTAAGTAATATAAATATATTTCTCTTAGAGTAAAATATTTATCTGATAGTTTTTATATTTCTTATTTTCAGGTTGGCTCAAAAACAGAAGTTGCTGAGTGTAAGGAGAAATTTGCCACTTCTAAGGACCCCACAGTCAGTCAGACTTTCATGTTGGACAGGGTGTTCAACCCTGAGGGGAAGGCTTTGCCACCAATGAGAGGATTCAAATACACTAGCTGGTCCCCTATGGGTTGTGATGCTAATGGCAGGTGCCTCTTGGCGGCTCTGACCATGGACAATCGCCTGACTGTCCAGGCCAACCTCAACAGACTGCAGTGGGTCCAGCTGGTTGATCTGACTGAGATTTATGGAGAACGTCTTAATGAGACTGGTTACAGGCTCTTTAAAAACGAGGCCCCAGGAGGGACTCTGGGGGATTTTGCTGAGTTTCAGAGGAGATACAGCATGCAGACACCGGTCCGAATGGAGTGGTCAGGCGTCTGCACCACACAGCAGGTGCGGCACAACAACGAGTGCCGGGACGTGGGCAGTGTGCTCCTGGCCGTCCTCTTCGAGAACGGCAACATTGCTGTGTGGCAGTTTCAGCTCCCGTTTGTAGGAAAGGAATCCATCTCTTCGTGCAACACAATTGAATCAGGAATCAGCTCTCCTAGCGTTTTGTTTTGGTGGGAATACGAGCACAGTAATCGGAAAATGAGTGGCCTTATTGTGGGGAGTGCATTTGGACCTGTAAAGATACTTCCTGTCAATGTCAAAGCAGTTAAAGGCTACTTCACTTTAAGGCAGCCTGTTGTCTTATGGAAAGAAATGGACCAGTTGCCCGTGCACAGCATTAAATGTGTGCCGCTGTATCACCCTTACCAGAAGTGCAGTTGTAGCTTAGTGGTGGCTGCAAGAGGATCCTATGTGTTCTGGTGTCTTCTTCTGATCTCCAAGGCAGGTCTGAATGTTCACAATTCCCACGTCACAGGCCTCCACTCACTGCCAATTGTCTCCATGACCGCAGATAAGCAGAATGGGACGGTGTATACTTGTTCCAGCGATGGGAAGGTGAGGCAGCTGATTCCCATTTTCACAGACGTCGCGTTAAAGTTTGAACACCAGTTGATTAAACTCTCAGACGTGTTTGGCTCAGTGAGGACACATGGGATAGCAGTGAGCCCCTGCGGTGCTTACCTGGCCGTCATCACCACTGAGGGCATGGTCAGCGGCCTCCATCCTGTTAACAAAAACTACCAGGTCCAGTTTGTCACTCTCAAAACCTTTGAAGAGGCAGCTGCTCAGCTCCTAGAATCTTCAGTTCAAAATCTCTTTAAACAGGTAGATTTAATAGACCTAGTACGCTGGAAGATTTTAAAAGATAAGCATATCCCTCAGTTTTTACAGGAAGCTTTGGAAAAAAAGATTGAAAGCAGTGGGGCCACCTATTTTTGGCGTTTCAAACTTTTCCTCCTGAGGATTTTATATCAGTCAATGCAGAAAACCCCTTCGGAGGCCTTATGGAAGCCCACCCATGAGGACTCGAAAATCTTAGTAGCAGACTCACCTGGGCTGGGCAATGCTGAGGATGACCAGCAAGAAGAAGGCTCTTCTTCCAAACAAGCGAGTAAGCAAGGCCTTCACGAGAGGAGCAAAGAAGGTGACCCAGAGGACCCCCCGGAGGACTCACTCACCCAGTGTGGCGATGGAGGCCGGGAGCCAATGGAAGAGAAGCTCCTTGAAATCCAAGGGAAGATTGAAGCTGTGGAAATGCACTTGACCAGGGAGCACATGAAGCGGGTGTTGGGGGAAGTGTACCTGCACACCTGGATCACAGAGAACACTGGCATCCCCACCAGGGGCCTCTGTAACTTCCTGATGTCAGATGAAGAGTGCGACGACAGAACAGCCCGGGTAGGTGTTTGTTAGCAAAAACGCCGGAACAGTGGGAACTCTGCTTGCTCTGTGACAGAGAAATGGACAACACTGAGGTCCTACAGCCCAGCTTTCGCTCTGATATTTTTAGGTAGTTGGTTGGCATGAGGTACAGGAGAATAGATAGGAAGCGCGGGTCAACACGGAGGTCAGTCATATCCCGTGCAGAATAGTTCACTCCTCCTCCCGCTGTGGCCTTGGTTTGTGAGATGAGGCCCCCAGGCTGTGGATGAGCTGGAGGAGGCTGCCCGGGGCGGAGTGGTGTGTGACCGCGCAGTCACCGCAGGTGGAGTGTGACACCGGGCTCCCTCCCCTGCCTGTTCGCAAGGGGCTGGGGGGGGGGCGGGCAGGTGGCCAGAATCCATTCCAATTGAAAGGACTTGAGGGGGTCTTCAGACTTAGTCAAGAAGGGCATATAAGTAACCAGGGTTTTACTCATATGTTGTTGTTCACAAAAACTGGTCATAATCTTTATTTTGATGTTAGAGCAGGTCTTAAGGTGTTATCCAGCATGTATTCACAGAATTTACGTTCCTTGACAGAACACCAGGGTTCCGAGCTTGGGGAAATACTACATGCTGTACACTCCACTTAAAGATTCTCAGGGTTCTGAGAGCTCCTGCAGAAAGGAAACCGTTGTTAATCAGGGACCTGTCTTTGAGCTAACAGCTGCGAAAATCCTGGAGAACTTGTGTTTCAAGGAATATACTCTATACTAAAATAGTGAAAACTACAAAAGCCTGTGTTCCTTTTCACTTGAAAGATTGACATTAAGTACATCTTATTTAAAATATAAATTGAAAGCAGTAAATTCAGATCTCTTCATGCCTAATGTTAAACCATTGCATTTTTTAATTTTTTCTTATTTTGGTATCATTAATTTAAAATTACATGAGCAACACTGGTTACTAGATTCTCCCCATTATCAAGTCCCCCCCACATACCCCATTACAGTCACTGTCCATCAGCGTAGTAAGATGCTATAGAATCACTACTTGTCTTCTCTGTGTTACACAGCCCTCCCCGTGCCACCCCCCACATTATACATGCTAATCATAATGCCCCTTTTTCCCCCCACCCCTTATCCCTCCCTTCCCACCCATCCTCCCCAGTCCCTTTCCCTTTGGTAACTGTCAGTCCATTCTTGGGTTCTGTGATTCTGCTGCTGTTTTGTTCCTTCAGTTTTCCTTTGTTCTTATGCTCCACAGATGAGTGAAATCATTTGATACTTGTCTTTCTCTGCCTGGCTTATTTCACTGAGCATAATATCCTCCAGCTCCATCCATGTTGTTGCAAATGGTAGGACTTGTTTTCTTTTTATGGCTGAATAATATTCCATTGCGTGTATGTACCACATCTTCTTTATCCATTCATCTGCTGATGGACACTTAGGTTGCTTCCATTTCTTAGCTATTGTAAATAGTGCTGCGATAAACATAGGGGTGCATATGTCTTTTTCACACTGGGCTCCTGCATTCCTAGGGTAAATTCCTAGGAGTATAATTCCTGGGTCAAATGGTATTTCTATTTTGAGTTTTTTGAGGAACCTCCATACTGCTTTCCACAATGGTTGAACTAATTTATATTCCCACCAGCAGTGTAGGAGGGTGCCCCTTTCTCTGCATCCTCACCAGTATTTGTTGTTCCTATTCTCTTCTATGCTGGCCGTCCTAACTGGTGTGAGGTGATATCTCATTGTGCTTTTAATTTGCATTTTTCTTATGATTAGCAATGTGGAGCATCTTTTCATGTGCCCATTGGCCATCTGAATTTCTTCCTTGGTGAAGTGTCTGTTCGGATCCTCTGCTCATTTTTTAATTGGCTTATTTGCTTTTTGTTTGTTGTTTTGGATCTGTCATTTATGAATATATTCTCCCACACTGTAGGATGCTTTTTTCTTCTACTGATGGTGTCCTTTGCTGTACAGAAGCTTTTTAGTTTGATGTAGTTCCACATGTTCATTTTTGCTTTTATTTCCCTTGCCTGTGGAGATATGTTCATGAAGAAGTTGTTCATGTTTACATTCAAGAGATTTTTGCCTATGTTTTCTTCTAAGAGTTTTATGGTTTCATGACTTACATTCAGGTCTTTGATCCATTTCGTTTACTTTTGTATATGGAGTTAGACAATGATCCAGTTTCATTCTCCTACATGTAGCTGTCCAGTTTTGCCAACACCAGCTGTTGAAGAGGCTGTCATTTCCCCATTGTATATCCATGGCTCCTTTATTGTATATTAATTGACCATATATGCTTAGATTAACATCTGGACTCTTTATTCTGTTCCACTGTTCTATGGGTCTGTTCTTGTGCCAAAACCATTGCATTTTTTAAAGTTACTTGTTGCATTTTCTTGTTGGAGTGTTTGTGTTAGAAAATCCCTGTAACTTCAGCTCATAGGATGTTTGCAGTAATCTCAAGAGTGGTTAAGATGTGCTGTTCATGTAACTGACTATTCATCTTTGAAAGTCGACTTTCAGAATTTTTTCCTGTTGTCTAAAGTATGTGGAAGAGGTTTCTGGTTATCATTGTTTCTTAGGACCTAGCAGGGGTATTATAAAGAGTTAGTGAAATATTAACGAAAACGATTTGGAAAATATGTAATGGAAGTTGGTTGGTAATGGTTTAGTATGATTGTCCTTGTCTGGATGCTGAGTAGCCTGGGAGGCTGTGTTTAGCATAGTTATGTGGTTCCAACAGAGCCATTTTAAAGAATGGGAGATTGTACCTCTGCCCATCCACAGCAACTAGGTTTTGATGGAGAACAATGTATTTCATGTTAAAAATCCCACCGTACATCTAAAATGAATCTTCAAAACTAGTGCATTGACTTACTAGTAACTGTAAATTGTCTCTGAGATTCTTGGCTAGTATACTGGTAGTTAACAACCAGAAATTTTTCATGATCACCTCCTGGCCCCAGGATCTTTAGGCACTTTTCTTCTAGTTGTTCTTGCTCGTGGAATTTTAGTACCACAGAAAATATTGTATATCTCTTTATGTGCTGTTTATATCTGTTGCACATAAAAAGGGTAAAAACATTTTGTCCCCAAGAACCAATATTTGCCATCCTTGGAACCACTGTTACCCCCGTTGAGAATGTATGAGTTAAACAAACACAGTTGGCCTTGATGATCAAGGCTGGTGAGCAGAAACAGAAATACTTCCCCATATAAAATGTGAGTGCATCTCTCCACTGGAGGAATTCTGAGCAGATTCTTTCACTATATCACTATCAGGGTGTTGGCCTGTCTAGAAATGAGGGCAGGGATGGTTGTCCCTGCTCTAAGGCTCTATGAAATAGAATTCTTAAGGCTAAAAAACAAAAAGGACAAAGATTAATGGACTTTAAACTCGTAGAGTATATGCAGAGTAGATAAGACACCCTTCTGAGCTATTAAGATACTCTTCAAAACTTCAGTTTTCCTTCCATGGTTATAGTTCACCCGGTTGTCACAGGGTCCCTGAATGAATTGATTTTACTTAGCCAGTTCTACAAGTTGAAGGTGTAGCTTTTTTACATTCCAGACGGTATGCTTGGCCTATGTGGAAGTGCAAACCTCCCGTCTTGTCCATGATCCTGCATATTTTTCATTCCCCTGTGTCAGTAGGTTTTTTCACAGGAATCCTGAACTCACCACTAAACATTGCCGACTGCTTTGTCTCACTAGGTGCTCATTGGACACATCTCCAAGAAGATGAACAAACAGACCTTCCCTGAGCACTGTAGTTTGTGTAAAGAGATCCTGCCATTCACAGATCGCAAACAGGCAGTCTGCTCCAATGGCCACATTTGGCTCCGGTAAGCCATTTTCAGTTTTGTACAGCACCACCCACTATGAAGTATTGATCCAAAATATATGTCCATGCCATTAGGTTGGAGAAAAGCTGCTATTGTAAAACTATGGACTTTTCTCATCCGTCTGACGTAAGCAAGACACCCTTTAAAGACAGTGTTTTACTGCTTGATATGTATATAGGGGTTTCTTCATTTTGGTAATACTATTTTCCTTTAAAGGAGCATTAAATTTTTAAAGATTAGTATTACAAATACAATACCTGTTGAAGTTAATGGAATATAAAAGTACCTGTGTACGCTCTGTGACTTACAGTGGAAGGTAGAAGGCCTCCTCCTCTCCCCTCGGTCTCGCTCTAAGAGGGAACCAAAGTGGGGCCGCCCTCACTTTCTGGCCCCCTGAGCTGCGTCACGCTCCCTGCGCTCCACCTTCCCCCGTTTGCCTGGTCCTGGTCGGTGCTCAGTGACTAGTCACCGGATGGAGTTGACCCTGTGAACATTTGTTCCATGTCCCTTCTTGTTTTGCACCATTAATTTTGTTTTCTGTATCCTTCAGGTTTTCCCCATCGTGCTGTCAGGTTCTTAAAGACAGTGCTTACACCTAATCTTAAAAATCACTACAAAAATATTAAAATATAATACATGATCAGTTTTTTTTTAACATATCAAACATTCAAAGTACAGTCAGGTATAGACAGATTAAATTCTTTCCCAATGCTGCAAACAAGGCCCAAAAAGAAGCTACAGTGACTGGATTGGAAGCTCTGCATCTCTTGGCCTGGTCTGCTTTATTAAGTGTGGATCCGGCCAGCCTGGTGTGCAGAGGGACACATTATTGCTGTGAATTTGTGAACTCTTCTGGCTGTACCTGGTTAGTGGTGGTTTTAGGATGACCCTCAACTCTGTGCTGCTTTTCAGGTGTTGCTAGAACCGATGATACAGTCTATTTTCTTTCAGGTGCTTCCTAACCTACCAGTCCTGCCAGAGTTTGATATACAGAAGGTGTTTGCTCCATGACAGCATTGCCCGCCATCCGGCCCCGGAAGGTGAATGCTTTCCCGGCCCTGGGAGGGTGCGGTCGGGCTCCCCCCTGCTTAGTCTCAGGCTCCCGGGGAGGTGAGCGGGCTCGTTCAGCTCTTTACAGTAGTGTCACGAAGCAACAGCTAACTTAAAATTGCTAATGGGACTATGTCATATTAAAGTACATACTGCATTTTAATATCTGAGTAAGACTGCAGTTGCTATTCTGTCACTGCAAACGAATGTCAGAGCCTGTTTCAGATGGCATACGTAGATTATACTTGAATGGAAACTCTGCAGTGGTAATGTACAGAGCCAGCGTAGCAGAGCCATGCTAGGATGTGCACTTGGAGTTGTTCTTCCAGGGGCCATGATGGAATGTTTTCATGGTTGGTTGATATTCTCTCCTGATAGCCCCAGTGACAAAGCTGACTTTTCAGAGATAACAAGTTGGAAATAAGATCGTAGGCATAAGCAGAGAACTAGTGATTTAAATAGCCACATGAATGTCAAATTTATGATCCGAGGTTCCTTTAACATCACACTCTGACCAAATAAGCTAATCAGACATAAGTATTTACAATGATCTAAATGTCTGGGGGGGAATTCATGGTCTCCGTTAATCAGAAAACATTCTACATAAAACCAAACTTGTATTCTTGAGTTTTGCTCTAAACTGCCTGAAGCCCTCCAGTTCTGAGAAGTCGGTGTGTTGGCAGCTTGTGTTCAGTCTTGACTTTTTATTATAGGAAATGCAATCACATATAAAAGTAGAGAGAAGGGTATGATACACCTTTTGCACCTGCCACGGCAGCTTCAAAATTTGCCAGCTTGTGGCCTTTTGTGATCCATCCCTCACCTGCTTCCCTCCTGTTGGGCTGTTCTGGAACAAATTATTGGGAACTTTAGTACTCACTGCAACTGAGAATTGGTGTACTATTGAGAGAAAAAATCAGGGAAAGGTTAAAACAAATTTAAAAAAACAAACACACCTGTCAGTTGACATTGAGTTGAGCCACATACAGCTTTTGGGAAGAAAAATCATCTATGGGATCATGGGAACAGTAGTAGAGCATTTCACAGACCAGGGAAGTTTTTTAAAAGGGGTAGGTGTTGACCTACTGTTGCCACTGGGTCATTAAAAAATTTACTATTCATGTAATTTTATAAAAGAGGACGTCATGTAGCATCTCAGAACAAAGTACAGGCCTTTCTTTTAATTCAATAAGTTGAGATTTAGGAAACATTCATTCCCCTTATTTTGCCATTTCATCACAGAGGGATGAAAATTTCATTACACACTTAGCTTTGGGAACCACAGATTTAGTTCAGCCTTGTTTAGACAGTTAGAGTGAGGTGCTTTGTCCAGGCACAGAGCTGGGACCAGAAAGCCACTGCGGTCCACCCATGTGATGCCTTTTCTGAAGCTAATGCTCAATACCATTTCCTTTTGCAGATCCTGACTGGATTAAGAGGCTACTGAAAAGCCCCTGCCCTTTCTGTGACTCTCCTGTCTTCTAAATGTCAGTGGTGGGAAGAGGGAAAGGACATGTATCCTGCTGTAGGAAATACCCTGTAGTCTGGAGAGAGAGGGTGCACTGGGGTAAGCCCGGCCTTCACAAGTGGAGAGGCACGCTTCGTGATTGTAAATAGGGTCCTGGGAACTCATTTTTGAAGTGCATTCTCCATCTCCAGGGACTAAAGGATATCTTTAAAAATGACTGAATGCAGAGACTGTAGGTCATTTGGAGATGAATGTTAGTCCCTCCAACCCCACTCCTAAGGAACACTTATTTTTCAAGTGTCTTGACTGAAGCAGTTTGAACAAAAAGAACGCCCCATTGTTTCTTGGAACAGAATGATCCTCCTAGAGAGTTTGGACAAGGGCCTTGTTGGGCCAAAATAGGCTCTCGTCCTTGCCTTGGTCTGGAACTGCCTGGCGGCTCCAGAGAGCTTCAGTTACCTGGTACATGGCGGGCAGTGTGCCAACAGACATTAAAAGTGTCTAAAATTAATGCAGGGACCTGATGGTTTGCTCTCAACAAATGCCACATAATTGTATCCCACCATACTTGTTTTTCATGCCTATTGAAAACATTTTCATAAAACTCTTGTTTTTAAGAGGTTGAACCCAAGACTAAAGTTGGTTTTAATGTGTCAAAAGATGAGGTGATTCTTACAAGTCAGTAATTGTGACTTACTTTTAAAGCTCTCCTATGTCAGCAGGTTTCCCACAGCAACTCCTTGATGTGTATAAAGATGTCAAGTTCCACTTCACCGATGCCACACCCCTGCTTCACACTCAGCTGTAGTCACCTAGACGGGTTATCTGTACATAGAAGGAAAAGAATAGTTTCTCCTTTAATGTTAAGTTAAAACTTCTCGTATTTTTCATGTTGATATTTCTAGTCAATTCGCCAGCATAGGAGTGTGCGTGGCGTCTGTCTAGAGACGCCCAGGAGGAGACAGGCACCTCAGAAGCACAGACTTGAGCTCCAGTATTCCAAGTGTGTGCAGCTCGGTTGACCAGAGCCTGGGCATTTCTTCTCTGCCAAGATCCTTGGTACTTACAGGTCTGCTTCCATGGGCTATTCAGAGATGTTAGACCTTAATTGGTCTTAAAACCTAAAGTAAAAAACAGACACTCTGAGATTACAGTGTTCTTGGAATAAGTGTCCTAAGGATCGGTGCTAATCTACAGGACTGTAATGCGCACATCTTAATACGGTGCATATTTCTGGGAAGTTGGATGAGAAATACAAAATGTGAAATTCTAACTCCTATTACTGCTATCTTTATTGCATTTATTCCAACATTTATTCTTGCTTTTATTTTGTATCCTTTGTGGAAGACATTTTGTCCTCACTTTAGAAACACTTGAAATTTGGATAACACTGTAACAGAAACCACACACCACTGGGTGCCCCCCGTCTTCCCGCTTCTGTCCATTTGTAGTGGAGACAAGATTCCTTAAGAAGCTCTTCCAAACAGCCTGCTTTGAAATGTCTTTTGTTTCCTATTCAAATTTTTGTTTTCTCTTCTGTGTTTGCTTGAGTCTTGTGTTTATCTTTCTGATCTTAGTGGTAATTTCAGCAATAGTTTTATCCAGAATTTAGGGTCCAGCATGTTAAATAATTTTCAATAAAGAGAACCAGGCAGGCAGCATTAAAATCATGAATAACAACTCAGAAGGTTGTTTGTGGTCATTTGTGCTGTAGCTGCTTCACTTTACAATAAATAGAACAGTAAACACTGATACCATGTCAAGAATTATTGCAGTTTTTGTAATCATGGTATGCTTAGTTTCACTCTCTGTTCCCAGAGTCAGTAGTTGATTTTTTCTTATTGGGGAATTTTGTGTTGCTGCCTTTTAAAACTTACATTAAGTTCTTATTTGAAGCAGCTGTGCATTTTGGGCAACCTGTAACTCTTAGGAGTTAACTAAAAGGGATCTGCCAAATTATTTTGTATGTCTGCATAGGAATAAGTATGGCAACTATTTTACTAGAGCGTGGCTTTTCTCTGCAGGGGGCTAGGCCCATTGACGTTAAAAATGAAATCCGGGTAACATCTCAAGCCCAAGTTTCTGCACATGAGTAGGGTGGCTCTACCCCCTTCTCCCCCCCAACCCCCATCATGGAGGTTAATCACCGACCTGCGAGAGCAGATTTCAGCTAATGGTAGCATCATAAACCCAGTCCACTTCTGAATTCAGTGCGGTCAGCATACTGACGCTAGAGTTTGGACCTTGGGAAAGAGGAGTGACACCAGGAATCGCAGACTTGGATAGATGTATCGCTCTCTCTGTACCTCCTAAAATTTGCCTGATCTATTTAGTGGATTTCAAGTTTATTTCAGCTGTCACTGTAACAACCGTGGCAGGGATGGCACATGTCATGTTGCTGCACCACATTTAGGTTCAGAGCACAGATTCTATACAGTTAGACCTTTACAGCTACAACACTTGCATTTTGGGAGTCTGATATCCACACCTGGTTCCCATTTTCTCTGCCTAGGGTTAATTTGTCCTTATTATTCTAGATAAAAAATTGATAGCTTGTTAGGCATGATATTCATTCTGAAATCCTCGTGTCTGTCTACCACCCAGACTTTAACCAGTCTCTACCTAGTATTCTGTCTGCCAAGACTACCAGTTATTTTTCAGTGTCAGAAGTTATTAGAACCACTGGTGAAGCCCATGGCTGCGGGTGACATTTTTCTGCTTCTCCCTCTAAAAAGTTTCTGAGAAAGTTAATGTTGAAGCATGTGGATTGGATCTGTTGGCAAGTTTCACAGGTTAATTAGGTTAAAAGGTATTAGTCAAGTATTAAAATACGTTGTAATTATAATGTATCAGCTAAGCCATAGAAGAAATTTCGATGCTTACAGTGCTTGTTCCGGAGACTCATGCTGCTGGCTGTATGGAGCACCTGCTCACCCTGCCACAGTCACGCCGCTTTGGAGTTCGGCGAGTGGCTGCAGCCAGGAACCAGCGTCACTGGTCCACGTCCGCAGGGGCTGTGTGGCCTCTCTGCCCCGACCTCTCTCTTGCTTTCCTTCCTGGAGAGATCCTCTCGATTCCCATGCCTCCACTTCTGTCTGCTTCAGGACACGGTCAGAGCTAACAGTTTGTGTTTGAGAGAAAAACAGGTTAGTGATAATGTTTCAAAAAACTAAATCACGTAGTAGGCCTCTCTTCCTAGAAAAAAACTGTTGAACAGGAATTTTTCTCTCTAAAAGTAAGTGTCAGGTGTTGGTGAGCTACCTGGTTCTCTTCAGAATTCTCCATCACAGTCCTGCCGGGGCTGAGGGACTCCCGGCTGGGCTGTGGGCTAGAAGAGGCTAGATTTCAGCTCCTGGCCGCCGCCCACACTTCTCCCCAAGCCGATATTCTTGACAAGCAAAACTTCTGGTTAACGCTAAGCTGAATAGGTTATATTCAAAGTCAGCAGGCCTAAACTTTTTAAAGGAAAAATATATTCTGCCTTTCTTTCTGTTTAGAGACTGGGCAGCAAATAGCCAGATAGGTAAATGAATCTCTTTATAGGTAGGCCACCACAGACGGTTGGGAGAGTCTGCACGGCTTCTGTAACTGAGCAGGGGTCTATCTTTGTGCTCATGCACACCCCTCTGCGTGCTGCTGGGGTGCAGCAGGGCCGTAAACTGCAGTGTCTCAGGAACCTAACCTTTCCTCGAGGTTGTCAGATTTCAAAACGCCTCTAAACGTCTACCTGAAGTCAGTTTTCATTTTAGTATTAGTGGAAGTATCATTTGGCAGCTTCAAGCAGAATTTTAGATTGTCTCAAGTCTCATAGTTATTAAACTTTGCCCTTTCTGGAACCTGCTAAAAAGTTTTAGAGTTAGGATCATCATGTCTAACACATCTGCTGTTCAAACTGGTTATAGGACATGTGCAATTTGTCCTTAAATCAGTTGCTTCTGACGATGTAAAGTGCCGAGCATCGTTAGCCTGCTGAGAGAGCAGGGTTTCCGGAAGGCTGTGAACTCGTTCCCGTGGCGCGGACGTAAGTCAGGAACAGGACTTGACTAAGCGGCTGAGGCCGGCGTGTAGGATGCGGCCGTCCGTCTGCATATGCAGTTTTAAGACAAGGCTGGTTCTGAAAACTTGCTGTAGAAATCAATAAATTTAACTGGGGAATGACTGTCTATAAAGATGTTCTGGAAAGAAAATCCTTTTGGTATAAGAATATTTCTCCCCCGACCTGTTTAACCAATTAGGTGATTCGTCTTTTCTTACATTTTCTTTGCGTTGTGCTTTGTGGGGGACAATAAAAATCTGAGGTCCTAGTCCGTGAGTTCACTTAGAGCAGTGTTATGTGTTTGCAGCGTGGTGTCTGTTCATTCATTTCAGGCTTGGGAGGAGCTGGAGAAAGGGAAGGGTGGTCCTCCTGCTGACACAGTGAAGGGAAGGCACCAGCGTTCCGGTTGGACTATTGTAAGTGGGTGGGGTGGAATGACATTTCAGAACTCTATATCTTAATGTTTATTTCTAATCTCAAAATGTATTTACCTCACTACCCCGAAATCCTGTTACTTTCATAAAGTTCCTACAGAGAAGTTAGGTTGAATGATGTAAGAGGCTGTGGCTTTGAGGCATTTCAGTTTTACACTTGGCTAGCAGGCTGGTAGGATTTAGGGTGCTTTGTGTTGGTTTTGCTACTAATGCAGAATTAAATGCAAAAATGAATTAGGTCTTTTTCAAGACTTTGACTCAGACTTGTACTTCAAGGTGTGACAGGAACTTGAGTATCAAACTTGTTTATACAGAAATAAGACTGCATCGAGAACTCTGTTGTGTGCAGTGACCGAGCCTTTATGTTTACCCAGGGCCTGTGCTATTCTTTGTGCTTGGCTTTCCATTATTTATATGTTTACATGTGACAGTTTTTGTAATAAAACAAAGACATCTAAACACTTCGCAGTCACAGAAAGATGGTCTTTAAACCCTCCTCTCTGGGCAGTAGGCCTTAGACTCCTAGTGTTTAAATAAAACCTTTACAAATGCTAACACATTTGGGGGGCTTGGGATGCCCCCCAACCAGAAAAACTGGCTGCTTCTCTCCATTGTAGGCGTGTACATAGTGCTTATGATTAGACTGTAAGCTCCTCGAGGGCAGGAACTGTCTGTTTCATTGGTGGTTTCTGCAGCACCTAGTGTTAAGTGCCTTGCACAGAGTAGGTGCTCACGGTGCTGAGAATGAGTGAGTAACTTCCTTCCACCTTGACCGTAAAGCACAGTTGCTTTTCCAGTGCATTCAAAACTGCAAAGAACTAATGCCCGGAAGAGGCCAAATTTTCTCTTGGGTTTGAGGCAGGCTCTGTCCTTAGCACGGTATAGCCGTCTTTTCCTGAAGGTAGTATACCAGTGTGCTGGGCTTTTACTTAATATTAGGGCAGAGGTTTCTGGAGAAAGTTTGACATGGAGAAGATAGAGAAAATGAAACAAAATTTGGAGAGTGTTTGTCAATATCCAGCCCTGTGGGGCAGTCCTACCTTAGTTATTACTAAATAAAGGGATACCAGGTCCTCCGTTTCTTACCAGTTAGCTGGTGGGCCAATTTTCCAGTTAATGAAAGATCACTGGTTTTTAGCTTTTTCCATTTTGGATTCCCCTCAATTGCTCATATGATTCTAGTACTTAAGAGTCTAATGAAGTTGCTGTGAGTATCCAGTGCTGTACATAATGGCAGTTTTGTAAATGTGAAATAACCTCAGTATGTCATGTTTTGTATGCAGAGCCACTAGTAGTATTATCTTGGCCACTTTTCTATTCAAAATAAATATATAGCAGAATTACTTGTATATTGTGTGCGTATTTTTATCGGGTTCATGTGGCTTGTGGCAAAGCTTGGCCTCTTTAGGCCTGACGAGCACCAGCAAGGTTGGTGATGCCCAGGCGCGAGCAGGGGGCAGAGCTGTGTGTGGTACAGAGACAGCCACCACCTTACACAGAGTCAATACAATGCATCTTTGTTCCAGAAAAAGGAGGAGGCCTGTGAGGGGACATATAGAGCTCCTGTAGCATGTTAGAGCGCATTCCTAACAGTGCCGGCTAAACAGCATCTGCTGATTCCTTACAGGAAGTCAAACATAACCATGTAATTCAGACACATGCCCCTGCTGAGAACAACCAGAAAAGCTCAGGAAGCACCAAATAGGAGAAAAAGGCGAGTGACACACCTACAGCGATGATAGTGACACTACCAAAAATCAAGAGAAAAATGTTAAAAAAGGTTACCTTAAAAGGAGCAGTGATAAGACCTCCAGATGAGCTCTCGACAGAAATGGCGCACGAGGCCGCGACAGGGCGCTCTCAAGGTGCAGAAACAGTAACCACCAGCCAAGGACTCCGGACTTGACAGGACGTCCTCTAGGAATGAAAGCAAGACATTTTCAGACCAGTAAAAATGGAAAATAATATATCCCCAGACCAGAACTGAAGGGAATTCCAAATACCAGATGGAAGGAAGTTCAGGGGAGCGGCAAAGAGGCAAGAGCAATGAAAGTGGGCACAGACCAGCCACACAGGACAAACGCCCTGGGAGGCTCTGCAGTACCTGTGCCCACAAGGCAGGAGGTGGGATGCTTAGGCCCTTGCCTTATCTAGGAACAGGGAAAATTAATCCATATTAGACTGTGCTAATAAAGTTGTCTGTAGAATAATCCAAAGGCAAGAAAGGAGAAAAACATAGGCTAGAGAAGGAAACATAATAAGAATGGATTTACAAGTAGAGTGCTGATTACATTAAATGTAAATAAGCAGGTGGCCCAAATTGAAGACTGTCAGGCTGATTTAAAAAAATACACCCCGTTGCTTGTAAGTGATATATGCAAAACACAAGGATACAGAAAGCTTTAAAGGATGGAAAGGTACACTGAACAAACCCTAATCAAAAGGTAGATCTCTGGTGATGTTCCCCAACCTTCATGCCATCATTGCCATGTCATTGTCACATATTGTCCTACATACATTATAAACCCAACATGCAAAGTGATTTTGTTTTAAACAGCCACTTGCCTTAGCTCAGGCAGTCATAACAAAATACTATAGACTGCGGGCTTAAAACATTCATGTCTCACACTTCTGGAGGCTGGGACGTCCTAGAGGAAGGTGCCGAGGAGGTAGGTTTCATTCTGAGACATCTGGCTTGTCAGTGGCCACCCTCTCGCTGCGTGCTCATGTGACCACCTTGTGGGTGAGCAGGGAGAGAGCAGGACCTGTGCCTCTCTACTTAGAAGGGTGCTAAACCTAACTTGAGGGCCCCACGCCCATGACCTCAGCTGGTCAGTCACCCCCAAAGGCCCCACCTCCAGCTACCATCACACTGGGGGTAGAGACCTCAACATAGGAATTTGAGGCACACACACCTTCAGTCCATAGCACTGGTGCTCCCCATGCCTTCCTGGAGAGCCAAGTTCCCACTTGGTGTCATTCTCGTACCAGGGCCACTCTGGCCCTTACTGTGGTGCTGCTCTGCTGGGACTGATTCTCTCCGCTTCTCTTGATCTGATAAATGTTTTTAGACCTCCTTTAAAAAAAAAAAAAAAGGGAGGAAAAACTGGTTTATATGCAGTATTTTTTCTTTTTCTCCACTTAATTTTTGGAGAATATTTTCACAGGATATAGTGGAAATTATGTAATTTACATTAAAGTATATTTTATATACTTATATAAGTTTAATTATAATTTATATTACAAAGGTACATAAGTTGTAATTTGTTATATATATGTAATATGTATTTTATGTATATATATATATATATACATAAAATACACACACACTCCCCCACCAGCACATTCAAAATTTAATTCCGTTGTCTTCTGGCCTCTGTTTTAAGTCATTTTCCACCCGTGTGTAGCATCTTACTTCCACTGGCTGCAGCCAAGGTCTGAGCTTGTCCCGCTCTCATCGTCCTGAGCTGGCAGCGGCTGCAGTAACTGCTGTCTGCGGCACAGCGCGGGCCAGCAGCTGCTTCCCGCCTGGGTCGGTCTTTGCCCGGGCCCTCCAGTGCCCTGGCGGCCTGCTCAGTGTGGCCCAGCAGCTGGGGAAGCTAAGGCACCAGGCCTGCTCAGCACAGCCCACAGGGGCAGGGTCTGGTGTGACGGCTCCCCTCACTTCCCGGCCTCCCTCCCATGAAGAGCCACCTCCTCAGAGCAGTGACCTGCCGTGACCACCACTGCAAGGCTCCCCCCACTTCCCGGCCTCACTTCACCTTCTTTAGATCACCTCCCAGATAAACCAAAGCCCTCGTTTCCGTCTGCTCTGGGGACACTGGTACCCAAGTGCCCCGGAGGGTAGCCCCCTCAGGTGGGAGTCTGCATGGGGGCCACTCACCAGGTGGTCAGCAAGCAGCAGCGGTGGGCCGCCTGGGGGCTGCAAGGGAGCCTGAAGGCATTGCCGCCTCCTAGACCAGAATCAGGTTTCCGGTGAGGTCTTGGAGATGGGGGATGGGGGGGCAGAGCCTTGAAAATGCTGACTCCCGTGGGCCAGCAGATGGTTCCCTCCCGACAGGACAGCAGCTCCTGAAGAGCGGGCCCGACGCCTGCTTCCTCCTCGGGGTCTGCTCGGGCTTCCCCCCACTCCCTCTCAGTCAGCCCGCAGGGCCTCCCGCCGGGGCAGCGTCCCTGGCACAGGAGGATGCTGCAAACCGGCCACAGCCGCAGGCCCTGAGCTGGCACAAGCCAGAGCATTGGGGCGAAAAAAGGGGACAGACAGCGGGCGTTTGGCAGGGGGGTCTTACCGCTGAGGAAGTGCTCTGTGACACAGGCGAGGCCACCTGGACAGGGCCCTGCGTACCTACAGAGTCCACTGAGGCCCAAAAACATTCCAGAGCCAGACGGTGGCCTGAGCTGCACTGTTCCAACACGCCACACAAGCCTGCTGCCCTGCCAGCTGGCCTCGCTTCCCAGAGAGACCAGGCACACCCTTCCAGGTGAAGCCAACAGGTGGGTGCTGCAGTCAGAAGCCCCTAGGCTGGGACTGATGAGTTTCTGCCAAGGAATCGGAATTAGATTCCAGAATCACAGACACCGGGTGGCAGTGGCCCAACTGCTAGGG
This sequence comes from Manis javanica, assembly GCF_040802235.1. Taxonomy (NCBI): domain Eukaryota; kingdom Metazoa; phylum Chordata; class Mammalia; order Pholidota; family Manidae; genus Manis; species Manis javanica. The sequence continues at coordinate 3,814,095 of NC_133157.1, read as the reverse complement.
GATTGGGGACTGTACTGACCACAGCAGCAGGCTTTGTGGTGGGAACTAATAGACCACCAGGGTATTGTTTTATTTTAACCAACAATGATTAAAATGGGGTCAGTGGACTTGAAACTCCACCCTGCGGCCCTTGCCCCAATTCCAGATTCCTATCTGGAATGACAAACTTAGCACTGTGTCTTGCCAATGGGTTTCAGCCCTGGGCAAGTTCGCTATGGATTCAGTGTGACCAAAGAAATGGCAGTAGAACGTTTTTGGGGTGAAAGGGTTATACCCAACTTTATTTCCAGGTGGCAGGTCAGTCACTAAAATCCCATTCACTCAGAGCAAGTCTGTATGCAGCAAGCCAGTCTCTGCCTCTGGGCCTCTCTGTCCGCACAGCCGTCCCACACAGCTGTTTTCTGGGCTTCTCTGCACAGCCGTCCCACACAGCCGTCCTCTGGGCCTCTGTCCCCGGTGCTGCCACCACTCCAGCCTCCACTCTGCTCTCCTGCAGCCTTGCAGCCCTGCCACCGTATCATGCCCAGAGCACTGGGTGGAGCTCTTTATACAGTCAAGAGCCATGTATTGCCCACAGGTGTGCAGGGCGCTAGTCAACCAGGGCCAGGTGAATCCTGGTCACAGGAACTCTCGTTTTATCCACACACTGTTTCTCTGACCCGGGGAGAAAGGGCCAAGCGGAATTCCCTGAAACTGCTGCTGCCAGCCTGGATGCAAACCAGAAGCAATACTGCAGGCCAGGTGGTGATAACGATCAATGTTACCCTAAAGACACAAAAGTGGTGGTGCTGGGCGCCCAGGAGTCAGAGGTGACTCAGCCCAGCTCTTCCGCTCCAGCTCTCTGGGTCTGAGTCTCGGAGCTCTGCCCCGCTCTGCATTTGTGCATCATCCTCAGGCTGCCGGCAGGAATGTGCAGCTGCTAATCCTAAATTGTTTCTCTCAACAGCACCCAAGCCGGGCTGCCTGTGAGAAGGCGAGGCTCCGTAGGGCGTCAAGAGGCGGGCTCTTAGAATCTGCAAGGTGAACGAGCTCCTCAGGTGCCTCTCACACGTTTGTTAACTCACCTGCAGTCTCTTACGCTTAACCACTCACTTTACCAGGTGACCCCGGTGGTTTTCCACATGGCGGTGCCCTTTCCAGCCCTGCTGGTCTGAAGGAGTTTTTACATTATTGCCAGCCCAGGAGTGTGGAACACTATCCTGTTACTGTTGCTTTTCCCGGTTCCCATATTTAAATCTCTCCTGCCTGCTCCCAGAGCCCCTGGACACACCCCCAGACTCACCCTAATTACACCACTGTGCCCATGAACCTTGTCTGACCACCCCCCCTGCAAAAAAAGATGAGCATGCTGGGAAGGCCTAGGGATGCTTCATGGGGCCCAAGGACAGAGACGGACCTCAGGAGCCATCAGAAATCAGTCTGTCTTCTCTCATCTTTCTGCCATTGTCTTTGGAAAACAGAAGCTTTATAGTGGCAGAAATTCTGTCGCTTTTTTCTCTGCTAAGTCCCTGGTGCTGGGCACATAGTAGGCACTCAGCAAAGACTTGTGGAGTGAATGAAGTGGGTACATGCCTGATGACTTGCATTGCGGCACTGCGCAGCGCACGGGCCAGACAGACTCCGGATATCCTCTCCTTCCTGCAAACAGCGAGAAGAGCCTGACCAGCTGCCCTCTGATCTTTTCCCAAGTACCTGGGCGAGAGAAGGTGATTGGCTCAGCTCAGAACAGCCAGAGGTGTGGCATCAGCGGCAGCCAGGTAGAGGGCTCCACAGGAGAGACTCCTGGGGAGGCTGCCAGGGGTAGGCAGGCAGGTACCCCAAAGGGGCCTCTGCATACCATCTGGATGTCCCACTGCCAGAGGGGTGGGACAGGGAGGGGACAGTACAGACACCCACCAGGGTGACACTCTGGGAGCAGAGCAGAGGGAGTTTGTGGTGACAACTTAACTATAAAAGAGGTTGGAATGAATCACGTGCTTTAATGATGACAACATCAGAGTGATTTGTTCTCTTTCAAGTTGCCACCGTTAATCAGACTTCCTAGGTCAGCTTGTAGTGCTGCCCCTGATCTGGCAATTAACAAGGCGTTTGCCCTGCAGCCAGGGGACTGGGACCAGGAAGCCCAGGACCAGCGCCCGCGGGCGGGAACTGGATGCTAACAGCTGCAGCCTGGCGCCCGACCGGGAGCCTAAGGGTCCCGCAGCTTGGGTGCTGGAGCGGGAAGCCTCGCCTCGCAAAGCAAGGGGAGAAGCTGCGGCCTCGCGGGGCACCTGTGCCATTTGCTCGCGTCGCTTCCGAGGGTGCGGTCTACACGAACAGGAGCGCGTTGGGCCAAGCCCGGGGCGGCGCCCCCGTCCCCCGCACACTCGAGGGGCGCGCCCAGCGAGGGCGTCTGAGCGCATCTCAATGAGGCCCACGCTGCCCCTGCAGCCACGGCGCCCTCCGCCCACAGCCCAATGCCAGGAGCTCAGGGGGCCAGGGACCGCGGAGGGGCGGGAGGGGCGCCGGCACCGCCTGTCCACGGGTTGTTCCTGGGGTTGGGCTCCCCCGCCGGCCCGGCAGGCCAGGATGCCCTCTGAGACTCCAACAGTGAAGGTGCCAGGTGGGCAGATGCTCACGCATGTGGAGTTCAGGGACCCACCAGGGTGGGCCTGGGTGCTGACCCTTTGCTGCCACTTACTACGTGCAGCCCTGGGCAAGTCATTTAGCTTCTCTGAGCCCCGATTTCCTCACCCAAGGATATAAACAGCACTGACCTCTGGGGCAGCTGAGTTGGATGAGCAACAGTGACATCATTTATCCAGGATGTACTGTGAGCCATGCCCTGTTTGGGGCCAGTATATGCATGAACTCATCTCACCCCACAATACCTAGCAGGCAATGACTATTTTGCTCTGGTTTTACAGGAATCCTGCGAGGGGCAGGCCTGGGGCTCAACCTGCCTGTGATGGGGCAGAAGTAGGAGGGCAGGCCTAGGAGGCTGGGTCAGTGCCCACCAGCTACCGGCCGCCATGCTGGAGCCAGGGTCCCGTCTTTGCTGGAGGGACTCTGGGCCACTCCAGGCTAGACGGGCATTAACCACCAGGCCTCGTCTCCGAGCTTCCCTGAGCCCTGAGGCTGGAGCCCTAGGGTTGTGCCCAGGCTGGCCTGGCCTGCTGACGCCCAACAGACAGAGCGCAGAGCACTAGGCGCCTGGGTGACCTCAGGCCAGCCACTTAACCTCCGTGGCTATTGTGTCTTCTGTTGATGGGGAGACCCCCCAAGTACCTACATAATGAGATAAGAGGAATTAATGGGGGAGCAGGGGCTCATGGAAGAGGAACAAGAGCTCCACCGGCCTCGGATGTTACCCCCCTGCCCCTCAGGGTCCACCCCTGGGCACAGGAGGCTCTACAGGCCCCAGAGAGGCTGTTTCAGTGCGACCTGAGGGCAGGCCCTCTGAGGGGTTCTAGAAAACCTTAAGAAACAGTTGAGTCGTTAAGAACTGCACTGTCCAACGCAGCAGCCACTAGTCACATGTGGCTATTTACGTTTAGTGAAAATTAAGCAAAATTAAAAACTATCTCCTTAGCTGCACCAGCCATGTTTCAAGGGTCAACAGCTGCCTGCCTAGTGGCTGCCATCCTGGACAGTGCAGAGAGAGCATGCCCGTCGTTCCAGAGAGTTCTCCTGGACATTGCTGCTCTAGAGAGCATGGCCCTTTTTTTTTTTTTTTTGAGAGGGCATCTCTCATATTTATTGATCAAATGGTAACAACAATAAAATTCCGTATAGGGGAGTCAATGCTCAATGCACAATCATTAATCCACCCCCAACCTAATTCTCGTCAGTCTCCAATCTTCTGAAGCATAATGAACAAGTTCTTACATGGTGAACAAATTCTTACATAGTGAATAAGTTCCTACATGGTGAACAGTACAAGGGCAGTCATCACAAAAACCTTCGGTTTTGATCATGCATTATGAACTATAAACAATCAGGTCACATATGAATATTCATTTGATTTTTATACTTGATTTATATGTGAATCCCACATTTCTCCCTTTATTATTATTATTATTATCATTATTATTATTATTTTTAAATAAAATGCTGAAGTGGTAGGTAGAGCATGGCTCTTTTTAAAACTACATTTACTGAGAACCTACTGTGTACCAGGCACTGTGCTAACAGCTTTACCTGCAACTCCTCATTTAATTCCACAACGATCCCTGAGGCAGGGGCTGTGGTTACTCTGTCTGCTTGTGAGAAAAGACAGAGGTCCTGAGGGCTCTGAGGGCGCTTGCAGCCTTGGTGCCGATGCGGCCAGCCCTGCTCTACGTCACTGCCGCCTGGGCTTTGCCTGCCCTGTGTTCCCAGACCCCCAAACAAGGCCACCTTACCTCAGGACACGCAAGACTGAACCCAGCACTCTTTATTGGTTTGGCTAAGGCTCCAGAAGGTGGAGTGGGGGTGGCCTTTGTCTCCCCGGGGGTGCTCCTTGCTCTGGGCCCATCAGGGAACTTTCTTGGGCAGGGGATTAATGATCCCACTTTCTATGTATTCGAAGACCGTGTACGGGTCCTGGTCCCCATTGAGGGTGACGGCCTGTCCGTAGAACTCCTCTAGTTCAGCAGAATTCTGGTAGAACAGATCCATTTTGAGCTTGACCTGCTCTTCAGCATCCTTTGGGTTCTGAAGGAGGCGGGCCTGGATTTCCATGGTCGGAGGTGGCTTGTACATGAGGTGGTACCTACAAGAGAAAAAGGGAAGCAGTGGACCGTGGTCTAGCCCAGAGGGCAGGGGACAAAAGGGCCCAACTGTTGACCCACTGGTCACCACTGTCACCAAACTGTCCCTGAGCACCGGCTGTGTTCACATCCTCAGCTGAGCCCTGGAGCTACAGAGACCGCAAACACGGAGCCTGCCCCGGGGAGAGGGCTACAGACCAACAAAAGGACAGAATGGAATATATCAAGTGCCAAATTCCTCTGTTTCTTTCCTTCCCTTCCTTTCTCTTTATTCTTCCTTCCCAAGAAGAGCTATTAAGCGCCTGCTACCCATCTGGCATTATATCTGCTACTGACAATGTAATGGCAAGCAAGGCAGATGCTACCTGTTTACGGAGCTCACAGTCAAGTGGGGGAGTGGGACATTTTAACAACAAGTGTGAACGGAGATGACAGGAAGCGCCCCAGTCACTGTTGGGAGAGACCCCCGGGGCAGGGTGCCAGGAAGGCCATCGTTCTTGACGTGCTCAAGCAAGGGTGAGACATCAGCCTTAGTTTAGGAAAGTCCTGCTGCTCCCTGCCTGCCCCTCCCCACTCCACTCCTAAGTCCCTGCCAAGAATGACGGCCTGGTAACCAGGGAGGATGGAGCTTCTACCTCTTTGTGATCGTGGGGACTTTAAGCTCCACTTCAACATGAACGCAGTGACTGGCTTGGTCAGACTGCAGAACAAAGGCCAGAATTTACCTCCTGTCACTATGGGAAGGCTCACAGATGGCCTGTGATGTGAACCATGGATGTGTCTGTACCGCAGCCACTTCCGGGATGCATCGCAGGGAAAGCAAAGGCCCAGAGAGGCGAACAGGTGATGCCTGCCCAGGGTGGCCATTCCACATGCTGGGGTCAGAACTGTGGCCCCAGAACAGAGGGGGGGACTATTTCTCCAATTTCTATAGCACTTGAGTCATTAATTTCCTGGTTACTCTTCCAGGCAAAAAGGGCTGACAGACACCGCACAGAGTCGCCAGCCGGATGAGCCCTCCTCTTTCAAGAGTCTCCTTCCAGTAGCCACCAGTGTCAGCCCTGGAGCCATCCCACCTGGCATCTGTCAGCCAGCCAGCCAGCCTCCGGGAGCCGGACACGAACCTTTCTCCAGTGACAGGATCAGTTCTTCTCAGGGTCAGCCGCTCGATGACAGAATCGAATGGCACATTCAGGAAAAACACCCTACAGGGAAAGAACGAGGTGAGCTGGAGAGAACCCCAGGCTGGACTCCTGTCCCTGAGAGCAGGGTCAGCATCGTCCCTTGTGCATGGGCGGAGACCCGGGTGCCACCTCTCAGGGGCTCCGGGGTCCAGGGAGGGATAAAGGCAGGGGCTTCCCTGCCAGTGGAAGCTCTCTGCACCCTTGATTCAGTGACAGCTCCCAGCCCCCATCACTCCTGGGTGAGGCCCCCCAGGAGGCAGCGGTCAGCTGGGCTAGGGGGGGCAGATGCCTTATCCTGGTGCAGTCACACAGACTTGGGTTAGAATGACCTCCCCCATGGGCTTGTTGTGTGACTAACACAACCTCACCCTCCTGCTTGATTTCCTCAACTGCAAAATGGCGCTAAAAATAGTCCCCGGTGTTGGGGACTTAATGAGATGAAGCGCAGGGTGTGTGCACCTCGGCACTCAAACATGGCTGTGGGTGCATCATGTAATCGAGGTTATCACTGGATGCCTTCCCGAGAGTTCAGCTGTGCTGACTGCCCGGGCTCACCTTGGGAGAAGCTTCCTCACTTCCTCTTTTACAAAGGAGCCCCAGAACAAAGGGAACAGGACCCTCAAAAGTCAACAGCCCAAATCCGAGCTCAGTGGACGAGGCAGTGCTCACCTCTGGCTGCCAAGAGGCCAAGCTTCGGCGGGTCCAATGGGACGGCGGTCCCATGGGCCCTGGACCAGCCTCTCGGGCCCAGGTGCCACCTGCTAGGGCCAGCAATGACCAGCCCCCACCCAGTGTTCTGACACCCAGCAAGTGCTCAAAGAACACTTGTGAAGGAATGAGTACATGACTGCTTGGTACACAGATCTAGCCTTCTAAGAGAAACTCTTTCTGCCGACTGCCTTTCTTCCATCCCAGCCAAAAAACAGCTAACTGTGAATGATGCTAAGTTCCACAGCTGAAAGGTTCTTGGGCACGTTTCCCTAATTCCCAGGAACCAGGTGCATCAGAGTGCCCTGGGAGCCTGTGCCTGGGTGGGCTGCTGAGGCTCTGCCACTCCCACAGGAATGCTCATCAGGGGAGCTGGAGGAGGCTAGCATCCCCCAGGGACTGGAACCCTCTGCCTTGGAGAGTGCCTGGGCCAGGGATTTGGCACCAGGCGCCCCCACACATCCTGTGACCCCTGGAAATTACATACAAACTGTTGACTACAGTATTTTCTGGGAGGTGCTGGGTCCATGTTTCTTAGCCGATTCTCTAAGGGGTGCCAGTTCTTGAAAATGGTTATGAGTCACGGGTCTGAATCAAACCCTTGTGTTTTCAAGGATGAGGGACGCAGCCCCAGTGGACCATGAGGAGGTGGCAGAACTGGCCTTCCCCGGGTGCTGCACGCTGCCCTGACACTCACCACTTCCCTCCGCTTACAGACCACATGCTGGTTTTCCCAGGCCCCTCTGGGAAACCTGCCTGATCCCCTCTCATCCCTGGGACTTGCTTGGAATTAACTCCCCCCAGAGAGGAGGGCGGGGAGGCCCAGATGTGGCCAATCTGAGTGCCGGCTCCTCCTGGTCGCAGGAACAGGAGCAGGACGGCCGCTGCCCCACAGCTTGTCAGAGATAAAGAAGCTTCATTTCAGGGGGGCTGCTAAGCAGATGAAGTGGAAGTGTGGCTGCCGGCGGCCTGCGCCCAGAGGGAGCCTACCTGAGAATGAGGCCCCTGCCCCCAGCCCTCACAAGAGCAGAGACATGGTGAGGGGCACTCGGGCCCCGAATCAAGCTGTGCCTGAAGCCAACACACCTCAGTGTTACCGTGACACGAATCCATAAACGTCTTCTTTTGTTTAAGCGGGTTTGAGCTGGGCCTCCTGCCGTTGTCCAAAGGACACCTCAAACATCTAGTCTCACTAATGGCCCTTGCTTCGGGAAAATGTGTGAACTTTCCAAAAATATGAGTCCCTGAGCCAAATGTTCTCTCTGCTTCGAGGCCGGCCTCTCCCTCTCTCACTTCGCCCCTGCTGCTGGCCACGGTTCGCCTCTGCCCCGTGACCGAGAGGCCCCTCCCTGGCACACGGTGCAAGCTGCAGCCACCCCTCCACAAAGCAGGCGCAACGGTTCCCTCAGCGGCCTGGGGGCTGGGAGCCATGAAAATCCGCTTCTCTCCCGCACATGTGTCTCTCACAACGTGCTGCAAAATAACAGCCACCAAATAAAACATGCGAGATCGGGGAGCAACTGAACACGGGGAACACAGGTGTTTCAACATGCTTTTATCCCTTACACTCCAAACATGCTGATCCCCCGACTCGCATCCCCAGAACGTGTGAGGCCCAACACCAACACCAAAACACGGCTGTCACCGCCGCTGGCGACTGATGGTGCTGCTCCAGATGCCAACGGCAGTAGAAAGGATGCCAGTTTGGAAATCCCTAATAATTGATGCTGCTTCATAAACAAAAGCCCCAATTGAAAGATCTTTAACCCAGCATATCAAGACCACTGTCATCATTCAAGGGAATGGCTTGTGAAAAACTGGAGACATCAGAAGCACAAGGATACCAATCTGGTACTTGAAACACGTCGCTGGGAAAAGCCTTGCAGGAAAGGAGCTGTTTCCATGCCGGAAGCGTCTGATTTGCCAGGCTCCTGGCACACGGTGCCAGAGCCAGGTGGCAGGGCGGAGTGGGGGGCCTGAGCAGCTCTGTGGAGGCACGGCACCCCATGCATGCCCTCACCTGCTGGCTTTTTAGTCTGCTCCCCATTTATGATAACACAGCCAGGAATGGGAGAGTGGGGAAAGCAGGCTGTGGGGGGCATGCACACTCCTGGTGAGTAGAGGGGTTCCTGGACTCACGGCAGCGGGAGCTCACCTGCTGTGGGGACTGCAGAATTTCAGGCTGCTGGTTGCGTCCACAGGGAGGTGGAAAGTGCCCAGGGAGGCCTCGAATTCCTGCTGCTCGAAGTGAGGTCCCTGGACCAGGGGCATCGGCACCTGGGAGCTCAGGCACCACAGCCCACCCACTGAACCAAAGTCTACATTTTCACAAGATCCACAAAGATTTGTTGGCATGTCAAGGCTGGACAAGTGCCACTCTGATTCTGTGTTTCCCAGATTTGTCTGACTTTGAGAATCACCCAGAAGGCTAATCTAAAATACAAATTCCAGGCGCCCCTCCCAGAGTTACGGGACCAATACCCCCAGAGGAGGGGCCGGGGGACCTGTATTTGCAAATCAGCAGCACAGTTGATTCTCATTTTCAGGCAGGTGTGGGAATTCTGCTCCTGGCTCTAATCCAAGGTATCAGCCTCACTACCACCCTGGAACCATGTGGGAGCTTTGAGGATACTGAGGGCCCCACCCCTAGAGGTTCTGCTATAATTGGCCCAAGGTGAGACCTGGAGAGGGAGACTTTTAAAGTCCACCAGTGATGGCGGTAAGTGGTCAGGGCTGAGGACCACTGCTCAGTGCACCACGGGGGATGGTCCCACAGACGTGAAGGCCCACACTCTGCCACCCAGGGCATTGGTGCCAGACACCCAGTGACAGCTCGGATCTCTTGTCCCACCCTCATCATGCCCCCTCTGGCCACATTGCCTGGACTCTGTCTGGGGAGCAAAGGAAGCCGTCCTCCTCAAAGGCCTTGAAGCTTCCCCTCTGTTACGGAGCTAAATTCCCTGGAAATGAGGGATGGAATTTTCCCTGGACCCACAGATAGATTTGGTAAAGTGAGAAGTGTGACATACAATAACTGCTTTAAATAAATGTGGTGCCCAGGCCTCCCCAGAAGCAGAGGCTTGCCCCTGTTAGCCTCTTGATCTTAATCAATAAGCCTCCACTATGTGCAAAACTCTATACAAAGTACCATTGTGTAACTGCAATGAGATACCATTTCACACCTGTCAGGATTGTTGTTCTTAAAAAGCCAGCAGTAACAAGCATTGGTGAAGATGTGGAGAAGGTGGCACACTTGTACATTACTAGTGGGAATGTGAAATGGTACAACCACTATGGAAAATGGTTTGGTGGTGGTTCCTCAAAAAAGTAAACACAGTACTGTACGACTCAGCTATTCTGCTCCTGAGTATATACCCAAAATAAGGGAAAGCAGAGAATGGAAGAGATATTTATACACCCAAATTCATAGCAGCATTATTCACAACAACCAAAAAGTAGAAGCAACCCAAATGTCCATTGATGGGCACTGGGGAGACAACATGTGTCCATCCATACACTGACATATTATTTAGCCTTAAAAAGGAATTAAATCCTGACACAGGCTACAACCCAGATGAACCTTGAAGATACTACACTAAGTGAAATAAATCAGACACAAAAGGACAAATATTCTATGGTTTCACTTATTTGGCGTGCCTAGAGCTGTCAGATTCATAGAGGCAGAGAGTAGGATAGTGGGGGCCAGGCTGGAGGAGGGAGACGGGGGTTAGTGTTTAATGGGGACAGAGTTTCAGTCTGAGAAGCTCAAACGGGAGACAGATGGTGGGGATGGTCGCATAACAATGTGAATGTACTTAATGTCACTGAACTGTATACTTAAAAATGATTAAAATAGTACATTCTGTGTTATATATTTTACCACAAAAACAAAAAAAACATTATGGGGTAGCAGACATTATGGTAAAGGCAGAGGAAGGGGTGGTTCTCTGGCCTTGAATAAACTTAGAATTTAATGAGATTCTGAATATTCACATGTATGCAAATAAATGGATGGACCAAAAAATCTGAACCATGTGATAGTACTAATTCTATACTAACTATGATATTGATGCTACACAACTCTCAGAAAATAGAAGAGAGTAGAAGTTCATTCATTAGGCAGCCTCTCCCTCGTACCAAAAACCAGACAGACAGTACGAGAGACTATACACCAACATCCCTCATAAATACAGATGCAAAGATACTCAGTAAAATATTAGCACATTGAATTCAGAAATACATTAAAAGACAAACAAACATTAGGTAGGGTTTAGCCTGGGAATGAAAATACGGTCTACCATTTGAAAACCAATCAATGTAATATACCATATCGTTAGAATAACAAAGAAAAACTATATGATCATCTCAATAGATGCAGGAAAAGCATTTAACAAAATGTTACATCAATTCCTGATAAATACTCTAAGCAAACTATGAATAGAATTAACTCCCTCAATCCAATAAAAGGCATTTACAAAAAAACTACAGCTAACACCATATGTAATGGTGAAAGGCTGTTTTCCCTCTAAGACTGGGAACAAGGCAAGGACATCTACTCTCACTACCCCTATTCAACATTATACTGGAAGCCCTGGATAGTTCAATAAGACAAGAAAAGGAAATAACATGCATAGAAATTGAAAGGGAAAAAATAAAATTGTCTCTATTTGCAGATGACATGAGTGTCTAAATAGAAGTCCCAAAGAATCTTCAGAAAGGTTATTATAACCAGAAGTCAGTGGACTGAGTTCACAGGATACAAAATCAATATACAAAAGATAAACTGACTTTTAAGACACTAGCAATAAACAGTTGGAAATTGAAATTTTAAAATATCATTTATAATAGTGCTACAATGAAATACTTCGGTGTAAATCTAAGAAAATACGTAAGATCTATATGCTGAAAACTATGAAACACTGATGTAAGAAATCAGACTGAAATAAATGGGGAGCTACACCATGTCCATGGACTCAGACACTCAGTATTGTTAAAATGTCAGTCCTCCCCCAACAGATCTATAGATTCAATGCAATTGCAGCCAAAATTCCAGCAAGGTTTTTAAAAGATTCTACATGTCAATTCTCAAATTGATATGGAAGGTATTTCTGGAAGAGAATTAGAATCACCAAAACAATGTTGAGAAAGAAGAACAAATTGATTAGAAGACTTACTACAAAGCTACAGCAGTCAAGACAGTATGAGTATTAGTGAAAGGCTAGACACATAGATTAAAGGAACACAATGAGAGTCCAGAAATAGACTCATACCAATATGGGTAATAATTTTCCAACAAAGCTGCCAATGCAATTCAATAAAGATTTTTTTTTAACTCAATGGTGATGGAAAACAATTAGACGTCCAATTATCTTGACCCATATCTCACACCATACACAAAATTAAAATCAAAGTGGATAATAGACCTAAACATAAAACCTAAAATGATTAAACCTCTAGTGGGAAATCTTTGTGATTTGGGATTAAAGATAGGACACCAAAATCATGACCTAAAAATGAAAAAATTGGTAACATATTTCATTAAATCTTAACAATAAAAAACTTACACTTTTTGAAAGACATTAAGAAAATGAAGAGCCCAGATATAAGTCCATGTACATATGGTCAATTAATATATGATAAAGAAGCCATGAATATATAATAGGTAAAAGACAGCCTCTTCAACAACTGGTGTTGGGAAAACTGGAAAGCTACATGTAAGAGAATGAAACTGGATTATTGTCTAACCCCATACCAAAAGCAGATTCAAAATAGATCAAAGACCTGAATATACATCATTAAACCATAAAACTCTTAGAAAAAAACATAGGCAAAAATCTCTTGAACATAAGCATGAGCAATTTTTTTCCCTGGACACATCTCCTTGGGCAAGGGAAACAAAAATGAACAGGTGTGACTACATTAAACTAAAAGGTTTCTGAACAGCAAAGGACACCATTAATAGAACAAAAAGGCAACCTACAGTAAGGGAGGATATATTTGTAAATGACTCATCTGGTAAGGGGTTAACATTCAAAATATATAAAGAATTCATACACCTCAACACCCAGAAAACAAATAACCTGGTTAAAAAATGGGCAGAGGAAAAAAAAAATGGGCAGAGGACCTAAACAGACATTTCTCTAAAGAAGAAATACAAATGGTCAACAGGCATATGAAAAGATGCTCCACATCACTAATCATCAGAGAAATTCAAATCAAAACCACAATGAAATCTCACCTCACACCAATTAGGATGGCCAACATCTAAAAGACAAGAAATAACAAATGTTGGCAAGGATGTGGAGAAAGGTGAACCCTCCTACACTGCTGGTGGGAATGTAAATTGGTAAATTGGTACAACTGCTGTGGAAAGCAGTATGGAGGTTCCTCAAGAAACTAAAAATAGAAATACCATTTGATCCAGTAATTCCACTTCTAGGAATTTACCCAAAGAAAACAAAATCACTGATTTGAAAAGATGTGCACCTCTATGTTTATCACTGCACTATTCACAGTAACCAAGATATGGAAGCAACCTAAGTGCCTGTCGACAGATGAATGAATAAATAAGCAGTGGTACATATACACAATGGAATATCATTCAGCCATAAAAAAGAAATCCTGCCATTTGCAAAAACATAGACGGATCTAGAGGGTATTATGCTCAGCGAAATAAGCCAGGTGTAGAAAGACAAATACCATATGATTTCACTTATTTGTGGAATATAAGAACAAAGCCAAACAGAAGGAAAGCACAGGAGGCTCACAGGCACTGAGAAGTGACTAGTGGTTTCCAAGGGGAAGGGGTTGGGGTGGGGAGGAGGGGGAGGGGAATAAAGGGCCACAATCATTAGTAGTCAGAATATAAGGTGGTCATGGGTACGGTAGTACGACATGGAGAATACAGTCAATGATTCTGTAACATCTTTCTACGTTGACAGATAGTAACTGCACTACAAGGGGTGAGGATTTAATAACATGGGTAGCTGCTGAACCACTGTGCTGTACATTTGAAACCAGTATAAGATTGTATATCAACAATACCTCAATTTTTTTTTAAGTGCAAGATATGACACAGACTAAGAGAAATATTTGCAAAACATATATCTGATAAAGGATTTGTATCCAGAATATGTAAAAATGTGAATTACATGCAGAGCAAAAGATATACAGGTGGAATCACAAGAAGATCTCTTACTACCTTGTATTTCTACATTTGACATTTGGATCGGGAAAGTCTAGTCTAGGAAAACAGTTTCTGGAGAAAAGCTCAAACTGCATCCTCCTTCCCCAGTTCCTTCAGAGCCTGAAGGGCTGTGCTACACCCTCTAGAAGGCAATGGTGCCACCCCGGTTTTAAATGAAGACTGGGCATCTGTCACTCAGAGCCCCTTTTAGGGGCAGGAAGACATACCCAGAGCACCCTCTTCCAGGCAGGCGGCCGCGAGTCTCAGGCTATTGTCAAGGCGTCTTCTCTCAAGGCCACTCCGTAATGGCCTCTGCTGGAGCAGGGGAGCAGAGGGAACAGAGAACCAGCAGGGGCAACGCAGAACGACAGCGCACACCGACGCTCAGGGTGGTCTGGTCCTCTCACTAAAATGTGTGCCCGTGACACCTCAGAGAGGTGGTGTGGCACTGAAGCTGTTGCAAAACAGTCTATGCGCAGTGCTTGTTTAGCACAGAGCAGGAGTAACCATTTTTTGGAGATGTGTGAGGACAAGGCCTCCGTCTCGTCTAAGGGCAGAGGGAGGCAGCATCCGACTCCCAGCCGAGATGCCAGCGTCTGGGGCTGGCAGGGAGGAATGCGGGCATGGTTACCGGGGGCTAAGACGGAACAGGGCTGAGTGGGGAGGCAGAAGGGGCCTCTGAGAGGCCGACCGGATGGAAGGTGTGAGTGAACGAGGCACGGACTCTCGAAAAATAAAAAATAAAAAACGGGCCACCCCTTTGAACAAGGCGGTGAGGTAAGGGGGTCGCTGGGCCCAGTGTGGGCGTACAGTGGGTGCCAAATCCACGCTTAGGGGCACGTCCGCTGAGAGGGGGCCGACCTGGTGCGGAAACACGCCCGGCAGCTCTGCGGGGCTGGGGCCCCCCTGAACTCTGGAAAAGGCCCTGGCCAGAAGTTTTAAATCTATACTCTGTGTATTTTTCACTGACAAGGGTCCACTCTGAAAACTAAAGGCCAAGCGTCTCGACCTCATTGCACGGCTCTGTGCCCCAGGCTTCCTGCCTGCAGCGGCAGCGCCCGCGCACCTCCGCTTTCTGCTCCCCACTCCTCAAAACGGAGGCCCCGCTGGCCAGTTCTTGTTTAAAACCCTGCGTAACTGATGACGGCAAATCCACCCTGGCTGCGTCTGAGACCACCCAGGGGCGGGAAGGACGCCCGCCCGACTGACACCGACTGGCAGATCGGCCAGCGCTCTGGGCAGCCCGGCCCGCCGCACTCCAAACGCACCCGGGGATCGGATTCCTGCACCATCCGCCTCCGCTTTGAAGTCATCTTGAAATTTCTGCCTCCTTCACCGTGGGAAGGAGAGAATCGTTCCTCCGCACAACGCCACCCAGCCGCTCCCCAGCCGCTCAGGAAACACAAGTTACTGGAAGCCACAAAGTTCAGCAAACTTCTCCCAGAGAGAAAGGCAAGTCAGCTGAAGGCGAAAATGGCAGCGGTCAGGTGGAAAGCCAGCTGGAGCTGCCCTGTCGGGCTGGCCAGTCCGAGCCGGGCCCGGACACCATCTACACCCGCGGCTGTCGGCCTGGAGGGGTGGGGACACGGCAGCACTCTAAATATTCTGGCCGGGGTCTTTTCTCAACTCCCCGCAGGCCCAGGGCCCAAACTCCCCCAACATGGCGCCCTCACCCCCATCTCTCGCCCTCATTGCCCCCCATCGGCCGGCACACCAGCCCATCAGCCTTCAGCACAGGGCGCTCCACCTGACGCAGCCACTCTGCTGCCGGACCCACCCACGCGCCTCACTCTCTCCCTCCCGTCGTCTTTGAGCTGTGAGTGTGTTTGAGGGGCCCTGGCTCGCCACCCAGCTGGAGTCCTGTGTGCTCGCTACACGGAGTTCCTGCGTGTTCCTGGAAACCCGTCTTTCTTGGGCACCAGCCGTAAGCCACAGTACACCTGCCCCGTCCCCAGCCTCACTGCACCCGCCCCGTCCCCAGCCTCACTGCACCCGCCCCGTCCCCAGCCTCACTGCACCCTCCCCGTTAGCCTCACTACACCTGCCCCGTCCCCAGCCTCACTGCACCTGCCCCGTCCCCAGCCTCACTGCACCTGCCCCGTCCCCAGCCTCACTGCACCTGCTGCATCCCAGTGCACTCGCAGCTACACCAGCCTGCTGGCGCAGGGTCCCTTCTGACAGTGGAAACACTGACCGACACTGACCGACACTGATGGAGGCTGGCATGGACACCAGCTTCCGCGCACTGGCCAGCAACAATCCCGGAAGAACCTGGGCTGGTGAACCCTTCGTCGGGGCCCTGGGGGTGTGGCTCAAGGGCAGATGCTCCGTCGGTTCCCCCTTTGGGAAGGAATTCGTAAGGAGCGTGGTAGGCTCACAGCCTCCTGCCGTCAGGAGGGACTTGAACCCTCTGTTGTTGCTGTTTTTAACAGACTTGCTGAGATGTAATTCACCTCTTAAAAGTATACAAGGCAATGATTTCCAGGTATTTACAGGGTTGTGTGGCCATTGATGCCACCTACGTCCAGGACATTTCCATCAGCCCCAGAGGAATCCCTGTGCCCGGGGGCAGTCCCTCCCGGGGCCCCAGCCCCCAGGCCTCACAGCCACAAAGGCCCTTTCTGCCTCTGGGTTCGCTTATCCTGCATGTTTCATGTAAATGGAATCCTACGATATGTGGCCCTCCACATCTCCATTTTGAAGAAAAAAAGAAAAGAAAGGAATACCTCATAAAATAAATTTAAGGATTGAACATGAATCCAGATCAAGCCCTTACCACATAACAATAACATAGATCGCCCATGTGGGCCCACCTGCCAGTCATCTTCCTCTTGGCCTGGCATTTCCAGGGTACACCCACACTGTAGCCCACATCACAGCTTAATCTCCTCTGATGGCCAAATGCTGTTACATTGGTATGAACAGACCATGCGATCATCCATTTACCAGTTGATGGACATTTTAACCGAAGCTTTTGATCAAGTTGACACTGTTCTGTGGGCAGCCTGTAGCCAGGGGCTGAGCATGCACGGGACCAGGGTCTGCTTGTTTCTGCCCCACACAGCCTCCCTCAGTGGGCAACCCCTGCTCCAGAGCGCCCTGCCGGGCTGGGGGCCTGTGTCGGCCTGCCTGCTCACCCCACGGCTCCCCGGCCCCATCCGCGTCAGCCCTTTCTAAGGTCCACCCATTGCCTCTTCATGAAACTTCGTATGCCCTTGACTCTGTCTCAGCATCCAGACAACCCAGCCTGTGACGTCCCCTAAAGGGTACTGGGCCTTAAAGGATTCAGCCCCATTTAAGTGAAATGCAACTTCCATTTTGCATGTGGCCCCACCAGACAGACGTCAGCTCCTGAGGGCAGGGATGCAGCACATTCCTCAGGCGGTAGACAGGGGAGTGGCTAAGACATGGGCTCTGAGATCAGGAAGACCTGGGCACAAATTCCACCTCACCTTCTGGCTCACTGTGGATCCAGCCGTGGGACCCTCAAAGTCTGTGTTTATGAGGATTAAAAAAAAAAAACTCACAATGCTATTTCAGGGATTAAATGTGATAATGTATACAAAGTGCTTGTGGCACAATCATAAAAGAATATCCATGCAGGCCTATGTGCCAGGCACTCACTCTTCTAAGACTTGACCTACCCAAGGTGGTGACTCCTCATCACAGCCTCATGGGAGGCATATTATCCTCTCCACTGTGACAGTGAGATCACTAAGAGAAGGTAGCAACCTGCCAAAGCTCACCCACTAGAAAGGGTCTGTGATGGTTAATTTTGGGTCAAGTTGAATGGGCCACAGGGCACCCAGATATTTGGTCAAACGTTACTCTGGGTGTACTAGTAGAGTGTCTCTGGGTGAGACTGACACTTAAATTGGTGGACTGAATGAAGCAGACGTGCCCTCCCCAACATGGGTGGGCTGCATCCAATCAGTTGAAGGTCTGAATAAAGAAAAACACCGAGCTCCCCTGCATAAGAGAGATTCCTCTTGTCTGATGGCCTCCAAGCTGGGATAATGGCTTTCTCCTGCCTTCAGATCTAGCAGGGTACGGGTAGGATTGACACTGCTTATACACCCCATCCTCCAGGCTTGCTGGACTCCACTTAAGACTCCTTCAGACCAAACACTTTGACTTCCTGCCTTCTGGATCTTTCTTGAGTCTCAAGCCTCCTGGCCTTTGGACTAGAACTATACCATCAGCTCTCCAGCTTGCTGATCTCAGGACTTGGCAGTCTCCATACGGGCATGAGCCAATTCTTTACAATATATCTTTTTCTATACAGTGTATACAACACACCTCCGGTTGGTTCTGTCTCTCTGGAGAGCCCTGACTGATACAGTGGTGGAGCAAGGATTCGAACCCAGGCGGCTGCTCCCCTGTGCGGTTGACCATGGCCCTCCACTGCCAGTTGGAGGGAGGAAAGGAGGGAGGGAGGGAGGACGGAAGGAGACTTGGTGGCCCACTGCTTGGTACAAAACACAGCCCCACGCAGGGCCTAGCTGCAGCTCTCTGGGAGGGGCCTGCACAGAATCCCCGGTCCAGAGCCAGCTGATGTCTGGGCCTGTGTCTCCACCTTAAAGAGATAGCTGAAAGGGATGCAGACAGAAATGGGGTGGATGCCAAGGAGTCCTCTTCAAGTGCCCTTGTTCCCAGCCCTTACCGCCATCAGGCAGACCCCTAGGAATCTGCTTAAAAGACCGGAGAGCAAGATGTGCGAGATGTGGCTCCTTAGGCAACCCGGTAAACAAGTTTATCTCCTTGTCACAGGTCCCTGGGAACGGGGAGCAGAGACAGGGGTGAGCAAACCAATTTCCAGGTTTCCTTTCTCAGTCCCAGTCCCCACAGAGAACACACTGCGTTAAAATCTGCCCCTGCTGAGGAGTTACATAAGCATGTCCCAGGGCCCCTCTGCCATGCACCTTCTCCACCCACTGTCAGAATCTCCACTCTGGAGTTTCCACTGTATTTTTTAAGGTGCTGCAGAGAAGCTTCTGCTTAAAACCTTTCCACAGCTGGCATTTTCCTCCGTGCATCTCTATCTAAACACATCTTTCTCAGCTTCGACTGAAATCCTTTGCCCCACGTCCACCACCACCCTTATCCCCATCACTGCAAGCCTTTATGTACCTGCTACATGCCGGGTGCTTGCAAAGCCCCGTACACCGTGCGCACCCAAGTCCTGTGACCCTGCCCATTTCAAGGGCGAACAATCTCAGGTCCCAAGATGCCAAGTGGCGCCCCCACGCAGGGCTCCAGGCCCTGCTGACCCTAGGCCGCTCTCTGGCTGCTCTGCTGGCTTCCTCTATGTAAAATGATTTTGCTTCCTCACCTGAGATGGTTAGAGCACTCCTGACACCTCGGGTAGGAACTGGGAATGGGAAGCAAACCCTGAAGTGATTTAGGAGGAAAGCTAGTGGGGAGGTCGACACTGCTATGCACCCCCATCCTCCAGGCTTGCTGGACCCCACCACAAACCCCTTCAGGCCAAAGTCACTGCCTCGCCTGTGTCCTCCATCACCTAAGAGACACCTGGCTCCTGGCCTGGGACCCCGCTTCTCAGGTGGCCTTGTCAGGGATGCTGTGCACAGCTGTCTGCCAGGGCTCAGGATAAATAACGTGGATTCCAATAGATCCTTCATCCCCAATCACAGCTGCCCTGCCTGAGGAATCCGCCACCGTGTTTGTTAAACCCACACTTTAATTACTCCAAAATTATGCTAAATCCTTGCATAAATATTGCAGTGGCATCTTGCGAAGAATTTCATTACAGTAAGTTGGGTTGCCGCCACAGCTCTCGGTTAAAAAGTATGAGAAGAACAGACACACATGAGAAAGATAGATATTGTTTTCAAGATAAAAAGGCAAGGGGGTTATCCTTAGTCAGATCGCCCAGGTGTCAAAGAGAAATAGACTCCCAGGAGGAGAAATCTCCCATTTTACAGACTGAGGGGAAAAAATACGCCCTTCAGGCCTCCAACCTAATAGGTTTTACTTCTCAAAAAACCTAAATCTGATTAAATATTAATAACCAGTGGTATTAATTAGGAGGAAAAAGTCCATCAAGAGAACCCCAATATGTTTACAGTGTCCCCGGGAAGCTGGGAAAACTCACAATCAAGTGTGTAAATGTTCTAAAAAAGGGTCCTGAATATTTTATGAATATTTGTCATAAAACAGAAATAATAACCACTGTGCAGAGCTATTAGAATTAATATTTATGCTGCCCACCATGAAATATTCATGGGGACAGAGAAACGGGGGCCGTAAGACAAGAATTAATTTACACTGGGCTCGGTTTACCCGCTGGCTTGATGTTTAAAGACGGTTGACAAGCCTCCGTATGAATCCGCCAGTCACTTCCCGCAGCCGGTGGAGTGCGGCGGGTGGGGGACGGGTCTGGGCTGCTGACAGCTCACAGATTGAGTTTCTGACAGCCCTTAAAAAACCTAAACGGCCCCCCACCTTTTTTTCCTCCTTCTATTGCCCAAGGCACTCTGTTCTGCCACCGTTCATCCCATCTCCCCTTCCATCTGCTGAAATTAACGAATTAATGAATGCGATACGCTTTACAGTGGGGCCCTATGAATGTTTACAGGCGATTAAATTATAATGTGGGATGGCTGTATAATTCATGAACCAATTAAAGGAAGTGTTAGTTGATTTGATGGGATGAGGACGTACAAAATGCATTTAACTAATGGGGAGCCACGGGCTGCCGAGGCCGGCTCCCTCTCTCGGATTACACGGCTAATCGCTGCACTTTATGGGGCTGTCACTGATAGCCATGCATATTTCATTGTTCTCAAATACTTCAATTGTGTGCGCCGGTGTCGTGGCTGTAACTCGGAGTAGTGGGGCCAAACTTGGCTGTAGTTACAGTGGCCTGGCTGCCACAGCTGGAAATCTGAGCTTGGTCATCGGAAGGCCCCACCATTAGGTGATTAAAAGGGCTCAGCATACAATCAGCTTTTGTTTTACTAACAATTCCGCAAGCCAGCCTCATGACAGTGGCAACACCAGGGCCCAGACGCCCTTTTTGTGGTGGAGGTGGGAGGGGAAGTCCCAACCCCCTGTACTGTCCCCACCATGCCTGCATCCAGGGTGCAGGGACCCCTCAGGTCACCCAGAAGGACCAGGTTCCCCCAGGGCAGTCGCCTGGGTGCTTCTCCAGCTAAGGATTTCCTCTTGGCCCACTTAGCTCATTGCACAAGGTGGCTACTCGGAGCTTCATTAAACATAGTTAGTGGCAAACTTGGACCCAAACTGGAGGCTCTGTCGTCAGCACATTGGTGTGTGCGTGGCAGGAAACTGCAGAGAAGAGCAAATGAACTTCCCACAGAAGGAGTAAGGTCATCCTGGTGCTCAGGAAGAGAGCATGCTTCCACGGTTCTGTGAGCCAGAGGACCAGGCGGTGTGTGGCCAACACCACAGCTGGAGCAATTGGAGCGCCTAGTCAGAAGGGATGCTACCTTTACACCAACAATCCCAAGTCACTCTGTGCGCACGGGGGCAAGCGTCCCCCGACCCCTCCCAGATGGCTGGAGCCCAGCATCAATGGGCTGCTGTTCTCAGCAGCCCAGCCCACTGGCCAGTCTTCTGAAATGCTACTTTCTTCCCTGGCGCGCGCGCGCACACACACACACACACACACACACACACACACACACACACACACACACACAGGAAAACCCCTGTGGTTAACATCTTCAATCCCCCTGTGGATGCCCTAGAAATTTTTCTCTGATCAATGCCCACACCTGTTCTCCACACACAGGAGCTGTGGGAACCCTGGGTAAGCCTCAGGTTCTCTGCTTCTAAGAGGACAACGGGACAGGGGTAGGTGGTGAAGATGGAAAGAGCTGATCCAAGTGTTTAGTATCTGGCCTGCCATGTAAGCATTGCCCAGATTGTTTTAGCCACTGTCATCACGTGATAACACAGAGGTAAACTTGCACTCTTCTCTCCTACAAACGCACACTGTGGTCCACCCCGCATAGCATCCTGAAAGCTGTGAGCGACCAGAGAAGTCTCCAGGAAGGCCTGTGGAGTCAGAACTTGCTGCTATGCAGGGTGTCTCTGGGACCAGATCCAGAATGGCAAGGTTGCAGGACCCCAGGGACCACGGGTGACAACAGCACCCAAATGGTGCCACTTCAAGGATGGAGGAAGGGCCAGTTGCAGATTAACAGAAGGTAAGTTAACGCAGCCTAAAATACCAACTTTGGGCCTAAGCTTAGATGAAACAGCAGTGGGGTAGCCAAGCTAGATTTAATGCATTCTGCTTTAAAATAAAACCAAAGTATCATGTATCAAGTGTAACTATGTGTAACCAACTGTCCTAAATATTTTGCAGACATGACCTTATAATATCTTTTGAGGTAAACTTTATTATTCTCAATGCACAAATGGAGAAACTGAGGCCCAGGGGAACCAAGCATCTGTAAGTGAACACTTGTATAAGTGCAAAGCTTTATGGGCAAGTATTCCCACTGCTGAATTACTTATAGCAGCAAAGAACTGGACACAGTGGAAATGTCCACAAACAGAGGAAGGCTTAACAAATTGTGGCATACCCACAATTCTGCAGCTTTTACAAAAAATGAGGTGGACCTAGGGGACTGACATTGAAGAGAAGTCTAAGACAGAACCTTAAGTTTAAAAAGAAGTAATATAACAACACGTAGCAAACGAGCCTGTTTATGTTTAACGAGAGAAGTAAATCTGGAAGGACACACACCAAACTGACCATCATGAGTATTTTTAGGGGAGAGATCAGGGGAAGTCAAAGGGGCTTTTTACTTTATACATGTATGCTTTTTTTCTTTAACAAGGAAGGAAAATGCTAATCAGAAAATCAGAAGAAAAGGTTATTTTAAAAAAGGAAAAGTGTCCATTTGAAGCTAAAGGACCAGCATGCTGGTGCTGACCCATGATTGGCCCAGACTTTCACGCAGATCACACAATGTGCAGAATTACAGTTCCCGCACCCAAGCGCCAGCCTGGTCCACCCCCTGCACTCCCACCCCCGACATCATGGAGTCCGCATTCCACTTCACAAAGTGGGCAGAGCAGAGGACAAACCAGGTAAGAACCAAACGGAGAGCTGATCCTAGGTGTAGACGGGGCCTCTCCCCTGAGCAGCAGCCTCCCAGGCACCCAGGTACCCAGGTGCAAGAGGGAAAAGTGGGTGCAAGCCACTGCCTCTCATTCAGGAATATCAACTTACGTCCACTAATTCATTCAACAGGTATTCACCCTGTGCCTGGCTCCGTGCTGGTCACCAACTGTCCGGGTGCCAGGGGTCTAGTGATGAAGGAGCCGGTCATGTCCCGCCCTCACAGAGCTCACCACATATATTTATACACATGGATGAACAGCACCTGTCCTTGGCACGTGGGGTTGCCCCTGCCATTAAAAGATTAAAAATTCGTAGTATGGAAGACCAGTCTGCAACCAGCAAAGAAATGAGATGCCCAAGTTATTCAGTAAGTATGGTTTGGGCAAGGCAGATGACTTACACTCCAGTATCTTGCACGGATCACATTCCGGTGAAAGATGAAATGGCTGCCGTTAGTCCTCTAATATTTACAGTGTTTTCTATGAGCTAGGCATGTTACGTACATAACCGTACCTCATGGAATCTTCTCCCTGTATGAGGCAGGTGCAACTAGTATGTCCCATCTGATAGGATGGGAACTGGGGCTCAAAGCAGCCGGTGAGCTTCTCAGGGTGGGCCACGTCCTTGGCGATGCCAGACTCCCTGAGTTCAGGGCAGCGGGACCCCCCCCCCATCGGAGCCACGGCCCCTGGGCTGCACCACCTTCCTGGAGGCTCTGGTGCAGGGCCCCTCGTGGTGGGAGCTCGGCCCCTTGGCGAGCCCAGGCCTGGTATCACACCGAGGGTGTGCAGACACCGCCTCTGGGGTGCTAGTCCTCCCAGCAGCCCTGGGACGAAGGTGTTGGCATCACCCCCATCTGACGGATGAGGCGCTCGTTGTCACCAGCCAGAGAGTGCCCCGTGAATGTGGGCCCCACACCGCTGCACGCCAGCACCCGGGGGGCGGCCCCTGGGCCTTTGACGGTTCACCAAATGCACAGGCTCTTCTAAGTGCTCCATCTGTATAATCAGATTGACTCTTTTTCTGGAGGCAGGCTTGTTTGTCATTTATTTTTAATTTTTTAATTGAGGAGAAATTTGCATAACATAAAATAAGCCATTTTAAAGTATGAGGTTCAGTAGCGTTTGCAAGTGCCTGTGTTGTTCTCTGTCCTACCATCAGCTCCCAGGATAGCGCCCAGCACACGGTAGGTGCTCGAAGGATGGGTGCCGACTGAAGTATGTCATCCTCAAGGACCTTGTCCTCTGAATGGAGGGGGAATCTCTGAAGGGCTGGTTGGAGCTGAGGACAGTGGAACAATGAGCAGCGACAACCACTAGCCTCAAGCCACTTGGGAACAGCCGTAAGGGACACTCGAGGCTGCCCGAGGCGACAGGCGGGTAGGCGGGATCCGCACAGGCATTTGCAGTCTTTTTACTTTCCCCAAGACCTACTTCCTTCGCGTTCCTTTCTCACAGTACTGATGCTCAGCACACTTTTATTGAGTTTCCGACATGGGCAGGTTTGCGGGGGCGGCCCAGGCCCTGCCTGAGAGGCCTTACGGGCAGGCCTGCACCCCCCCTTAGCCGGCCTCTGCTCTGCTTCCGCACAGCCTTACCAGCCTCCGCAGTCACGTCCTCCGCGCATCTTTTCTCTCCGCATGACGCCACACAGGCCCTGTTGGGTACACCTCTGTGATCTTCCAGCATAATTCAAAGGACTTCCCAGAATATTCCAAGTCAAGGAAATCCACTCTGAGCTACATTCCAAGAAGGCCAATCTCTCTTTCTTCTCAAATTTCTAAATATGATAGGAAGCTCTTATTTGCAGACTAGCAAAGACATAGGTTCAAACTCTCCCAAGTCAGATAGACTCCACCCAGCAAATCCCATCATGACACTGCTCAACCCCTTTCGAGAGGTTCCCTTAGACACTAGCCCCTCCGAAGCTGCGCCTAACTTCGGGTTGCACCCAGAGATGCATTGCTAATGGCAGTTAGGTACAAATTGCATCCTGGACTTGACTGATTGCAATTGGAGGAACTTTGCTTTGGAAGATAATGGACACCTGCCCTGGGAGGCCTCACCCAAAGACCAGCCCTGGGGCTTGGAGATGCCAAGGAAAGACTCCCCGGATTGCTTACTACCTAGAAACCCAGGGTTAAACTCTTTATCTGAATATGCTCCTGGGTTAAACTTCTTAAGTGAACCAACCTATGATGTGAAACCTGAGTTTCCAGATAAAGTGTTTCCACATCCTTGGCTGGGACACAGGTCCGCAATTTAAAACCTCTGGGTCTCAATAGCTGCCTGTGAAGTAACTCTATTACTGTAGTCCAGGAGCCTTCCGGCTCTGGGGGAATCCACCCCAGGCATCTCCCTGCAATAATCCTGCAACTGTGTGTTGGGGCTGATGAGCACAAACGCTCTCAAAGGAGCACTGTGCAGCCACTAACACAGGGCCGGGGACGGCGTTAGTGAACCTGGATCTGTAATGCACTCAGTGGAAGAAAGGGATGCGGTATGTGTGCGGGCAAGCCCCAGTTTCTGTAGAGTACTTGAAAAATGTTGGAATATGCGTATACCTAACTGTTAACATTATCTCTGGATACTGGAAACATCTTTATTAGCTAGATTTCCTAACTGTTTCACAATAGATGGATTCCCAGTGTAATGAAATGTTTGGGACACACATAGACAATGAACCCCACCCCCAGCCCGGGGTCTCTGACCGGCTCCCCAAAGGGCTTCCAATGGCTGTGCCCTTGCTTGTGAAGGGGCTGCGTCTGGCCTGGCCCTTCAAGCTCATCTTTGGCCTTTACAGTCTCCCTGTCACCCCCAGATCTGCAGACCAGCTGCCTGCATGCCTGGCTTCATGCTGCCCAAGCCCGGGCACTAACTACCCCTCATTCTCATCTTCCCACCGCTGCCTCCTTCTTTCACTCAAGCCTTAGCTCACACCGTGATCTTTTACATCCCATCTTAATGGAGCACTTTGTCTTCTGGATATTTGTCCTTGGCTAGTGTGGTTGCTGTCCTCCTCCCCTGGGAATGTTCTGTTCACTTCTGTAGCCCCAGGATCTGGGAGAGTGACAGCAAAGAGCAGTCTTTGCAAATCCATGCCTGAGGCCTGCCATTATTATCACTAGGACCGGCAGCTGCCCGACTGGGCTCCAAGCTGAACGCTCGCGGCCGGAAAATCGCATGGCGTTCCCGTGAGGAAGTACCCTTCTTCACGTCTCTTAGTAATGGGCGTGAGGCTCCGAGAGGTAGTCACCTGCCAGGTCAGCCCCAGTGAGTGCTCATGTCCCCACCGCACGGGGCTCAAGCTCTTCTTCTTAACCCCTCCATTGCTGAGATGCCCACTGGTGGGCCTGGCCCTGCTGGACTGGCACTTGGTGGGTAGCAGGCACTGACCCTCTGCCTGGCCCCAACGGTGGGGCCCAGATTTCTATCTGGGGAGGGCTTGGGGCAGTGGCCTGGTTAGGAATGCTCACAGGACGTGTCCACAGAGTCACACTCTGCTTAGCTGGTGGGTCAGGGCTCATGGAGGGGAGGGACTGAAGCCATCAGGGACTCTACCCCAGGCACACACATCCTTGCCGGGGAAGGGCCCTGCGGGTGGGCTCCCACCGGCGGCTCCAGAACTGGTTTTGTTGATGAAGGACTGGCAGTCATGCTTCCTCCGGTGGCCCTGATGGCTGCCCTCCCTGCCCCGCTGGGGTGGAAAGAGCCCTTCACTGTGGTGGATCCCCCCAAAGGTGAATCCTGAAGCTCCCCAATGTTTGGGAACACGGGAGACAAGCAGGCAGCATGCACAAAGACCTCCTTGTCGACTCCGAGTTCAGTACTATTATCAGTGATATTTCATGATCCTGGAAAGGTGCACCTGAAGTGAAACAACTGGCCTCAGTTTGTGCAGCAGAGAAGGGACTGGGCTGGCAGGGGAGCCCCAGCGGCTGGCACCAGCCCCTCATCTTCACCTTCTCTCCACGCCACCTCTCTGAGAGGCCCACTGCAGGCAGATGTGCAGTTAACAGCTCCCTGCGAGCCCAGTCCACTCAGCACAACCCCAGGGAGGCAGAGCAAGGGTAGGGACACCCAGAATATCTGCGGCAGTTGTCCCCGGAGATGGTGGAATGCGCCAGGCCAGGGCACGGGACGCACTGGGCAGATGAAGCTCTCTGACGTTGTCTGAAGTGCCTCGGCCACAATTTTTGCGTTTCATTGTCTGTGCGCAGGGCTGCAGGCGCAGAAGGGGACCCCGACGGGGTGAAATCGCTGACTTCAGTGTGAGCCGGAGCCGGCGCGACAGAGGGAGGCCTTTGGGGTGAGACGGCTCCGGCCTGGGGTTTTCACCGACTCGGCAGTGATTCTGAGTGACGGAGGTCCCGAAGGCCAGGAAGCAAGCCGGTGAGGGCACCGCGTCAGGCCCCACGTCTACCTGATTGGATGCGGAGTGCGTCAGAAGCCCCGCCCCTTTCCCCGCAAGTTTCCAAAAGGAAGGGTCCGACCTTGAACCCGCGTCACTCCTGCCGCTGTGTTCTCTGTGCCCGCCTGCTCATTTCTGGGGCGTCTCCACAAAGGGACACTTCAGCAAGAAGCAGCTTTTCTTCTCACTTCCCCCAGCCGCGTCTGTCTCATGTAGTGGTCCACCGTTTTTCAATTTGATTCTACACTTTCCTCCGACCACTTAAAGAAAAAGGCCTTGATGGCCAAAACATTACTGCCAACCTGATTAGCCATTCTTTGCTGACGTTTATATCAGCACTTCCCCCTTACCGGTGACAGGAGCGCCCACTCCCTGTTGTGCCAGGATATCTGGATTACAACTTGTCTGATATATTTTCAACAGGTTTTCATATTTTCCATGTGTCAGGGGATGCCTACCTAGGTGTCTTCCAATTGTGGAGGGTGTCCACCCGGTGTCCAGTGCCCTACCCTGCCCCCAGGGGCCTCCCACGGAAGACCGCTGTGGAGCAAGCACCCTCCATCCCTCCTGGAGGGAGACCTCCCGGGGGAGGCTCTGGGAGGGGAGGTCCATGTCTCACTCACAGCCTGCACAACGTGCCCTAAACACTCATCATAGGGCCTTAACCAGAGTTTGCTGAATGACTGAATGACCTTCCTATTTGCTGAGATCCACAAGCCCCCAGCTGTGGAGCAGCTGCAGTGTGGCACCCCCAGGGCAAAGGGAACCCCAGAAGCCCTCCACTTCTACAGGCAGAAGTGCCTCAGACCAATGATCGGCTCCAGTTCTCAGAGACTTCCAAGGAAAGAGGCCTACCGCCCAGTCTCCTTTGATTTTTCTCTTGTGACCACCTTTACAGACACTGCTAAAGTTCGTGTTGTCCAGACTCTTACTGGTCCATTTAGGCTGCTTCCCTTTGTCTCCCTCTCACAGGACACACCAAAGCAGCAGCTCACTCTCTTGGATGGAGAAGATCTATCCTCCCCAAAGGAGCTCCCAGATGCTAAAGAGGAAGCTTTGAGGCCAGCAGTTCAGACCATTAGCCTTGGGCAGCATCTATAGGAAGGATGGTGAAGGTGTTCAGCACGGGGCCCTCTCCCACAGGGAGCCTGCGGTGCAGCGCTGACGTCAGGCCAGGGAGAGGGAGCGAGGTGGCACGCCTGAAACCTGTAAACACGTTTGTTAAGTAAATCACTTGCATACTTCAACATTTTAATTATTCTTGGTGACAAAGTCCTTTTGACGCACCTCTCTAACAACCACAAACCTACGGTCTGCTCCATGGAGGGCAAGCGTGGGGTCGAGATCAGCTGCCAGAGGCCACAATCCCAAAATGCAAATGGTACCTGAGCCACCCTCTCCCCAGGATTGCTGGCACCTACTGACATAACTCCCGGCATCCTTCTGGGCAAGGGCGCTGGATTCTCTCACTCTTACCAGCATTGTAGACCCTGGACACATCTCACCTGATTTGTTTCTTACCACACTCTGGGAGCAAATGCCATGGTCATCATGCCCGCTCCATAAAGCAGGGAAGTGACCTGCCCAAGGTCACGTGGTCAGTAACTAGGAAAGCAGGATTTGGACCTGGGCAGTCTGGGTCCCTCGTGGTCACACCTGTCCACACAGCTGCTCCGCCCAGCCTCGGGACCACAACAGCTCAGGGGTTTCAAGTTCTCCACCAGAGAGGGTCTCCCCTGCACATCCCGGTGCAGGCAGGCCGCCTTGCAGGCTGACCCAGGGCTCCGTACCACTGGCATCTGGCAGGTGATCCTCTGGCCAGTCTGCCCTGTTCCCCAGTTGGCTGCACCTCTGCCCTCTCCATTCAGATACCTGAAGGGCAAACAGGTCATCTGCTGATGGACACAGCTACTGAAGGCAGCGCAGCCCTCCATGCGTGTGCTCATCAAGCACACGTCTGCACGCCCAGAACGTGGCTCACTCAAGATCATCACAGACCCTGCATATACAACTCACCAGACTGGGATCCAGAGAATTCTGCCGGCTGATTTTCTGTTCTTCTAACTACTCCACAACTAAATGTTTCACAAAGCCATTTCCTCCCCAAATACTTATGTTCTTAAATGTTTATTAGCCTCTCTATCATGATCAAGATTTTATGAGCACTCTGTACCAACTGTGAACTAAATACATAATTTTGGATCCATCAAATCCAGGTCGGTGTTACATTTGTCTCTATTATGCTGCAGCAGTTGCCGTGGGCGCCCAGCGGATGACAACTGAACACATTTGTCCAGGGGCAGCCAAAGTGACTGACATTTCAATCCAGGAGCAGCCACGGGGATTTGGTGCTTACCCCAGTAAGAGGGAGAAGTACCACCGCTCACTGCACTGTTGGAGGATTTGGGAGCACCGCCTTCCCCAACCCCCCACATGCCCCATCCTCATGCCGGGGGCCAGCACTTCCCCAGCTCATGGTCCCCAGAAAAGGAGGGCCCACCACTGAAGGAGACCGACGGGCAAGACAACAGACCATCCTTTCCTTTGAATAGCAGTGCCAACTCTCCCACAGAACCACGGGGCTGAGCCTAGGGGCCTGCTGGTCAATCTGCTCTCCCTGCGAAATACAGAAGGAACAGCAGCTCAGAGCCTGGAACAAAAACAGGAACCCACTGCAGCTCATCATTCACATTCCCCCCGTACTACCCCACTGGGCCTGAGAGCGACCTCCCTCCACGCGCTATGGATTCCCCCTCGCAAGGTGAGAAGCAGGCCCCTCAAGGCGACGGGACCAGAAAGCAGCGGCGCTGCTCCTGTCTCTGGGCCTTTGCCCTCCGGTTCCCTCTGCTTCCCCTACATGTGCCCTTGGGGCCTCAGAGCTAACTAAAGCAGTTGGCATTACAAGCAGCTGGCCTGTCCGTCCTGTTCACTGTTCCAGCACATGCCACGGGCTCACTACATGGTCATCAGCTGATACTGGTTCAGACTCAGGTCTCTTTGACTCCAAACCTCCATCTTTAACACTAAACCTACCACTTCTAGAGAATGCCAGCCAGCAGCCCCAGGGAACTGAGTGGGTCTGCTTCCAGATGGAGCTCTATTTCTCAGATGTCCATCCATTCTCAAAAAGGATGGGCGATCCCGGCATGCTTCTCCCACCAGGCTGCAGGGTGGGCAGCCTGAGCTAAGGGCAGTTCCCAGGGACTTGCATCCCTGAAGGCCAAGTGCTTGGGATGCACGCCAGTCACAGGGCAGCTCCCTGCTCAGCACTGAGCGCAGGTGCTCATGATGTCACACACTTCTATAGCTTGAGCACGTCTGGTGATTCAACTGAATGGAACCACCCACTTAGGCGGCTCCCACTGCCGTCCGGGTGTGCTTGGGAGTCCTGCAGCATGGCATCCCAAACGTAAAGGATGGTCTTTGGAAGTTCTAGAAGTTCCCAAAGCACACACCACCTTCAGTCCCACCACAATGCTCTATTTCCACCCATAAATTAGGGGCTCTCGGGCACTTTGGCAGCACCCGCTGAAAATCAAATGCAACTACAATTCAGCAATTCCACTTCTAGGATTTTAATCCATAAGAACAGTCTCGTGAATACACAGAGCAGTGTGTACAGGGCATTTGTCACAGCACTGTATGCAGAGGGAAAGGAAGAAAACGGTCTGAATGCTCATCAGCAGGGACCTTTGGTTAAACTAATAGCTGCAGAGTCCCAGGCTGGAGTCCTCTGTGGCCATTCAAAAGAGCAGAGCTGTATGCGCCATACCGAACAATCTCCAGACACGCTGTGCAGAGGAAGAGAGAGTGAGCAGTGCACGTAGCATGTCTCCACGTACATAAAACAAAAGCAGATACTTACATCTCCTATTGACGCAGAGGAATTTTCTAGGAGAATACCCAACAAACTAGGAACACTGGTTGCTTCGGGAGAAGTGAGTGCAAGTCTGAGGTGAGAAGGAAGCTTAATATTTCCCCCATTTTCTATTAGGACACATTTTGATAACATAAAAACAGGCTATACCACACATACTTCATCAGTCCATAGATATTTACGAGCAACAACTATGTGCTAGGCACTATTACTGTAGGAACTTGAGATGTATTAGTGAATAGAACAAAGACCCCCTTCTGGAAGAATTCCTGTCCTGGTGGAGATGCACACACACACACACACACTCACTGGGAAGCACACCCCAAGAGCAAGGAAACACAAGAGCAAGGATGCTGTCCCTCTGTCTAGACCCAAAGAAAAGCGCCATCATGAATTTTTTTAAGTGTACATGAATACCCAAATAACACACTGCTTATATGCTTGTTGTCATGCTAGATACGTTCTTTTACAACTTGCTTTTTCACTCAACATTATTTTTTTGAGACCCCTGCCATACAATGTGTGTGGCTAGAGTTCGTTCACTCCCACCGCTGGACAGTGTACGTCTGGGGACCACTGTGTGGCTCTGCTGCGATTCCCCCAGGCTCTTCTGTGTGGCCACTGGCCTGCTGCAGTGTTTTGCTCTCACACACAGAGCTGCTAAGGACTGTCTGGGAGTCAGCAAGGTTTTACTTTTATGATTCCGTGTATTTAATAGTTACAGGACTGTTTGCATTTTGTTTCTTCTTATGTCAGTACTGATGACTTTTTTTCTGCAAATTTATCCATCTTCTCTATGTTTCCAGATTTATCATCATAAAGTTGTTCATAATATTCTCCTTACCCTTTTAAACTCTGCTATATTTATGGTTATGTCTCCATTTTTACTCCAAATATTGTTTCTCTGTACATTCTTTCTTTTTGCTCGAGATGTGTCCATTTCATCAATTTGCCAGAGAACCAACTTTTGGCTCTCCTGTCACTTTATTTTCTATTCCCTTGATTTCTGTTCCTCTGGCCTCTTTCCTGCCAGTTTTGGGTTTATTATTTTTCTAACCTAAGTCAGAGGCTTAAATGATTAATCTTAAGTTCTTCTTCGGAGATTTCCTTTTCACGGGCTATCCATTTGTAATCCTTCAATTTCTGACTCCTTTCAGTTAGAAACTAAAAGTGATTTTTAAATTGTGTATATCCTTTGGATCAGCAGATCCATTTCCATGAATTTTTCCTAAGAAAACGAGCAAAACAAATGCATGAAGGTGTGTGTGTGTGTGAGGGTGGGTGCACGCTTGTTGCCACTGTAACACGGAGAACTGGAAACGAACGTCTGCTGCTAGGGGCACCAGACTACATCATAATACGCCTGGACTGGGGGACGCTGGACAGGAGCTACGAGTATGTAATAGTCTGTGTAATGCACTACTCTGCAAACACTCAATGACATAGCTTTATGTAAAGATAGAGAAAGATGGCCACAATACCTTAAGTAGAAAAGCAGGTTACATAAGGACATACACAATTTTATTTTTTCTTCTAAACACTCCATGGTTTAAAATTCACTGGAAAGCACTGGGTTTTAGTTCCAGTCACATCGCTTTCGAGGTTCTCTGGCTGGTTGGACCATCGATTTACTAAACAGTGAACACAATACAGTCTCTGCCCTCATGTGGAAGAACAGACGAGGCTTCTGGTGAGCTCTCTCCTACAGGGGAGAAACGAGGGGCCATGGAAGCACGTGGGAGGGGCTCCCCAGCAATTTTTCCCCAGAGATCATGTAAAATACTCAAAAGACCATCCGCAGGGGTTAACAGAGGTGTGAAAAGGCAGGACAGTCCTGCAGGCAGGGGGTATGGGGCAGGCCCAGGAGCGCCAGCCCCACCTCGCCATTCCCTGCCATGTGACCTTGAGCTCCAGCCCCTTGACCTCTCTGAGCCTCCGTTTTTGGGGGGTATATAGTGACTTGAACGGAGGATCTCTGAGGATTCTTCAGTCTGAAATTCTCTGCTGACATTTGCCAACTGCAAAGCTGCCTCGGTGTCGAACCTGAAACCTCTGGGGAAAGCTGGGGGCCTCTATTCAAATGGAACCTCTCCCAGAACTTTCCCAGGGCGGGGACCTCCGCCTCACATGCCTGGGGGCACTCAGTACAAGGAAGCAGGGTGCTTGGACAAGCAAGCGAATGACTGACTGACCGAGTGGAGCAAACGCACAAGGCAGAGCCTCACAGTGGGGCTGGAGCATGATTTTACAGGAAGGTTTTTCTTACAGGTTCTTCAAGGTGGTCTCGAGCTTGCCGCCACGCAGCCCGGTGCCTGGAGGACGAATCAGCAGACAGGGCTCCCATCTCTCGTTTTTTCCACCCACTGCCACTCGCCACTCCTGCTAGGTAGTCAGATCGCTGTGAACTGATCACGCTACCAGGTGAACTGGCCCACTGGTCCTTAGTACCCTTTCAGGGGAGGATCCTGCCATCACTCCCCAGCCTGCTACTGGGCTGGCGGCTCAATTAACTTAATGCTATGCAAATGAGAGGCTCTTCTCATCATTAGCTTATAGCCAAGGAATGTTAATCACATAATTGGGCCTTCAGCAGGGTAATTAGACATGATTTCGTCCATTAGTCTTACAAGGATAATCATTGTTGAGAGGAGAGGGGGACGCTCCCCAAGCTCCACGTGAGAGGGGCATCTGGTTGAAGTGATCACGGGCCCATGTCCACCAAGTACAACTGCACTCACAGTGCAGCTTCCTCGTCCATCACAGAGTCAGGCGGCGGAAGGCCTCATCGCTGGAGTGACTGCGCAGTGGGTGAGGTGACTGCCCCAGCGCGCTGGGATGGAGAAAAGGAGTATGGAGCTTAAGAGCAGAACAAACTAGACAGCGGCCAGTCCCAGGCCAGGAAATCTGCTCCCAGTCACCACTCACTAACATGCAGCCTCAGCCACGTTGCTTGGTCTCTTTGGGCCTCTG
This sequence comes from Manis javanica, assembly GCF_040802235.1. Classification (NCBI taxonomy): domain Eukaryota; kingdom Metazoa; phylum Chordata; class Mammalia; order Pholidota; family Manidae; genus Manis; species Manis javanica. The sequence goes on along the minus strand of NC_133157.1, from coordinate 3,779,909 downwards.
CTTCTCCTCTGGTGCGATCTGGAGGTTGTGCATGATGGTCGCCAGGAGCCTTCTGGGTTTGACTTTCATGGATTTGAATCTCAGAATGAAAAAAGAAAGCTCCGAGCTCTGGATGGGGTTGGGGTGGCAGGGGTGATGGAAAAACTTGCCCAGGAGTGGGAGGTGGTATCAGAAGCCCAGGGCTCCGGGGCTCCCTGAACACATGCCCCGGCTGTAACTCAGGCAGGGGGGAGGGAGCGCTGAGGCACCCACTAGGAGTCTGTACTGGTTTACCTGCCTGCCGACACCAAGTGCCCCAGGGGCTGCTACAGGCTGCGCGTGTCCTCCTCAGTACCTATGCTCAAGCCCTAACCCCGAGTCCTGCTCAATGTGACTGTATTTGGAGATGGGCCCTTTAAAACTGTGATTAAATTGCAGTGAGGCTGTCAGGATGGGCCCTAACCCAATCTGAATGGTGTCTTACGAGAAGAGACACAGGGGACACAGGTGCACAGAGTACACATCATGTGAAAAGGCAGCAAGAGGCTGGCTGGCTGCAAACCAAGGAGCGAGGCCTCAGGAGAACGCAACCCTGCCCACACCTTGATCTTGGACTTCCAGCCTCCAGAACTGGGATTTCAGGGGTGTGAGCCCCTTGGTCTGTGGTACTTCGATACGGCGGCCTGCGAAACTCAGATTCCTAACAGGCATCTCAATCTTGTGCGTGTGCGTATGCGTGAGTGTGTGTGTGTGTGTGTGTGTGTGTGTGTGTGTGTGTGTGCGCGCGCGTATGCATGAGTGTGTGTGTGTGTGTTATTGAGGTATGGTTGATATACAATCTAATACTGGTTTCAAGTATACAACACAGTGGTTCAATAGTTAGCCATATTCTTCTCTTTTTTCATTATCATTATTTTTTTAATAAGGTATCATTGATATACAATCTTACAAAAGTTTCATATGAGCAACATTGTGGTTACTACATTCACCCATATTATCAAGTCCCCCCCACACCCCACTGCAGGCACTGCCCATCAGCGTAGTAAGAAGGCATCTCGATCTTATGTCCTGAGCCGGGTAGGTGGCCCCTGCCCCAAAAACAGGTGACGGCTGGCCCACTATTCCCAGATGCTCCAGCAAACACTGGGGTTCTCCTGATGCCTCTCTTCATCACAGGCTCTGCACCCAATCTGACAGCCCATCGACCATGTTCCACCCTCGAGATACAGTCAGAGCCCAGCTACTCTTCACCTCCATGGCCACTGCCCTGGGCCATGGCACCAAAATCTCACATCTGGATCATTGCCAAAGGCCCCACCCGACCTTCCTGCTTCTGCCTTCTGTCCACCTGCCTGCAGTCCATTCTCCACCTGTAGCCTGAGTAACCCTTTTAAAACATGTCAGATCCCATCACTAATTTGCTCAAAGTCCCCAGTGGCTCCCACTTGACACAGAGGAGAATCCCAGTCCAACCTACCCCCACTCCGCATCTGCCACTTTCTTCCTGCCCCATCAGCAACAGCCTCCATGACGCCCCTTAAACCTGCCAAGCACATTCCTGCCTCAGGGCCTTCGCACTTGCTGTTCCCAAGCCTGGCCTGCTTTTCCCCAGATCTTCCCATGATTCCTTTAAGCCTCTGCTCAAATGTCCTTTATTAGAATGGTGGTCCCCAAATACCTTCTATACAACGTGCCATCCCATCCTCTCTGCCCATCTTCCTTCCTCCCCTTCACCTTTTCCCATGGAACCCAACATATAACATATCTGTTGGCTGCATATACTCTTTCACTCCAGCTAGAAGGTAAGCCACATGACAGCAAGTACGTTAGGTTTTATTTCCTTTTGTGTTTCCAGAACTCAAGCAGTACCTGAACATGATAGATTTTTCTATAAATATCTGCTTCTTATCTGAGTAAAGTCATCCCCACCTTGCCCAGGAGGAAACTAAGGCGCAGAGATGGTAAAAGCCTGCCCAGTCTCACACAGCCTTTAAGGGCAAAGCTGGGATTCCAGAGCCTCTTGTTTAACCACTGGTCTTTTAAACTGCTTCCTAGCACAGGAACAATGCATAAAGTCCTGCAAAGGTGCACAGCAAAGAGAAGGGTCAGGGAGGAAGGCTTCCTGGAGGAGGTGTAGTTTGAGATAAGCCTTGTAGAAAACATGCAATTTGGACGAAAACACCTGGTGCTCTGAGAGAAGACACACCGTGAGCGAACACTGGTGTGTTTCAGAAGCAGGAAGCAGGCAAGAAGGGGATGGAGGGAAGGAGAGCCTCCTCCCTCTCCTGACCCCGACCCTGGCCCTCTGCTCGGGAGGGGAGCTTCAGGCTGGCAGGTCCTTCCTAGGATCTGGAGCCCATGCTTCATGAGAGGGGGGGCGCCGGCGGCCCACCTGCCTCTGGGGGCAGGGTCTGGGGCCCGGAATCTGCAGAAATCTCAAAGCCAACAAGGAAGCAATGCCCAGAGTCTCACAATCTCAGAAAAGGTATAGCTGAACTTCTGTTTATGGAAGACTTTCTTTAAAAGTTTTTTATTATTAAATAATTTCTGTGATATTTAGGAAGGAGAGCTTCAAGCTTTTAGACATCTGCCACCTGAATCTGGCAGAGGCCCTAGCTTTTAAAGCACAAGGCTGGGTTCAACAGTTCAGCACTTTATTTATGCCTCTAAGGAAGATGGAAAATTGAAGTATGCTCTGATGTCTCCCAAAGTCTCCTATGGGTAAAGAAAAACAAATAGGATTTCTCCGAGTCATCTCAGCATCTCAGTGCTCTGGCCTCTCTCTGGGAAATGAATTTAAGGTGGCGGTCAAGTGTTGCACCTGCCCAAAGCGGGGGCATCTCCATCAGAGCTGGACTCAAATGCCAACTACCCTGGGCTCCGTTCTGTTAAAGGCCACCTGTCATTCTCCACCCAGGCATGATGATTGCTTTGGACCTCTGATAACCGTAGTGGGGAAGGAATGTTTATCTTCTCTGATGTCTTACCCACCACCAGCTTAGGCCCAGCTGTTACTGGCTAGGTGAACCCCGGTGGACCCTGAATAAGAGCTTAGAATCCATAGGTGAAAAAGAAATCGAGAAGCGCTTTGCCAATGATGAAGAGTAACTTTGATGGAGAAAAAAGGGAGAGTTGGGCATGAGGGGCAATTTTCTGACTATGAAGACTTTCAGACGCTAAAATAAGACATTGAGAAAAGCTGTCACTCTCTCCCCAAATGACACATGTACCTGGAGTGGTGTGCTAAACAGAGGGTAGCAAATGGACCCTGGAATGTTTCCTAGACCTCTTAGAGCCAGCAGGAAAGGATGACCGATGCTGCAGGCAGGGCTGGGCGCTCTCAGAACATCATCACGAAAAAGTTTTTAAGTGGTTAATAAATAAACCGAGTTTCAATATATTCTGGCAAGACTGTTAGTGTCAGCCTTTAATTAACAAAATTACTCACCAGGAAAATAACATGCAAATCCCTTGCTATAATATGCCCTGTCTCCTCCTAAAGTCTGAGCCCCCAGACCTTCAAACAGCCAGTACAGACCACCTCCCGATGGCTCCTGCCCGCCAGCTCCCCTGAGGTCTCCGGCTGCCCGCACACCGCGCCATGCGCCCACCAAGTCGCGTTTGGGTCAGCAGTGCTGAGCCTGCGGTCGCCTGGGCTTGTGCTCTCTCTGGGAACTCCCTGGGTGTCTACACCCTGCAAGATCCTTGAGGCCGCAGGTGCGGGGTTCAAAGGCAATGCACATTTTTGATGTCGTTGCTTCAAAAGTAATTGCTCCTGTGCTCTCAAAGACAGGCCACAGACCTAGGAACAGACGCTCATGAAGTAAGTCTTAACCCAGGAAGAAGGCAGTAGTGACCTTCCACATTTGCTCAGAATCACAGTCCCCAGACTTTTTCTCACACAAACACTGGAAATAAGTGGTAAAATGCCAACAGTCCCAAGGCAGGAAAATAATGGGAGAACTTTCCTTATTCCACTTCAGTTCTGATTTACTGAAAGATTGAAATGCGGCGGCTCCAAGGGCTGTGGGCTGCTGGCCCCGTCACCACTGTTACTGACCACGAGCTCGGGCCCGAGGCCAGGGATGCACCTCCTTCCTCACTCCAGGGAGGTGACCCAGCCGCAGCCTCTGGGAACCGCTGCCACGCTCTTCTACCCCCTCCCATGAGGCTGCCAAATTCCTGTCACTAGCAAGTGGTTATTTTTGCTACAACAAAGCACAACATTGCTCTTGGAGCCGGGTCAGTCAGGGTGCGCTGCTGCCAAGCGCCAGTGGCGGTAGGAAGCGCGGTGCAAGCAGCCGTCGCATGGGGGCCCGCGTCTGCGGGGGTGGGGTGGACAAGGAGTTCACTGGCACAGCCCCAGGATGCTGGAGCACAGGATAGCAGAGCTTTCAGAGCCCAGGGTCACCATGAGGTAGGATGACAAGGTCGCACAGGTGCATGGACTTTGGGTTGAGTTTGAATCCTTTCAAGGCTGTCTCCGTAAGGCTGTTTCCTAACCATGGAAAAGTCAAGAACGCAGACCTGGGAGAGGCCGGCTCTGTCACTTCCCTCACCCGGGACAGGTGTGACACAGTTCACAACTGCTATCCTGGTCCAGTTTTGAAATCACGGCCAGTACCTCCATTCCCCTCCTCAGTCAGCTTGCTAAGCTCCTCCTCCAACCATTTCCTTTATGGGGCCCCCACATTCCCTCTGGGAACAGCACCTGCCCTGAAGCCCTGAAATTCTTAAATTCGCCAATCCGCAGAGAGCCTGCAAATTCTTGCTCACTGCTGCGCCCCCCCGCCTGCCCCCGGGGCTGTACACGGAGCTGCCAGCCACTGCCCAGCCTCCGCCTCCGTCCCCACGGGCCAGCCCCCCCCCCCACCCCCCGCCGCGTTCAGGTGGCAGCACCTCCCCTGTGGAGCTGGAAGTGACAAGAAGTTGTGCCTTTCACCTTGGAGGGTCCCCACGTTGTGCCCAGCCATCAAAAGGGTCTTTAAACTGCATGAAGCAACAGGGCCAGATGCTGAAAGGCCCACACTCTTTGAAGATGGGTCTCATGGCCTCCGTACAATCTGTGAGGCTGTTCGGGCATTATGATCTCCTGTCTGGCTGGCTCCACAGTGGCCCCGACATAAGTGTAGTTTTGTGTTTATCTCTTTGCGGGATCATTCTCCTGCCCCGCGCATCGCAGGTGGACAGGAACTACCTTCCCGCTCCCAGAGGAGAGCCGTCCGCTCAGAGCAGCTGAGGGGCTGCCCTGGGCCACAAACCCTTGCAACTGGTATTTTGGTGAGCAACTGGTCTGACTTTGCTTTTCAGAAGTTCTGATCTCCATGGCCAGGCACGGAGTTCCCAGCATATTAGGAAATAAGCACAGTTCCCACGTGTGGAGCCGGGCAAGGAGTTCCCAGCGTATCAGTGAGACAGGGACGGTGGATGTAGTCAGAGCAGGGTGAGGACCTCCGGAGGGGGCAGGGTGGGATATCTGCAGTCAGAGCAATGTCACTACATGCAAGAAACCCTCCCTGCTAAAACTCTATATTAAACATTAAACTCTAGAATCATTCTTCAGTGAGATCAGTTAATGTTCCCCAGATAAAGAAGAATAGCACATGTTTTATTATGCTAACCATCTGTAACCATGTGTAAGATTCACTTTAGCATACTAAAAGGCCCAGGACTGCATAGTAAAAGGCAGGAAGAATTCCATCTTTTTTTTTTTTTTTTTTGAGAGGGCATCTCTCATATTTATTGATCAAATGGTTGTTAACAACAATAAAATTCTGTATAGGGGGGTCAATGCTCAATGCACAATCATTAATCCATCTCAAGCCTAATTCTCGTCAGTCTCCAATCTTCTGAAGCATAACGAACAAGTTCTTACGTGGTGAACGAATTCTTACATAGTGAATAAGTTCTTACAGGGTGATCAGTACAAGGGCAGTCATCACAGAAACTTTCGGTTTTGCTCACGCATTATGAACTAGAAACAATCAGGTCAAATATGAATATTCGTTTGATTTTTATATTTGATTTATATGTGGATCCCACATTTCTCCCTTTATTATTATTATTATTTTTATTTTTAATAAAATGCTGAAGTGGTAGGTAGATGCAAGATAAAGGTAGAAAACATAGTTCAGTGTTGTAAGAGAACAATTGTAGATGATCAGGTGTGTGCCTGTAGACTATGTGCTAATCCAAGCTAGGCAAGGGCAATAAAACATCCACGGATGCAGAGGCTTTCTCTCAAAACGGGGGGGGGGGGGGGGGGGGGAGGGGAAGGAAGAATTCCATCTTAAAAGACTGCATTTTAACACCCGAGAAGTTTAAGAGGTAAAATTCTTTAGGAAGTAGACAATACCTCAGCCCACCTTGGGGGCTGGGCAGGCGGCCTTTTGATGTGCTACCAGACCGAGGAACCGGTGTCCCAGAGAGAAATCAAGACAGAAAATTCCTTATGTTAAGTTAATTTTTAATATTCAGGGGCCACTTAACAAGTCCACACCCCTAAACTCTTTTTCATGTTCCCAAATATCCTCAACTGCCTATAAAACCCCTAAACAACGCACCACTACGGACACCCTTGTCTCCTCCTGGCGTGAGCCAAGAGCTCTATTCTCTCACTTTATTTCTAAATAAAAGCCTGCCCCTCGCTCTCCTACCTGGACTGTTTGTGAAGCTCATTCTTCAGCTTCATGAACAAGAACCGCGGCAGCATCAGGGGTGAGCACAGCTCCCACGTGTGGAGCCGGGCATGGAGTTCCCAGGCTCTAGGCCAGGCAAGGTGCTTCCCTGCCCCACCACAGCCAATCCTCCCTCCTGAAGTCCTCGGGGTGGCTGCCCCTGGCTTTTAGTTGAGGATAGTGAGGCGCAGAGAGGTTATAATAACCTGCCGTGGGAAACTCAGGTTTCCATTTGTAATCTGTTGACATTCTCTCTGTTGGACAGAGCATTTTCCGATTAGTAAATCCCACCTGTACACATTTTCCCAGCAAGGCCCTACATGAATCCAGCAAAGATGAGGTGAGGGGGCGGGAGTATTTCCCCATCTGATGGTTAAGGAAACTGAGGCTGAGAAAGGTTAAGTGGAGGCCCCAGGCTGCTTACCCAGGAGCCACAAAGCAGGATTGCCAGAAACACGCAGTGAGCCGGGAACCTTGTGGCTGTGGGGGGTTGGGGGGGACAGGTGCAGAACACACAGCTGCCCCGTGTTGAAAGAGGACACGGGAAGAGTCGGGCTGCCTGCGGCTCTGTCCCTACTCCCACCTGACGCATGCCACACTTTCTTTCCCACCACGGACCCCAGACACGTGGCCGAGACCATGCTACTGTGATGCAAAAGCCCTGTAGCCAAGCGGGCATCCGCTTGCAGGCGCCGAGAGAAGGCACAGAGCCCTGCTGTGCCACCCTCGCGCAACAAAGTCAGAACGGTTTGCGGGCCCTCTGTAGGCAGCTGCACAGCAACTCTACTCCTGGGGGGTCTCGCGGCTCACCCATCTTTAAGAAAAATCTTTCTTTCCAAAACAAAAGGCACCCATGGAGCACACAGTCGATGATAAGTATTCCAGCCCATGTCTGGTAAACCCTCGGATGCTGGCAGCGAAGCAGGGTCACACGGGTTCTATTAGCTCAATTAATGAGGAGTAAGGTAAGGCTGACGCCCTGCTCGTGGGGCGGCTCAGCACAGAGCTGGAGTAATGGAGTTATTAACCTCCGTCAGCCACTGAATTTTGCTGCTGATTCCAACTCCATTTCCTAGTTCAAGCCTCCATTAATGGGCTGTTTATTATCCCTAATCCACATGAGGATCAGCTGCAGAAATATGAGAGCTTCTTGGAAGGACCAAGTGATGATAAAAAAGAGAGAAAGAGAGAGAAAGAGGGAGAGAGAGAGAGAGAGGCAAGAAATCCTCTACTTTGCATTTTAATTTTTCTTTGGTCCTGCTGCTGTCCTTTTAAGAGGTTACATATAGCATCCTCCTCACTTTGAACATGTTAGAAATGGCAAAGCCATTATCCAAGGGTTTCAGTGTGTTGTCCCCAAAAACACAGTGTCATATAGAACCCAAAAGGAACACGCTTTTCAATCTGATCAGAGAGCTCTGGCATATAAACTATGCACTCCGTGTGCCAGGTCAGTTTTGCTTCCATATTGCACCATGACGTCCCACTGTCTAAAACCAAACACAATCAAAGCCAAGAAACCAAGCGGGCAGCCGGCAGAGCCGCTTGTCAGCGTCGCTGTGCCCTGACCGCGCTCCCAGCCTGCCTGGCTCCGCGGGGTCCTCAGGACAAAAGGGCGCTTTTGGCTTTGTTCAAGTTGTCCTCCCACCCCGCGTGCTGCCAGCTGAACATGGAGCTGCCTGCCCCGACTCCAAGCCACCCAGGTCTTGAAAATATCCTCCATGGGAGAGAAAGGAGAAAGGTTGCTACTAGAGAAAAAAGATTTTTAAATAGCAGTAAGTTATCTGCACCAACCCATAACGTGTAGATACAGCTAACACTCCCTCACTGTACTGTATCACTCCCCCTGGAGTGTACCTATATTTGCCACTTTAACCTTTTTTTATGGAACAGGAATTAAAAATCACGTGGTGACTATCATAATAAATATTTGCATGCTTCTTAGCATGTAGGCAAATCGGCAGCTTCCCTCTTTAGGGGGTATGAGTGTTTCATTTATCAATAATTTAGAGTAGGAGAGAAAACCATACCCTACATTTTGAAAGAGGGTTTCCCCCACCAGGAGGAGCCGTGGGGCCTACAGGCAGAGCCGGCTCCGAGCGGCCCACTGTGTCAGACGGCACTTTCCACTTATAAATCACGCGTCACATGTCACACGCACATGTATTACTTTGCTCTCCAGAGCAGTGGTGCTATCCGGTTAAAGAAGTAGAGGTTATTGCCCCTATTTGACAGATAAGAAAACTGAGACTAAATGTAGCTTCTTCAAGCCAGTCAGCCAGTGAGCAGGGCTGAACAGTAATCGCATTGCTGAGAGATCACAAAGTGACAGTTCGGAGTGAGCGGCTGCGCTCTGGGCCGGTCTTTTCTGTGGGGCACGAGGCGAGGATCTAGCTTTTCCCACTCGGGTGTCTTCCTGAGCAAACCTACTTTGTAGGCTGTTGAACGAATGAAGTGAGATGTAAAGCAGGCACGTAATTGGCGCCAGGTATTGTCTCATCATCTTACTGTCAGGATGACGATGGTGATAAAGACAAGGCAGCAGGAGGGGACGGCAGGGAGGAGGTGTCCTGAGAGACCTGACCTGGGGACAAGGTGGGGCTGCTTCAGAGCAGAGTCAGAGTGGGCAGAGAGCCGAAGATGGCAAAGGGGTTCCTGTCAGCACCAGGAGGCCCCTGGACGGACGTTCTGGGCCAGGCGCAGCCCAGGAACGGCCGGAACACTCCTGTGATGTCCGGCCTGAAGCTCCTGGGGCTTGTTTCAGGGGCCTGCCCGGGAGGCCTGAAGAGCTTGCCCTGCGTGGGCCCGGGCAGGCTGCGCTCAGCCATGGGGTTCCCGGGCCCTGCTGCACAGTGCCCGTGTCTGCCAGCCTGTCTGGCTGGGTGACTCTGCACTCTGGCTCCCTGGCGGGCAGGGCTGTGTGTCCAGGAAATGCCAGCAACCCACCCAGCACTCATGGGAGCCAGGGCAAGGCAGGGACAGGGGACCTGTCACCGCTCCTCCAGGACAACCAGATGCCCTCTGGGCTCCTCCAGATATGGGCACCACAACAACCACTAGTTTAGACAATAACAATAAATAAAAATTCAAGACCACAACATCCTCAAAGCAATCTGTCAAGCAGTTTCCAATTCACACAAAAGGACCTGGGACGCAAATGAGCTCATCTAAAGTATTGTCCTTGGGTGATTTCTTTACAGTTCCCAAAGTTAGTCCAGTGGAATGCAGAAAGAGAGAAATATTGAAGTAACACTAGTAAATCCCCGTGGCCATTCTCCTCAATTCCACTGCTCCTGGCTCAGCGAGGGTCCCGCCTTTACCCTCTGGAGAGGGGCGACAGCAGCTGGGCCCTAGGACACGTGCAGCCGGACGCGGACTGACACCCCGCCGGCCTGGCAGCAGTGCAGTTGGTGGGGGGCGGGGGGCAGGGTCAATCAAGGCCACGCCTGCCCTGCCCCCTCCTTGCAGCACCGAGCGAAAGCAGGACGCAAACCCCAGTCAGTCCGATACACTGCGAACTTCCCAACATCCATCAGAATCCTATACACCCTCTCTATAGTAAACATTAATTTTGAAAGAAAATACCACGCTACCAACGTGCAGCATGAAATGAATTATTTTACAGCCAGGCAGAGGGCCGCTTTCCCGACGGAGCCTAGGGTAGTTCTTTCTTTGTTCCTCTCTTCTTCCTTTTTTTTTTTCACTATTATTATTACATTTTAACAAACTTTATAGCCCATTTTATTTGTTCTCAAATAACTTTTTCTCCTTCTTTTTGACACATCAATTACTTGGTTTGTTTCCTGCCCTGCGTGATGCTAGAATCAAGAGATTGATGCCGCTCAGCGGAGTATAATTTAGTACTATGTGCCGTGGGTTTATGAGCTAGGAGTCAAACAGAACATTGCATTTGAACACTATCCATTTATTAGCCCTAAGAAGAGATTTATTTTTGACAAGGAGACAATAACTTTGTTTCCTGATAAGCCGAAGAGGTCTATTGCTGTGTCTAATACACAGAAGAGCTAACCCTTCCTCAAAAACTCCATTTACTAGTATGAATATATTTTAATAATAAAGTTGATATATATGGAAATTTATTTTAATCTAATTTCATCGAACCCTCCTGAAAAAGGAGCCTTTGTAGATTGTTTTTGTATCTGAATTATAGATTTCTATACCGTAGTCCCAGATTGATTTCTGGGCTATGATTCTGTCAAGATTTCCTCCTGGTGTCAAAAACAGCCACACCACAGCTAGAATGCTTTATAATTGGCATCACCACCATACGAGAATCACAGCCCCGATGCTTCCCCGGGTGCTGGATGGGCTCACTGTGGAATATTTCCCTTTTGCTAACCTGGACTTGAAGGTTTATGGCTAAAATTACTTTCTGTTTAATCACAAAAATGTTTAATTGAAAGCTAAGACAGGGGAAATGGATAGTCAGAGATGAGAAAGGGGGAAATACACTCTGCAATGGGAGAGAAACAGGGAAGACTGATTAGCCATCGTGCGTGATCAAACTGACGTGAAAACTTTCCCTGCTTGTCCTCTGCCCTAGGGTCAAATAAATTACACTGGCGTATTTACTTTCAAAACTGGTTTTCACTCCGTGGTGAATAGAGAGGCACTTCCTGGCAAGCCCCACCAGACCGGCAGCCTCCTGAATAGTCCCCAGGCCCTCCCGGCTGCTCTAGGCAGTCCTGGCACCGTGCACAGGGCCGATGCCTAAACAGTAACTTTTCCCTCAGGGTTCAGAGAAAACCAGCACTGGCTTCTCTCCACCACCATCAATGACCTGCCCCAGCCTCCTTCTAAGCAGCTGTTTTGCATTTTGCCTGGTGCCCTTCATCTTCAGGTAGGTGATGAGTTTACACAGAAGTTGACTCACTGACATCAAAGTCTGTTTCACTGCCAGGAACCAGAGGGTGGAAACTTAGCCTCATGGCATCATGGTTCCTGGAAATTCACAGGCATCATAGGTAGTAAAAGGGGGTGCTCCGGCTGTCTGCTGGGTCCCTACCACCCCAGAACTAAACAAACATCTCCATCCTCTTGGAGAAAGCTCTCCAGCCCCGACTCTAGGGATGTAACTAGACAGAGTTGAGGAGAATCCCATTGTGGAGGGCGGAATAATGCCCCCCAAGATGTCCACCTCCTAATCACCACAATCTGGGGATATGTTACTTTATCTGGCAAAAAGGACTTTGCAAATTAGATTAAGTTAAAGACCTGGATATGGTTAGATTACCCCAGATTACCTGAGTAAGCCCAACCTAGTCACATGACACCTTAAAACCTGAGAATGTTCCCAGCTCTGGTCGGAGAGAGATGTGCCTACAGAAGGGCGAGCAAGTGGCCACACTGCTGGCTTTGAGAACGAAGGAAGCAGCCATGATCCAAGGATGGGGGACAATGTAGAATCTGGACAAGGAAAGGATGGGATTTTCCCTAGAGCCTCCAGAATGAAATGCAGTCCTGACGAAATACTGACTTGAGACACGTGGCACTGTAAGACAACAGATTTGCGCTGGTGAAGCCACCAAGTGTGCGGTACTTATCACAGCGGCCACAGAAAACTGCTGCGCCAGCTCCCACTCTTCTTGAACAGACAACAGGCCTATTCAGAGACAGATGATTTGCAAAATACATCCATCTTGGGACCCGGTTATGTTACCAAAAAGAGGTCATAAAAGTAAAAAAAAGAGAAAGAGACAATGAGTGCCTTCTAGAAGAAGAATTGCTCCAAGAACATAGGAACATTTCAGATAAAGCCTTATCAATACGTTCAAAATAATTGAGAGAGAACAGGCTCTATGATAGAAGAAATCAAAGAAAATAACAGATAAAAAAGGACATGGAAGATAGCTGACAAAGTTAAGGGAAAAAACTAAGAAATGTAAAAGCATTATAGAAATAAGTAAATTAGAATCGGTAAGAAGTAAATACAATTGAAAATAGTTAAGAGATATCAGAAGAAAGCCAAGCAAAAATAAACCAGAAAAATATTAATATATATACTAGAAGAAAGGTCTCTTGAAATAATATAAATGGAAAGGATTTATAACATTCCACAGAAAGGTAATAGAGAGAACCAAGACTGAGACACGGCCTGGTAAATGCAAGTAAAATTCAAGAGAGTGAGAGGGAGGGAGAGAAATCCCATGAGCACCCAGGCCAAAGCACATTATCTAAAATGAAAAAAAAATCCGCACTGTCCTCAACATTGCTGCAACTCCAGAGATGTCAGAGGACAAAACAGAATGTGATCGAGGAATTCTTTACTTTACTAGGTGTTGTTTATAAATAGATAACAGAAAGACATTCTCAAATATATAAGAATGTAGGAAGTTTAGAAGGCATGTGCCCTGGCTGAAAATGAATTCAAGACATACTCCATTCAAATGAAAGATGAATCAAAATTGATAAATAGAGAGGTTGAACTATGTAAACACTTGGTGTTGAACTCTGAATCCAGCTGAAGAGAGAACTGGGTGTGACGGGAAAACATCCGGGACTGAGAGATCACATGACATGATGGCCTTTGAGGAAAGCTATTTTGAGGGGCTGTTACAAGGTGTGGAAATTATTAGCTAATAGATATGAAGAAAACTAGCAAGCTGGCATCCCAAATGCAGGTTTTCTGCATGTGACACACAGCAGTGAGCTGGCCAGCGCTTAGTCACTGGTTCCATATGGCTGCAAAGGAGACCAGAAAACGGACACTTTTATTACAGACACCAGTGTGCTTCACTGAAAATTGTTTTGTTGCCAAGGAGGAAAAGCAGAATGAGTGCCAGACTAGACAAGAAGCAGTTCTGTCACACAGGATCCCTTTCACAAGATGACATTTCACAATGAACACATAGCTGACATAAGCCTTTACGAACTCAATAACATGGCAACCAAAACACTAAAGCAAAAACCGCAGGAAGCACAAGGAAAATGAATAGAACTACAGCAGTAATGGGAGATTAACAAATCTCTTAGTCCTTGGCAGGATAACAGGCGCCACAACAAGAAACCACACCAAGGACGAGGCAAGGACAGAGGGGATCTACGCATACAATTCCTAAGTTTGACCTGATATATCTAACTATAACTTTAAATTAAAAATACACCATCTTTTCAAATACCTATTGAACAAACATCCACAGAATAAACCTCAAGTTTTCAAAAATTAGAGGTTGTACTTATATTCTCCATATTCTACACTAAAATGAAAAACTAAAAATGAAAGTTGAAATAATAACAATAAAATGTCAACTACCTGGAAACTTAAAAACTCTCCTAAACTAAATCAGTGTCTGAAGCAATCAGCCCCGAATGGCCGGGACTTGATCAATAACTAAGAGCTTCCCTAATTTTTGCCACCGTTTTTAATGTGGGCCCAACCGGAGAACACCGAACATGCTCCCTAACCAAGCACATGGGACGCCTGGCTTCCAGTCGGCTGCCTCCAGCTTTCCCGGGCCCATGACTGCCACAGGGCTCGCCCGAAGCCTCCCCTTTTCCACAACAAGCCTCCCTGCTCCCCTGCCTGCCCCCAAGCTTGCCAAATGCAAGCGAGGGGGGCCCACTCCCTGGACAGAGCAAGCTCTGCGTAAAGCCTCTGCTTCTCTCACCTGGGGGGTCTTCCTCTGTTCCCATAGTACACACGGTTGTGGTGCACCTTCAGGTTAACGGAAGGACAGAATATTCAACAACATTCAGCGTTGTTTTGGAACAAATGGGTAACCGTTTGGGGAAAAAAGAGTTAGACTCCTACTGCATACCTATATCAAAATAAATATCTCATGCACCAAAGATTTTAAGGTAAAATAATGCAACTGTAAAAAACAGCAGAAGGGAATATCAGTAGATTCGCACAACAATCCCATGAGGAAGGCCAGCCTGGCTGGTGTGGATTATCATTCACAGAGGAGGGCGCTCAGGCCCAGCAAGAGGAGTGACTGAGTCAGGATTTGAACCCAAGACGGACACAAATGGGCAAATGCGGTGGGTGCACGGAAAGGCCGATGACTGACATTCTGCTCCAGAAACACGCGGCGGCTCTAGTACACTTCAGCCGAGCCCCCGGCGGGAGGATGCCCAGTGGCAGAGACCTTGCCAGGAGTGTCGCAGGACAGGAAGGGGACAGCTCACCTGTTGGGCTTGGGGCCCAGGCTGTGCAGCATGTGTGCCTGGTCCAGGTCTCTCGGGAAGCCATGCAGCACCCACCCTTTCTGAACGCAGTCCTGCTGGCTCAGGCGATGGCTCAGCACCTTCACGATGATGCTGTCAGGGACTGCGGAGAGAAGACAAGTGATCATCTGGCCAGCCTGGGCACCTCTCCTGCCCCAACAGCAATGTGAGGGGGGCTTCCTAACTACTTGGTCATGGGCTGAACTGGGGAACTGTTGGGTTTAGGTGGATGAGGCTGTGGGTGCCCCTCCTTAGTCCCAGCAATGGGAGGAATGTGGCTCCTGAGAAGGGAAAGGCATTGGGTGGCCCTGACCTTGACAAGATAACATGCTTATCGGAAGCCTGGGTCGTTCCTGGCCCTCCAGGGATATGCAGGCAGTCTCCCCCATCCCCAATCTAGTCTTTGCAGCAGAAGACCTCACGGAAGCACGCCAGGCCCCGCTGGAGCTCAGGTTCCGCCAACGGATGGCACTGCTGCCCCTGGTGCTCTCTGCAAATTTGGGGTGCTGTTCTTCCCTCCCCCGAGTTCTTCCCTCCTGGATGGTTAGAGTCAAATCTCTCTCAAGAATCACAGCTCTAGTTATAACCAGAGACCGCAATAAAGTCTTAGGGAGAATGAGATACTGAGAAGCCTCTTGTTTACATTACCACAATTGACATTTTCCTGAAATCTAGACGTCTCTTCTCAGACTCATTAAATGTCCTATGTTGCCAATGTATTGCGTTCTAGCAATTTGCACTGCATTTCCTGCACTTTGCACTCATTTTTCCAGAAATACTCGGTAAATATTACCATTGTTTGCTATGAAGGCGGGCCCCCTGACAAGCTGGCTCCCCGAGCTGCAATGACAGAGCCTTCGGCAGCTTCTCTGGAGGTGCTGAGGCCCTTCCTACCCGCCATCATGGGTCGGCAAGTGGTCCTGATGCACGTCTGAAGCCTTCCAACATGCACCCCATCATGGCTGACAGCCAGGCGAGCACAGGGATGAGAGATGCAGAAACACCACTAACAGCGGCTTTCCTCCACGCCATGACACGCTAGGCCACTCCCTCTTCACCAAGGGACCATAAACCTTAGTCTGAGTAACTTGCGTTTCCCTGAATTTGTTCCCTCTCACATCCGTCAGCCTTTCTGCCCCGTTTTCTACAAAAGAGAAAAGGGGTTTCGCTCTAACGAGCACATGAATGAGAAGCTGGTACAGCCGACCCTCTCCCGCCCTGCAGAACCTGCTGGGGCTCTCCAGTGCTCTGAGGGTAGAGCAGGCCTGGCCCCTGCGGCTACGAGGGCCCCTCAGGACAGCCTCCTGCTCCCTCCCAGGCGGCTCCCTCCAGCTCTGCTCCCCCTGAACACGCCAGTCCCTGCAGCCAGAATCTCCTCCCCCTCACTTTGTCTGGACTCGGCCTTTGGGCCCCAGAGGAAGGTCTCCTCTGAGGACAGCCCCCAGCCTGGGTTGGCACCTGAACTTCTTTGTTCGCCATCCCTGGCATGAACTCTCTGGCTAATTCTTTGTGTTATGTCTATGTCTCATGAAAGACCGTGAGTTCCATGAGGAAAGGCCATGCCCATCTCGTTTTCCCATGATTAACATGGCACCTGGCATGTAGCGGACTCTGGGGAGCCCAGGAGATGGAGAGGAGGACACGGGCTGGAGCGCACAGGCGGAACCTCCAGTCGGTCACTCGGCCTCTCCGATCTCAGCTTCCCATCTGCCGGAAGAGGATGTCAGGGTCTGCCACCACCACGTGGTTAACACGGCACATGAAGTTCCAGGCATGTGGCAGACACTTCAAAGTTGGTGGCTGGGATTTCCAGTTAGGAGAGGGATGTCGGGAAGCAATGTCCCAGGAGCATCCCCACGTGTCCCCCAGGGTCAGGGCTTTCTGAGCACAGATTTCTGCTCCCAGGATAAAGGAAGACTGACTTCAAACAAGCCTGGGGAGTTAGAGATAGAGACCTCTGGAGACTGAGAGACCTCTGTCCCCAGACCTTGTTTACCTCCCAGGGTCAGTAAACTTGGCACTCCCCTGACCCCTGTTCCTCTCCAGTTGTTGTTTCTACTCAGAACAAGGCCTGGGGGGGAGGGTGGGTAGCCGTCCTCTCGAAGCATCATGATTTCAGGCATCCCTGCTACGGGCCCCTGTGCTCACAGGGGCGCAGGCTCAGCACACCGCCCTGCGGGGAATGGGGTGCGGGGAACCAGCACTAAGAACACTGTGTGAAGGAGTATCGGGTCTGTTCTCTGAGCCAGAAACCTTGTGTTTTCTGTCAGCAAAGATCAATATGGATGAAAAACAAAGTGAGTTAAGAATCTGCCAGAGAGCTTTCCTATCCAGGTCCACCCCTAAATATTTACACAAATTTTCACCTAAATAAGAAATGAATACAGAAACAAGCCTCTCCCAGGGACTAATCCAGCGGATAGTTACGGAGATACGCACTGCACCAGGCCCTGCATTCGACACTGGTACACAGCAAGCAAGCCGCCAAGGACCCTGCCTTCCTGGAGTTTACACTCTAGCAGGGGAGACAGTCAACACACACATAAATAGCCATCTCAGAGAGTCTTAAACGCTATGGAGAAAAATAAACCAAGTGACGGGAGGCTGTTGGTCTGACTGGGTGCAGGACAGCCTCTGAGAGGGTCACATTCGGCTGAGATCTGAACGGTGAGTCCAGCCCCAGGGAGCCCTGGGAGGCTGTTCTTGGCAGAGGGTGGTAAGGGCAAAGGCCCTGGGGCGGGAATGAACTTGACACAGTCAAGGACCAGGAAGGGGCAGTGCGGCTGGAAGAGAGTGGTCTGAGGGGGGTGAGGGTAGGGAGGCCCTGCCAGGTCTCCGGGAAGGAAGGGGACTGGGGCCACCCCAGGCCATCTTGGGACTGATCACACGCTGGCCCTCGGCGCCTATTTATTAAATGAACACACAGGAGTTAATCTCAGGATCCTGAGCTGAGAGCCCAGAAACATGCACTTTGCCACGTCTGCACATGGAGAGCTCTTTTGTGGAATCAGCCAGCCCCCCCATGTGGGGCACCGGTGTTGCTAATCGACAGCACGGTTTTCAAAGTGGCCACTGCAGACTCACTCCTCTGGGCAGAAATGGAACCTGCCATAAAGTCTGCAAACAGCTTGGGTTGAGGAGCCCTGAGTAAAACTCAGCTGCTAATAGCTCCAGCTTTTTGAATGTCTAAAAAGAAACCATCTTCTGCTGACCCCACAAGCACAGTGCCCTTCAAGTCCTGGAGACTCCTGAACATCTGAGAGATGCTATGAACCTCTAGAGAGGTGGCAGTGATGGAAGGAGCCTGCTGACTCCCTTTCCTAGTCCCAGTTATGCCCCAACTAGCTTTTGAGACTCTGAACTTCAGTCACTTCATCTGCAAACTGGGAAGGGGAGGGGTGGCTGAGCTCCAGGGGGGGCAGGGCACAGGAAGGTTTGTAATACTGCTGCTTTTATGAGCAGTCCTTAGAATAAAACCCCAGAAAACTCACCTCTTCGTTTCCGGGATTCCTTTCTTAAAAGAAGTGTGAGCTGAGAGCCCTGTGGTCCAGTGGCCTCTGCTTGGCACCCATGGGACATCCCTGAACTTCAGTGTCCTCCTCTGTGACACCTGCCTCACTGGCTATTGTAGGGCCTGAAGACAACTCGGGGGGAGATACCAGATCCATTAGAGGTCTTCTGAAGGGATGGGTGGGTATCTTTTAGTTGCTTTTAAAAGCTTATCCAGATTTCCATCAGATAGATGGCTGCAGTGAAGCCACTGGCAAAAATATGTGACCCTTAAATTACAAACACGAAGCCCAACATCTAAGCTTAAATCTGACTTCAGGAAAGAGTGCTGTATGTTCGAAATGGGTTTGCCTTTGGAGGAGGACATGCACTAGGTAACTAGCTGGCTGACTAGGGATGCTATGGGCCCACTGAGGCCTCAGTTGTTTGGGATGAGGACTGGACTGGACCCAGTAGCCAGGCCCTGCTTGAAAACCAAGTTGCTGTCCAGGGAGGTCTGAGCTGCTGAGCCACAGCCCTCCTGGGGCGACGGTGGGTTGGCAACTCAAGAGAGGGAAGGGCATCCCCTCGACCTCCCTCATTTAAACATTGAGAAACCAAGGCCCCCAAAGGCTGTGGCATAAGTGAACTCCACTGGGGACAAATCAGACTCAAGGGAAGAATGGAAAACCAGATGGAAGCACAAACTTTTTTGGAGGACAGGTAGGGGTGGGGTGGTTGCAAAGATTTCTAGAGGGAATTTCATCAAAAGCTAAATTTTCATCAAAAGCTAAAATGTACATGCCTTTTGACCAAGCAGTCTTATTTTAAAAATGTATACCTAAGATACAATAGCACAGATGGGCAAAGATGAGTGCAAAGATGTCCATTTCAATGTTGTTTATAATGGTAACAATAAAAAATAATCTAAAATGTCCACCAGCAGAGGATAGGCTAAGTGAAAGATGGTACATCTAGGCAACAGGATATTTTGCAAACTTTAAAAAGAGGTCACTGACAGACTATCAAGTGGGGAGAAAAGCAAGTGAACAAATGGCATATATGATATGATCTAATTTAAATATATACAATTGCATATACACACACCCACATATATGCACACTACACACATGTGCACGTGCGCGCACACACACACACGTGAGAGAGGAGCGGCCCCCACCTGGTGGCCCATGAATTAGACGCAACCTTTCCCAGAGCCCAGGGCCCTGGAGTCAGGAGACAAGGACCCAAGTCCGTACCCTGGCAGGAAAGTCGTAATGACACAGGAGATGCAGGAAGTGCTGGGGGCCCGGTAGGAGGGGAAGGGTACATTTCCAGAGGACAGGAGGCACGCGAATGCTCACATTGACTCCATCTTTGAGCCAAAACTAAATAAGCCCCTCTCTTCAGGAGTCAGGAAAGCACAGACCGTCAAACCAGCACTTCACCTCGGAAGGACTTACCACAGCTGTGAGCCACTAATTACTGGTGCAATATTTGTTTAATGCCTGTATTCCCACCTCAGCTCCCCCTGAAAGCAGAGACCCCCAGAGAGCGGGGCCCATGGCTATACCCGGCCCCTGGCACAGTGCCCAACACAAGGTGGGCACTTAGTACACAGACTGCAAGGGATGGATGAGTGACTAGCACCGTTTCCAAAAGGCAGAAGGCTCTTTGGTTCCTCAAGGGTTTGTGTGCAGGGAACCCAAGGCCCCTTCTCCGGAGATCAGATCAGGTTCTGCACAGTGGGCGGGGGTCACTGAGGGAGGCCCCTCCCCAGCGATCCCTCCCATCCACACCAAACTCCCCGAAAATCACACAGGTAGTCAGGTGAATCTGTGTAGGGTCTGGGACTTGCTTAAAAATAGCCCCGTAGGGAGGGGTCTTTTGGGTGGGCTCTAGCCGCACCCAGGGTAGCCGCGAGCTCACGTGGTTTCAGTGCTGGCAATGGGGCCCCACAGCTTTGTTATTCTGTTCTCTCCACTTTTTAATATGTGTTTACAGGCTTCCATTTAAAAAGCAGAGTTTTTGTTTAAAGGAAATCACTTAAATGCCCACAGGAGGTTGAAATGGCCACCATGAGAGGCCCCTCTGTGGAGCTGGCTGTGCCCCAAGCGAGGCTGGGAAACTGCCGGCGGCTAACGGGGGACAGACCGCTCTGCACGCTGCCCCCCCGGAACTGGCCTGGAGGGGTGCGGCCCTCCCCAGCAGTGTGCGCAGGTCCGGGGCTGCAGGGGGCACGGTGGCCCCCCTTCAGCGCCTCCCCATCACTCTGGCAGCCCCAGTCAGGTCTGCTCTGAGGCTTTGCTTGGCTGCCATTTTTCCTGGAGGCCATCAACTCTCTTTCCCAGCCCCACAGGTCTGACCAGCCGGTTCAGGAGAAATGCAGCTTTTTCCGAACAGACCTCAGAACAGGCCGAGAGTTGAAGGCCTCCTTGAGAACCCTGTCCGATTAGGCTCTGTCCTCTCAGGGAGAGGCCGCTGTGAGCCCGGCCTCTTTCTCCTTCCAGTCAGGTGCCTCAGGCTTGATTTCCAGGCTTGACAGCTAACATCTTACCCTGCATATAAGCTACTGCCAAGGGCCACCTCTCTGGAACATTCTGTCAACCCTAAATTTAGCAAAGTGCAAGATATGAACATCCCATTATTTCATAAAGCCACACCACATGGTTGCAGGGTTTTTCTCCCCCCTGAAGATCTTCCATAAAATATGGCAGTCCTCGCAATGACCTTGAGGTTATTAAAATCTCAATTCATGTATTCCCCATCAGCTGGGCATGCTTGGTCACAAGGGCAGACGGGGAGTCAGGGACCGAGGATGCTGCCGCGTCCCCGACCCCACCCGACCAGGACATGCAGCTTGCCCTCTGTCTTGGAGGGGAGGTGGTCCCGGACAAAGGCCAGCCTCCTGCACATCAAATCCATGGCTCCCAAGAAGAAGGTGCCAGTGTGAGTCAGGCCGCCCATGAGGCCACGGGACGGGATGTTTCATCAAAAGTCACCCCAGTCAAGTCCAGCTCAGAGGTCCCATTGCTAAGCGGGGGTGGGAGGGTGCTGGGAGGCACCGCGCTAAGCGGGGAGGAGGGTGCTGGGGGGCACCGCGCACGCCTGTACTCCACCCACCCGCTACTGTCCTGAACTGGGGCTCCACTGGGGGACAGAGCGGGTGAGGGGCACCAAGGCTGCCAGAGCTGGCCCAGAGGACAGGACGAAAGTGGGGACAGGGAACTGGCTCCCTCAGCTGGCGCTTACAGGTAAAAAAAGGCCCCAGGTTGACTGGTACCCCTAGATAAGCCCCTTCCTGCCACCCCCAGGCAAACCAGAAAAGCTGAGCACCTTACCACACACGCCTGCACACCCCTATACAGGCACTCAGAAACACACCCACACACCCAACACACGGGCACTGACACAGACACACTCCGGGCACCCTTGCACCCCTACTACACACAGCACATGCCCACTACACACACTAACCCCACGTGCACCACACACACTCTGTACCCCATACTCCACACTGCATCTCACACTCACTGATGCTTGAAAGAAACAGGGCCCTCACTGCCCCCAGGCATCCCTTCCCCAGATTGCTGGGGGCATGGCCAGGACACAGGTTGGACCCTTTGGGGCCCTAACTTACTATCACTCTATAGACTCCATTCCTGGGAGCCCGCAGGCTCCCCTCGCTGCCGTAACTGGAAATCAGGAGTCTCAGGCAGGCGGCTACACCCACAGTGCCAGGACCTGGGGCCGGTTGTCATTAGCAAAGCTGTTTGTCTGTTATTTACTGCCACCTGCTGGTCAATTCTGGGACCTGCGCTCCAAGTAAGCGCTGAAAATGATAACATTTCTAAAACCTGCATAGATGAGAGGAGAAACAGGATTGCTCCAATTGGCCGCACCCTGCAATTTCTCGGAGGGGAGGAAGCCCATTGGATAGCCTGCCTCCTTGGTAAACTCAAGTCACTTGCCCCAGACAAGACCCCATCCTGCACGGGTCTGGGTTTTCCAGTCACAAGAGGGAATCGATGCCTCCTAAGATGTCTTTAGTTTCAAAAGTCTAACGTCTGTATTACTTAACAGCACTGGAAACTGCTTGGCAGACAATGGTGCCTGGAAATAACAATTTTTAACAGTGGTTTTTTCAAGTCCAGAGGGTCCATTAGCTGTGGGGCTCTTACCAATTAGGAGGATATTCTGTGCTGCCCACCTCTCCAAGAGTGGCTCTCCCCTTTCTACCACCTTCTATCACTTCCCTCTCTGCCATGACTACTTGGGCAAAATGCAAAGACAAGTGCAAGGGGCCCCCACACCACTGAGACATCACAGCTGTGAGGCAGAACCTCCAACAGTGGAGTCTGGTCTCCCTGATGAGGTTTTAGATGAGAAAAAAGACCATTTAAAAATAGACAATTCTATAAATAAATGGTACTCAGTAAACTAATAAGGCTTTCAATAAAAATGCTCACTTAGCCTACTGTGCATAATGATTTGATAATTATTCTTACAGGAATATGAAAGTCCCTGGGAAAACAGGAAGGGGTCAGCCAGGCTGTGCGGATTGGACCAAAGTGCAGTGTATGAACATTAAGTGTGTATGAAGATCAGAGTTAACGAACACGCTTCTCCTTCCATTGTAACGAAGCCGGGGCTGAGAACCAGTCCTGCCCCCACATCTCCAGGGCAGTGACAACGCCATTGCCCATGTGGCTGAGGTAAGAAACCCAGCAACCACTGAGAGACGGACACAGCCACAGCTGGGTTTAGGGATGGAAAAGGAGTGAGGGTGTATTTGTGTAACTGGCACGTGGGCTCAGTGCCCACCATGAGCTCGGCACTGTTCTAAGCATGTATTTGTTCTAATGCAGGTATTAACTCATGTAGTCTTCCTAACAACCCCACTTTACGGATTAGGAAACTGAGGCACAGAGGGAGGAAGTAATTTGCCCGAGGCCACACAGCAGCTAACAGATAGTGAAGCCCAGATTTAAACCCAGGCCATCTGGCTCTGGGCGCCGCGTGCTCAGTCTCTGGGCTCTCCGCGCACCTTGCAGGGAAAGGAGCAGCATGAATTCTGCCCCCTGCTCTGCATTTCCTTGCAGGGTGCCCTTGGGAGGAGTCCCCTTACCTCCCAACTGGGCTTTCTTTCTTTTTAAAAGAGAATTGCACCCCGAGGTCTGGAGCTACCAGCAAACCCCAATGCAGCACACCTGGAGTCGCGTGGTCACCCAGCTCCTGAGGATCCGAAGCTGCCCGAGATCCGCCTCGTACTGTCACAGGGTGCAACGGTCAGGAACAAAGCCAAGAAGTGCCACTCAAGCCTCCCCTGCTGCGGAGCTCAGAGACGGCCACTCCTCCCGCTGTGCGGTAGGCGCTGGGCTCCGGCCCTTGAGGCTGGGCTGGTCTCACTAAGAATGAACGGCATCAGGTGGAAGCTCATTCTGGGGCCTCTGAGGCTGGGCCACAAGAAGCCTGCTAGCCTCCACCCCAAGGACCACCAGCACCCTTGCGCTCCCTGGGATGCCTGGATGCCCACCTTGTAAAAGGCTGACTAACCTGAGGCCACCTGGGCTGTGAGGAAGCCGGGCCAGCCACGTGAAGAGGCTGCGTGTAGAGAGATGCCTGACTGGCCCCAGCTGCTCCAAGCATCTCATTCCAGGCACCGGGAACGGGAAGAAGGATCCACCCTGGACTCAGGGGAGCCCAAGCGGATGCAAGAGGGAGAAGAGCCCAGGAGCCAAGCTGACACCAAACTGAGACGCAGTTGTAGGGCCCGGAGGGGCAAGCCCTCTGCCTCCAGCTGCTCGAGCCGTGCTGGCCAAGGCCCAGGTCAGTATGAGCGCAGTCAAGCCCTCCCTGCCGTGCCCTGCCTGAAATCCTGACCCACGAACTCAGGAGCATGATAAAATCATCATCATTTTATGTCATGAAAAAGTCAGGGAGCTGCAACACATAACTGGGGCACCAGAGGTATGGCAAACCGGGCCTTTGCCGGCTCCTGATTACCACGGGACCAGCACCCAAAGCTGGTAGCAGTCACAGGAGAACAAGATAGCCCCAAACCCACATGCGAAACATACATGCACACCCACTGTGTCCTGCCACTCCCACCATTACTCCCACAGCCACGACAGTGATGACAGCCACTACCGTTAATACTAAGGATAGTAAGCGCCCAAGTAATGGTCTGTGGGGCACCCCGCAGGGTGCTGAGCATGTGTGTGGACACGTTTCTGTTCTATATACCTGACAACCAGCGACTGAGACACTGAGAACCTCCCCTCGCAGATGAGGAGGGCAGCTCTGAGGAGCCTTGTGCTTTGCCCAAGGTCGCACGGCCAGGAAGTGGCTGGTCTAAACTGGAATCAAATGGTGTGCTTCTAGAGCCCAAACCTGAGGTCACCCCCCAACTGCAGGGAGCCGCCACCGCTGCCCGCCTCCCTGGAGGCCGTGGAGATGAAGGGGGCTCCCCCTCTGGCAGGCGGGCAACAGAGGGGTCCTGGGCCAGCGGCTGTGAGGTCCTTCATTCACTTGTCCACAGACATTAGCTGAGCCCCTACTATGAGCCAGGCTGGTGCCAGGGACTGGGGAGCAGACAGTTGGCCGGGCAGAGCATGGGCGTGAGGTGCTGGGAGATGCTGGGGTAAGGAGGGGACCCCGCTATGATGTGTGAGACCCAAGTTCCAGCAGCCAGGATCACACGGGGTAAACCAAACATGCATTCAAGGTCCGAGGTGGCAGGTGGGAAGGAAAACGGGGCCTCTCTCCTCACCTGCCGCCTCCCCTGGTCCCGTAAAATGCCCCACAATCTCCGGGCTGCCCTGCAGCTTCCACTTCTCGCTCAGAGCAGCGCAGATGGGGCAGAGCTGAAGGGTGTGTCACAGCTGTGCCCGGTTCCCTGCGGGGAGCCTCAGCACCACCTTCCGGCTGACAAGCCCGGCCAGCCCCACGTCCCTGATCCATTTCAGAGATGCGGCAACTGTCCAAAGGGTAGGGGCTGCCGAAGGTCACCAGGGGCAGCCTCCGTTCCTCACATCAGGCCCCGCTCACAACCCGAGGAGAAAGAAGCCGGTGTCAGCTCCATGTGGGGGACATTGCGAGAGGGAACGGGGCTCCGGGCAGCACCTGGGAGGGCGGCCCAGACGGCTGCACAAGGAGACCACCTGGCTGGAGAAGGCTGGGGCCTCAGGGTCTGCCTGTCGCAGACGATTTCACAGCTGAGTGGGCTGGACGTCTCTGGGGTGCCTATGGAGGGGAAATGCTTCCAGAAGCTCTAGTCAGAGTGAGAAGGACACTGTGCCCCTCGGGCACATCGTAGGCTTCCCAGAAACGGCTGGCTCTGGTTTCGTTTCATTTTGTAATCTGGATGCCCAACACACAGCAAGCCCTGGCTGGACATTCAGTCCAGCAAAACCATCAGCAGCTGTCCTGCTCTGGGACAGCCAGGTGCTCAGAATGGCACTGGACATGACATTTCGGTGAATGGATGCACAGGTGAATGGAGAGCCTCTCACTGCCTCAGTTTCCCCACTGGACTGGCCATGAATGAAAATCTTTTTCACCTTTTGGTGACACACCTTTTGATGACACCTGGCAAAGCAACATTTTAATACAGAGGAGAGGAACGCCCACTTTCGTGTTGAAAGCCTAGTTTAAAGAAAGGGGCAGGACCCTTTAGGGGGACAAACCTGTTGCTAAATGGGGGCGCTGACCCCCTTCCTATAACCATTCTCACTAGCAGGCCCTCTGGCTGTCTTATGCTCTGAGACCTGCTGCTTGTCGGGCGCTAGCCTGGCCTCGACTTCCTCCCCGGCGGAAAGACGCCTACCTAGTTTCCATTCGGAGATCTTTGTAGAAGTCCCCGTGGAGAAGTCAAAAGTTTGACTTGAAAAAAGGAGCTACTTCAAAAGCATTGTCAGGCCGAGGTGAGGGTTCCTTTAAAGAGCATGAATTACAGGGCGCCCACTAATCAACCTGCACAGGCTGCCCAGTGGCAGGGGCTGGGTGGGGGCGCCAAAGGGACGTTTGGGGGCACACTGGGGGAGGCGAAGCCAATAAAATACAGGTTGAATAAAAGAGTGAGTTAATGTGTTTATTACTTACTGCTTGGAGAGAGAGAGAGTGTGTGTGTGTGTGTAGAAAAATGAAAGAAAAATGTAGGGTTTTTTCTATAATAAAAAGGGAGTTGCACTGCGGGGCCCCTAAAGCCTGTGAAAAATTAAACTCGACGGATTCAAACTGTCCTATTTCCACTTCAAAAGCGATGAGGCACTGAGCTCTTCCCAACTTATCTTCAAACGCCCAGCACCCTAGAAAGTTTCTTTAAAAAAATAAAGCCTCCTGTTCCCCCAAGCACTGTACTGGTTACTGTACCCACTGTCTCTCCCTCTTCTAATTATACCCCTGTGAGTCTATTAATCAACTGGTAAATTATTTAGAGAGTCATGTGCTGTCTTCAGCTAGTACAAACACAGCACATGCAAGACTTGCTGGAAACGGGCAGAGGCCCCTCAGGGTCCCCGCTCCGCGCAAGACAGCTTGCAGCTCACCGAGGCCGACCGTTAAACAAGAAATAGCATCCCGCTCACCTCCTCAAATGGGAGGATTTACTTTGTCTTTCAACTCAGCAACTCTTTGCAAGTTTTTAACAAAAGAGAAAAGCTGGTCTATTGTCAAGTCTTTAGTGTGCATTTAGTGATGGGAAAATTAATTCCCCCTAAGAAATGGCAGCACTTCGACTTGCTCTGATCTGTGTTTTGTGGGATGTGGACACATGGAAGGCTCTGGAAAATGCTTGTAATCATCCCAGTTCGGGGCTGGTTTGGCTGGTTTGTGTGAGAGGGCTCAGTTGGCTAAGCTGAGGTCTCACTACCAGAAATGGTGCAAAGTAGCCTTGAGTCTCACATCTCCCACCTCCTCTTGGGCTCCACTAGGCCAGGAGGGCCCTTCTCCAGACAGACATGTGTAGGCAACAGAGGGGTGCTGGGGAGGGGCACAGGCAGCGCTCAGGGGTGGTCTGTCTTCCTCATTACCTTTCCACACATCAGCACTTGTGCTTTGGGGGGAAAGTTCTTACACCAGCTAAATAGTTGTTTTCCCACCTGAAAGTCAGTTCATGTCTGGTGCGGGCCCCCAAGGAATTTGCGCCTTCCTGCAGCTGAACCACTTCCGTGTTGGGGGAATGCTGGCAGGGTGGGGCTGGCTGGAAAGGCGAAGTGAGTTGGGAGCTCACTGCAATCTGGCCCACAAGTCAGTTGGCAGGTGTTGGAAAGGGGCTCCCTTTCCTCTCCTGGAGAGACAGATGTGAAAAACCAGCATCTGACTCAAAACCTCCCCACTGGGGATGCCCCCTCACGGCAGTCCCGACCCGATGACCCCGCACATTCTGAGTGCAGCGCAGACGGATCAGGATGAGCATGTCTCACGCTTGAGCAAACACCCGGGCCAACAAGCACAAGATACACCTTCGGCTGTTTTAAACACCTTCCCTGGTGGCTGTTCTCCTGAAAAAGTCCAACCAATGTTCAAGAATGAAAACAATTCCCAGAGCCAGGGTAGAGGGCAACCCTTCTGAACCAAAAAGATGGTGGCGTTCCACTAACTCCACCCAGCAACCTGGAACTAGGTTCCACCATCACCAACCACACCTGAACCATGATTTAGGCCTGAAATACCCAAGAGAAGGGCTACAAATAAAACCATGCAGACTCCCTTCTGAAGGGTGAACAAAGGCCGATGTGGGAGGCTGGTTTTATATGAAGTGGAAGTTTGAGCACCAGACATCCCAGTGGACAAAGACAGAACGGCTGCTTTTGTTGGGAAGCTCTAGGTCTCTGGAACTAAGAAATCACACCTTCCACAAGGCCCTTGAGTAGGAAGGAAGCCCCAGGAAAGGAGCTGAGCGCACATTTGGAGGTGGTGGCCACTGTGAGTCAGCAATGACTTAAGCAGAGTTGAGATCCTGTGCCTGATCTCAGGGCGAAAATAAGCATCCTCACACATTGCCACAGAACACATTGGAGACAGAGTCTATCGGCATAAACTATCTAATTGTGAAAGGTATGCAAACAGCTGAGAACTTAGTTTTTCAAAAGCCCAGGATAGTTTTTACTATTTCATACCCATGTAAAAGTGACAGGAGCTTCCTGTAGCTAAGCCTGCATGATTGAAGGCCCGACCCTGGGTGTCGTGTGCAGCCCAAACTCCCGTTGACTGTCATGGAGGTTGCCTGCATAAAGAACGCCGTGTGCAGAACCCTGGGGAATAAATTTGTTCTGTTCACTGCAGCTAGAGTCAGAATGAGTTTAGTAGGAGGTCAGATCTATATATTTCCAAGTCCAGGGAACAGAATAAGCAGCCCTCCAGCCCTCTGTCCATGGTGCTGTTGCCAAGAGCCTAGGATCAAGAGATTTAGGACAAACTAAGATGGGGCCCTGGAGTCCTTTGCCCAGTAAATGTGAAAAGATGGGAAAACAACACAGTTATTAATTTTGTTGCTGATTCGAAAGAAGGAGGTGTTGGCAGCACCTGTGAGGACAAAAAAGAACATAACTAAGTCTGCAGAGGTCACGACTGGGACATAACATCATGAGACCTCATGGGGGGAGAAAGAAGAAGTGGCTTCATGGGGGGAAGATGACACCTGATCTGCTCAGCTGGACTGGCCGTGGTGAGGATGACGGCGGCGAGGGTGGCCGGGAAGCACCACCACAACAAACCCACCTGCCTCTGGGGCTCACAGCTCCAAGGTGAGTGCAGAGGGCATGTGCCCACAGCAGGGACCCGGAGCAAGCGGGCCAGCAGCTGGGAGCACAGGGCAGGGGCCCCAGAGGAGGAGGAGGTCCAGAAGGCACTGCCTGGCTTGGGGGGTGTTGAGGGATGGCCTCTGACCCTGGCTTGGCTACCCGGTGGGATTCTCTGGCAGCAAGACCTGCCGGCTCAGCCCCAGAGGGATGAGGCCGCCCCGCTGAACTCCCTGAATCCTGCAGGTGTGCCGAGTCAGTGTGTGAGAACCCCTGCAGGGGATGGCCAGCCGCTCTCCGCGGTCCCAGGAATGCCCCAGGCAGCCAGGGCAAAAGTATCTGAAGCGGGAAATCTGAGATGCGTCCACGGGCCCCCAGAGGCATGGAGGAGCACCACAGTGTCCCTGGGCTGGCAGCCCTGGCAAGGGGTTCAATGCACCCTTGTGCATTCAGGAGGGACCTTCTGTCCTAGGGCGGTGCTGGGAGGACGGGCTCACCTGTCCCACTTCCCAGGAGGCCTCACTCATCAGCTGGTCTCATCCCTCAGCCCTGGAGGGCTGTCCTCCCGCTTCTGCCTCCACTCAGTCAGGGCTCTTCCGGGAAAGGACTGGGGCCAGTCTCCCCATCCCCACCATTGGGGTATGACCGGTTCTTGGTCAGAGGCCACCTCCGCATCTCAACTGGCTTGTCCCCAGTCCTGGACTTCCGGGTATGTTAGGAAGCTCGAGCAGGCCCTCAGACCCCAGCCACATTCTCCGGCTGATGCTCCGAACAAGCTCTGGGTCCACCTCCTACGGGTTCAGGACTCAGGGTGTGAGGTGATGTGGTTGATCACCACCCCCACAGGCCCGGAGGCGTGCACCCAAACATGGGTCCCAGGCCTCAGCAATGCTGGATTCCAGAAGAAGGGGGGGCCTGGGCTGGGCCGCCGCTGAGTTATCAGAGACGAGCAAGCCTGTGGTTAGCTAAAGCCGGGTTTCTGCATTCAGTCGGACCTTCTCTTCAAAACCGAACGCAGCCGAGAGTCATTGTAATTTTCTTCCCATTTCCGTTGGTGGTGAAGCAGGCCCTGCCAGATCTGAGTGCCTCCCAAGCTCCTCTGCCAGCAGAGCGCTTTGGTTTGCCTGACAGCTTCCGCGCAGCCCACTAACGAGACCCTGTTAGTGGTCATGGATGCAAATGCGTTTTCTTTGTTACACCCGTGAGGTCAGGATTAGTGAAATGACAGAATGTATTGCTTCAGTGAAGAAGATATGATGCTGGTTGCTCTAGCTTTAATTTTGTAGGAAGTGTGGAGTATAGAGCTATAGGGGAAAGAGCTATAAACAAAGGCTATACGGGAAAAAATTCAGTGCAAAGCATTGAAGATCAAAGCTACCTGATGTTACTACTTTACGGGAAATTGAGAATTGTGCCATCTCCTTCATATTCACCAAAAAATCCCCAAAAACAAAAAACAAAAAATTCCTCTGCCTCCTGACCACCACTGAAAAAGACTCATTGAGTTTATTTTTACCGGCCAGAGAGTGAGAGAGATTTGAAGAAGCTCCACGACTGATTTCGGAAAAGGGGGATGGGGCCTCTAGAAGCTGCAAAAGCCAAGGAGACAGATCCTCCGCAGAGCCTCAGGAAGGCTCTGACACGGTGGCTTCAGGACTTCTGACCTCCAGAATGGGCAGATAACAAATGTGTGCTGCTTTAAACCACCGTATGCTTCGGCAGCAGTACAGAAGGACTAAGCGGGCAGTGCCCAGCGATGGCAGTCACAGAGGGCGTGAGCATCCCGTGCACTGAGGAGTCACAGTTGCTAATGGCATGACCTTTAACCCAGTGCATCAATTTATCCTAAGGTATCGGGGTGTTTGCAATCTTGTATAGGTATGAGTATATGCATTATGGTCCTACTGAAGGAGTACAAATTTGGAAGCCACCCAAATACTTTCTGTAACTTTTTACTTAAAAATAAGTACACGCAAGTTGCAAAAAGAGTCAAAGAATTCCTGCAGGCCCTTGTCCAAAATTCACTGATTATTAACATTACCTTCTCTGCTTGATCACTGTCTTTATCTCTGAACCACTAAATGCTTGTTAGTAGGGAATTAGATTATCATCCAGTCCATTCAATGGAATGCCATACGGCAAAATTTTAAATGACATAAATCTGGTAACTGTGATTACATCCACTTACTATTCAACAAATAGTTCCTTAGGGTGCTAATCACCACTCCCAGCCCCACCCCAGAGAACCCGCAGTTGGCACCGTTGCAGGGAACCAGGCTTGGGTATGCACGAGGCGCTCCAGCATCGCCTCTGAGCACAGCTGTCTCTAACAGCATCCTCCCAGGCACTGCGGACACACATCCCATCCGGTCTTCATGAGAACCTGTACCCAGGGATTTCATTTTCCATTTCACACTCAGAGCCTGGGGCTCAGTGGAGCCACATGGCTGGTGGGGGGTGGCACCGGGATCCGAACCAGACAGGGAAGCACCAAAGTTTGCATTGGTTTTTACTCTTGCCTGGTGCCCCCTGGTTCCATCCATCCTACTCACTGTCACGGCGGCTTAGGGATGAACAGACTCACTCACTAACCCCCCGCTTCACGGATCACCGTGTCTGATGGCTTCGACCCCACCCTGTGGACTAGGAGAAGGGACTTGGGAGCCCCAAGCCAGGATGTCATCCCAGGGGCCCTTTGGGCTTATTGTTAGGAACAAGCAGCCTGTTCTTATGTTTTATATTAACTTAGTCTATCCAGGAAATTGTAGAAGGCAATTCTGCCAGGAGGGTGTCCTGGTCAACTCACACATCGTCCATTACAACGGCAGCTTTGTTCCTGGGTTGATTCTCTTTACAGTCTAAGTACATGTTCACATCTGACCCGATCCCTGAGCTTGTACTGGCTGCACAGAGGAGTCACAGTATTTTACGCAAGAGAGGAAGGTGTGGGTACATGGACAGTACACTGCCCAGGGAAGAGACGCAGAGACCAGGGGAGCCCAGATGTGAACTGGCTGCGTGGCCTCAGCAGCACTCCCTTCTCTATTTGTGGACCCAGGAAACTACTAGATTGGTCTCGGACTGGACGAGACTGATCCAGCACCCTTCCTGGGGGCTGGATCCCGGGAATGCTTTCAGATTACAGACCACAGAGGGGTCTGGAGAGATGAGCTGGCCCAGCAACCCCCCTCCAAGTGAGCGTCCAGCCCCTGAAGACCAGTGGCCGGTTAGTCCTTACATCTGCAAGGCTGTCTAAACCTTCCGGCTTCAGAAAGCTGATTAAACAGGAGTATTTGTCCATATTTCTGTACATCAAATAATAAAGGGTGTGGCTGCTCTGTGGCCTCTCCTGGATCTCATTTTTAAGTGTTATCAGTTAATGAAAAGCAAACATTCTAGAGAAACAGAAAAATTCCAAACCTCCGGTGATAACACATTAGGTCTCCAAACCCCCCTCAGTCGGGGCGGGGTTCGAAGTCAGGGGGACTTAGCAGGCAACAAAAACAGAGCCTTTGTTTACAAGAAAGCCCAATTTCCACTTACCAGCTGTTTTGCCCAATTTGGGTCCCTGGCACTCAGCGAGGCTCCCAAGGAGCAGCCTCTCCCCAGGGTGTCAGGTGGTGGCAATTATGGGAAGTCGGACTCACCTGCAACCCCCTTTTCAAAAAAGGGCTGGATGAGCCCACCGAGGCTCGACTTGTCCGCCACAGCCTCCTTCAGCAGCTGCCCGCAGCAGACTGGAGGGGAGAGAAGAGAAGGACACCCGTTAAATTTTAAATAGAAGGAGGGATGAGAAAAGAAGAAACCCCAGAGCTGCCTGCTAAGGAATAAGAAAGGTCACTGAGAAAAATATAAAAGGGTTTTTCTGAGTGGGTGTGTGTCTAAGTACAAGCATTAAAATGAAATTGGGAGATAAAAAGGAAGCTGAGGAGGAAAGTGTAGAATGAAAAGAATGCATCTGGCAAAGAATGTATTAAAACTGGGAGGACACTAGCAATGTCACCTTTGGAGAAGCTCCGGCAGGGCACCGACCGTGCCCGGGACTGCTGGACGGGAGGCTGGCCGGTGTTGAGGACTGATGCCAGGGGAGAAGTGCTCGGACCCGAGTGACGTGCCACAAGCACGTTCCTGTTCCCTCAGGTGCTGCTCAGGGGAGGGCAGGGAGGCCTGCTCCCACAGCCTTGCAGCTGCCAAGGTGTTTCCACAGGGTGATGGGTCCACAGAGAGGGTCAGTTTACATAACGAAGGGGCTCACTCCTAATCAAGGCAGCACACAGGAGTCACGTGGCCAGTAGCTGCTCACCCTCTTTGCAGGTGTGGTCTATGCAAGCAGGAGCCTTTCCGTCACGAGCCCCACAGTGTCAACACCCAAGAGGCATCACTCAACAAGTGTGCAGCGAGTAAACACAGGCTAACCTCTCCTTGACCATAAAAGCCTTTTCAGCCAAAGCTGGAAGGTTCAAGCTGTATTTTCATGAATTGTTCGTTACATTATCTTGCTTTTCCTAACTTTACGGCCAAGGAGTTTTCTTCCTATATTAAGGAAAACAAAAGCAATCCTAAAGTTAACTGGCAAAAGTGAATGTTTAAGACAATGACCATGACCAAAGATATAGCCCTCAATGATGACATGCTCAGCTCACTGTGTGCGCGACAGCAGTGCTGGTATTCAGAGGGGCAGCCTCACGCTCTTCGGGAACCAGAGGCGCTAGTAAAGACCGCTAACAGGTCTCTCTATGCGCCAAGCGCTGTGCTGAGCATGCCTGTCTTATTCAGTCCTCGTGATCATCTGTTGCTTTTTACATAAGAACACAGACTAAGAGAGGTGAAGTGCCCTGTTCCAGGCCACAGAGCCAGTCAGCGGCGGAGCTGGATTCACACCCAGGCCCATGTGGCACCGAACCCACCAAACTTCCGGTTCTGGCCAGGAAGGAGTGAGAGGTTTCATATTTACCTCCTGTCATAAAAACACATAAATGGGACAACATATATGAAGCAACTCCTCAGGCTTTGGACAACAGGCAGCACGGGGGTGTGACCCTTGAGAGAGGGAAACGCAACAAGTGAGGCCAACTTCACCCGGGGCTTCTACCTACGGGCACTTTCAGACCAGCCCTCAGGAGGCGTGGAACCCACACGGAGCAGTGGGCAGCAAAGACTGGAGTCTGGGGTCTGAGACGGCTGGGTCCGGGGAATGGGGGGCAGAGAGAAAGGAGCTGTGCAGAGAAAGGGCTTCAGAGATCTGCATGGGGGTTCCCTGGGGGCTTTGGGTAATGCAGAGCTGCACATGTGTGGGGTGAGATTCCACCAGGCCTGGCAGAGAAGCTGCCGGGAGGCTGTGAGCTGCCTGGAGATCTGCACAGCGTGGGGAGATGCCAATGTGAGAGACGGCACTGAACACCCCAGACATCCAGCTAAGACTCCAGGAAGGCCACACCTCAGGGGCAGGGATCCACTAGCCCAAGAGAAAGCACACTCTAGTCCGACCTTAGCAAAGACTGAAAATGAGCCTCAATGTGATCAAACTGATTCTCCTAAATTAACTGCCTGTTAGAACGCAACTCCTTTTAACTCAATATTCCTAAAGCACAACCACACAATCTAGACTTCCACAATGCGAGAATCACAACGTTCAGCATATAATTAAAAAAACTACTTGAAATGCAAAAAAAAAAAATCCAGGAAAATGTGATCCCTGCACGGAGAGAAAACAGACCAGAGTCAGATCAAGGGATGACAGATATCAGAATTTGTGCAGAGGAATTATAAGAATTATTATAAATTTGTTTAAAACTCTAAAGGAAAATATAGTTAAAATGAGTGAACAGATAGAGAATCTCAGCAGAGAAATGGCAACTCTAAAAAGAATGAGATGGAAATTCTAGAACCAGAAAATACATATCTTAAAAGTAAAACAGTGCTGGATGGGCTGCAATCAGTGAATCTGAAGACAGGAAAACAGGCGACAGAAAGTATCCAAGCTAAAGCAAAGGGAGGGCGGGGGCGGGGGGGACAGGGCAAAGAAGATGAGGACCGTAGGGGCCTGGACGACAATACCAAGCAGTCTAGTATATGTGCAATTGGAGCTCCAGATAGAAGAGACACAGAAAAATGTATCTGAGAAAGTCACAGCTGGAGGATTTCAAAATTTGATGAAAAATATCAACCCACAGATTAAAGAATCTCTGAGACCCAAGCAGAATAAACACAAAGTAAACCACACCTTGATATATTATAGTTAAATTTCTGAAAACTAAAGAGAAAATATTAAAGGCAGCTGGGGGTGGGAGAGATGCATTCTACATAGGGGAACAATGACAAAAATGATCTGCGTTTTCATCAGAAGAAATGCAAGCCGTAAGACATGGAACAGCGACACCCTTACAGTGTCGAGAGAAAACAGCAAGATCCCATGCGCTGCCGGCACCGATCTCTGCAGGCAGCAGAAACAGCCCTCGAGAATGAGGGTGAAGTAAAGGCACGTTCAGGCGGACGGAAGCCGAGGTCGTCACCCACGGGCGTGCACTATAAGGAAGGTTAAAGGACGTTCTTCAGGCCGAAAGCAAATGGTATCAGGTGGAAACCTGGATCTAAACAAAGGAGTGAAAAGTGTTGATATATGTATATCACTTCCTGACTCACAAACACATCAAATGACTGTTTAAAGCAAAAATAATTACAATATACTGTAGGGCTTATAACATGTGGTATGGTAACAAGAGAAGAAAGGGTAGCAGCAAGGTAGCAGCAGGACCCACCTAGATCCTTAGGTTTTTCTCATTTTTTTCTACATTTGCCCTATCTGTGCACCCAACGACATGCACTGCATACAGCAGGCACTCAATGAGTTAATGGTAACATTTTAACAAAATTCTTCATGGTTATTTCTGGGTAGGAAATTCATGCTCATTGCAAAGTAAAAAATAAAAGCAGAAAAGGTTTAATAGACCACTTCCCAGAGATAACCAGTTTGGAGTGCGGATGTTCCTTCAGCTTTTTTCTGAGCACACATAGACTAACAAAATGAGATTTTTAAACAAAAATGAGATCATCCCCTGAAAAGCAAGCTGAGTGACTTGCTTCCTGGCCCCTCCCTCCATTATGTGGGTTCATCACGGCTTACTTAACTAACCCTCTTATTAATAGAGTTGGGGGTTTCCTCTATTTTTCATTACGCGTTCTTCCCATTTCTTGTTAAGGATCTGAGTATTTCAACAGAATAAAATCCTAGGAGTGAAATCACTGGGCCAAAGAATTTGCAACAATAGCGCGTTAATCAATAGTGGCCTTTATCTTTCAAAAAGTTGTGCCTGTTTATTTTCTTGCCAATCTTTCAATAACAGTAAATGTTGGGTTGCTTGTTGGGAGATGCTTTCCCGTGACTGAGATGTTCATAAATGTGGGGATAGGAACCAAGCCACTGTAACTCTTCATGTCCCTTCACGTAACAGTGAGTGCAGGTACTTAACAAGCATGTGGCCGTGGCTACAAGCAGACTACTGCTCATTCTTACTGGAAGTCATCCTTAATCTTAACTGGAAATTTAGCTTAGGATACTCTTAAGATGTAAAGTTAAAAGGAGAAGGAATTATCTGAATAATTTAGTTTAAAAAAAATGGATGCAAGCAAAAGCAATTTTTTATCTTGAAGTGTCCAGATTATTTTTCTAAGCTAATCAAATCAGATACTACTAATAGGACTATTACTATGTTTCATTACTGATCAGAATCTTACTTCTCTACCTTCATTGTATGGGTATGATTTTTGTCCTTAAATCCCTGGCTAGTCTCAGTGGCTTTGGAATTTTAAGTTGGAAGAGACCTAATTGAAAAACATTTTTATTCAAAACTTGATCCTTCTGGGGTGGTGTGTGTGTGTGTATACATATATATTTGTGTGGTGTATCTGTATGATTTGGGGGCATATATATGCACATTTATACATCTGGGGGGTGCAGGTCTCGTGCTTCCTTGTGAACAGAGGCTATGCAGGATTTCAGAGCATGTGAAGAGGGGGCTGGGGCAGCCTGTAACTGCCTCCAGCCGCTCCGTGTCCGCTCTGCCGCTTCCTCCTTGCAGCCCTTTATCCTCCTGAAGGGAGGCTGGCATCCACGACCGCCTGGGACCACCTGGGAAAGACCTGGAGAACTGATTTCAATATTTTCTCTCCTCCTGGTAAAATATTCATTGAAACTGTGCTGAGCAAGAGGCCTTCCTCTGGTTCAGAAATTGTTCGCCTGTAAACACACTGACCTGGGATAGGGAGCCAAACAAGACTGGGGAAAATACATAAAGAGCAGCTGCACGTATGCCAGGGCTGCGGCTTCCAGGGAGATGCTGAGTCCAGGCACCACTGCTCCAAAGCCGAGAAAAATGATGGCTGGAAAATGTGCAGGCTCTTTGGGCTACAGACATGTTTCCATTGGTTAATGTTTTTATGGCAATATTCTTCGGGAAGAAAAGCTTATCCCTGCAAAGATGGGCTAACTGAAAATTGTTCAGAGCAGAGAGCAAGACAGAGAAGTGATACTGACCCTTTCTCCAGGGCCCTGCAAGGAGGGAAAGCTTGGGAGGGCAGGAGGCAGGGGAAGGTCCTGGAAGCAGGGCACTCACCGTTGATGAGGCCATATTTCTGGGCCAGGAGGGCGGCTTGCAGACTTTTCCCACTGCCCATGGGCCCGCAAAGCAGCACCC
Organism: Manis javanica; assembly: GCF_040802235.1. Taxonomy (NCBI): domain Eukaryota; kingdom Metazoa; phylum Chordata; class Mammalia; order Pholidota; family Manidae; genus Manis; species Manis javanica. The sequence continues at coordinate 3,742,142 of NC_133157.1, read as the reverse complement.
GAGGGGTGAATGGGGCATTAGATCGATGGCTGGTCTGGACATAGGTCAGAGCTGGGAAGAGAAGATGTGAGGATAATAAACTCAGTCCTGAAGAAAAGGAAACCAGCTCACATCCCCGGTGCTTTGACTTTTTTAATGGCAGCAATTACTTCTCTCTTTTCCAGCACCATGGAAACTCTCTGTGCATCCACTCAGCATGGCCGTAGGGCAAAGCTGCAGGGAAGGAATTATGCTTCAGGCCTGGGAACCAGGGTGGGAGGAAGCAGCGAAGCCACAGAGCCACCCTCTGAGTGGTGCCCTGGAATTCCTCTAAAACGCTGTGGGGTCACCTGCACTTCCCTCCCGGTTGAAGGGGGGCTGATCCCAGATCGCAGGATGCACACCATTGGGTGGGGATATTTCCAAGTTGAATCCAGGCTAAGCCTCTACCTGAAGCCCCATACCAGGCCTGTCTCCTGGTGTCAGATACAGGCTTTGACAAATGCGCCAGGCCACGTGGACCTAGCATATAGGAACTTCTGAAGGACACAGGAATTGGAGAATAGTTTGCTGCTGCACTCTAGTGACACCACTTTGTTTCGAGTCTCCAAAGAGGCAGCGATCAAATAGGTGCCAGGCATGCGCACGCGCAGCTGCCCTGGCATTTGATGCACAAATAAGTGGGGAGACAGGGATGAGTGTCTCTGACACTGAGATGACCGACCACACCATGGGCAACACTGGACCCCAGGAGCTACTGAACATCAAACCAGGTCACCCCCTACCCGAGCACAGGGGAGGGTCCGTGAGAGACGGCAGCAGAGGCCATTAAAGGAGCCACTCAGCGCTGGGCCCAGTGCAGGCTGGGGTGCCTGCATCAAAATGGGGCTCTCCTTACCCAGCCCCGCCTCCTGCCCAGACTGAGACCATCCTATGTGAGGTCAGCTGCGGGCGGCCCTGTGACACCTTCCCGCCTTGGGCTGGACGCCGCCCTGGGAAGGGTGCTGAGACAACACCTCACCCTCCTGAACCTGGCCGCCCTGAACCACTGACAGGTACGCAGTGTTGGCTGGCCTCACACTCCTGACGTCTTGGGCATATATCCCTGGCCTCTAGCCACCAGGTGCCAGCAGCACTCCCCGAAGCTGTGACAACCACGAATGCCCCCGGACATTCGTGCCCCCTAAATGAAGAGGGGCAGAGCAGGCAACATTGAGAACCACTGGGGTATGTTCATTGTGAAGATTCTGGCCTCTCAAATTTTTGCAGGACTCTTTTAAATTAAGAGGATGAGGAGGGATTCCACAATTCACCTCTTTTTTTAGAACTAAAGGCACAGGTAATTCAACCGACTGTCTTCAAGGCTGTGATAGTAACTGTTGTCATGATCGCCAGCATGTTATTAACTGCTGAGCTAAACATTCTGTAGGCATTACCTCATGTGGCTGGTGCAACAGCCCAAGACGGATGTGTTGTTCTTGTCCCCACCTTACAGAGTTGGCAGAGCTGGGGCAACTCTCCCAAGCCTACTCTTGGGGGCAACATCTTTAATGATGTTAAATATTGTTACTTATTTAATATAATAGCAGGAGGAGGCTATTCAAGCAAGTCTCTCTCTTCTCAGACCTTCCATGATCCAGTGCATCTGAAATGCACAAGTACCACAGGCAAAGCAGCCTGCTTACAAATGGTGCTTAATTTACAGTAAATAACTAAGTTAATTAGAAGTAATGATCCCCCAGACAGTCTCAACATCTAATTATTCTTTTTAAAAATATGTGGGTGTTGGATGCACTGCAGAGAGATTCAAAAAAAAAAACAGAATTTTGCATTCCAATTTTCAATTTATCTCTCTGCATTATTAACTAATAATAACTAATATTCAGGCACTCACACTTTTATTTACAATTCCAGGCATGAATTCTTTATGAACAATCATATGAACTTTTAAATTTAATTAAGTAATTTGGAAGTAATTAATGTGTAAATTTGGAATCATGGCATAAGATAAATGTGGTGGTGGTTTATCTTCCAAGTGCACTGTTTGCTACTAAAGACCCTTCTGAGATGCAAAATCCCTGGAAGAGTGTAAAGTTCCCACAAGCTTGGCTTTTCTGAAGTGCGATCATCTCCTAGCCATCCGCACAGCAGCTGGCCTCTCAGTACAGCAAGGCCACGCAGGCGGCCGGCTGTTCAGCACCACCTCCTACCCGAACAACACTCTCCCTGAGGAGATGCGAGAGAACACGAAGGAAACGCCCCACAAACTGTACAAGACTTAAATGTCTGTGGTGGCACTTTTATTGTCATCTGCCTGGCAGTGCACAGAAGGGGCTTGCTGGATATGGCGGCGACTGAAGCTTGGCAAGACTTTAAAAAATCGTAATCCAGCTGCTTTGGGAGAGATTGTTCTAAGTTGCCCTTGCCTTTTGGACAGGACACTGAACCCCAATGGTAGCAGTGATGTCGGTCCAAGCTGCTGCACTCACCACTGTGGACACAGATTTGCGGAGTCCCAAGTAGCCTTTATCTACGCCTGAGAGGCATGCAGGGTTTTTGTTCCCATTTTAGGGATGACACACCTGAGGTGTAGAAGGGGTAAGAGAGTTGCCAAAGCCAGGGAGTGGTGGGGATGAGATCTGGGCACAGGGCACCAGGCTGCAAAGTCTCGGGGCCCCACCCTCTCCCAGCTTCAGCCTGTTTCCCGGAAGCTGCCACAATCCTGTGCTATTGCTCTGGCTGCGGTGAGGGGCCAGGGTGGGGCTGCGCATCCCTGCTCCAGACGGGCCCCTGGCGCTGCAGCTGTGCGGCCGTGGTGCGGGGTTTTGTTTGTATGTTTGCTCATTGTAATTCCTATAAATTTGCTCTTCTTTCTTCCTCACCTTCAGGGTAAAAGTTCTTGCTACTAGTCTCCTCCCCCATCCCTCACCTCTCCTCACCCCCATCACACCTGCTGACCAGCTGGAGTTAGAACATAGGCTCAGGGTCCCCGGATGGGGTGCTCTCAGGGACCTCACGCTCCTTTCTGGGCCTCCCATGATTTGACTCCCCGTGTCCCAAGCACATCCTGGATGCTGGCAGCACTGCCACCTTGTCACTGGGATGAGGAGGGCAGAGGAGCGTGCCCGCTGGTGTTTACCCTGGTAGAAGACGTCCACACATGGCTGGTCGGCGCTGATGACTTTCAGGACTTTGCGGTAAGAGGGGAGGATCCTGGCGATGTTCCTGTGATGCTCCAGCAGCTTCTGGGCCGTCTCCAGCGCCGAGATGCCTGCCGGCACCACCAGCCGGTCCTGGACTTCAGACTCGGGGGGCCAGTCAAAGGTGGTGTGATAAATCTCTGCAAGGAAAGGGGTACGTGGCCGCAGTCACCCACCCAGCCCTGTCAAGGATGCCACTGCATCTGGAGAGGGCCTTGTCCTCCTGGAAGCCAGCCTCCGCCTCCAGGGCCATTCGCCACCCCCTCCGCAGTGCCGGGTGCACTTCGGCTCTGGGCCTGTGCTTCCGTTACTGTTAACTACAACAAAATGGTGACAATTCTCAGGACAATGCGGGGCAGCTGTGGCTTCTTGATGCCGGCTCGGTGCCAGACACTCTGATGGGCGCCCACTGCAGACTCTCGCAGTGATCAGATCAAAAGGTAAGTCTCATCCCCGTGTACTGATGAGGAAACAGTCTCAGAAATGCTGGGCAACTCATCCCACATCACATAGTTGGGAAGGGGCAGAGCCGGGGTCCACAAACCCAGGTCCAACTGCTGCCAAAGCCTGAGGCTGGAGGCTCAGGGCCCCCACACCTCCCTGGGGAACTGCTCAACACCCACAGGCTCCTCCTTAAACTCTGGGGGCCTCTGACCCCTCATCTGCCGGACTTTGTGATTTTCCAATGTCTTCCAGCTCGGAGCTCGGGCTGTGGTATTTGTGCCTGTGCTGGCCTGTGTGGGGCCCAGAGGAGCACAGGGCTCCGTAAAGAGTGGATGGAGCTGTACTACCATCGATCATCGATCAACTGATCGCCCCTGAAACCCCATGGAGTGGTGGGCATGGTGGGGGGAGTGAGGTGGAAGCGGCCATACCTCCGGTTTGAGGGTCGACTCTCTTCCCCAAGTTTCTCTCGATCAAGACGGTGTCTGGAGCATTCAGCACAACTGCGCAGAGAAAGGAGCAAAACCGGGCATGCTGGGCAGCAGACCCAAGGCGTCCGAACCTCACGGCCCAGTAACTTGTCTCATGTTTCTCTTGCTCTGTCATGACGTTAAAACAACAATCCTCCAATCCCGATAATCCCTTGAAAGAAAGGTGGGCGCGGCACCACAACACAAAGACACAAAGTCTGGGCAACGGACAGCCCAGCCCGTGCTTGAACATGTCACTTGCTAACAATTTTCATCATACTAAATTACATATTTGTGCATAATGCTTTTGCTGTACTTTAGATTATTTTTCAAAGAGAGTTTCTCAGATGTGGAATTCTTAGAACAAGGAAACTCCAGGGTCAAAACAAACCCCACATTTCTAAGAATTTTTCCCAGAATGCATTTGGCTTTCTGAAGAGCTCGACGGTACCACTGGCTCACAGGCCCACCAAGCCCCTCTTGGACAGAGCCTGGGCTGACGGTGGGCACTGGGGAGGCAGCAGTCAGAGCGGGGCACTCCCACACGGGGCCCAGGGCTCTCGGGGGGCCACTCACCGACGTGTCTTGGGGTGACCCCAAGAGTCTGGACCATCAGAGCCTGCTCCCGAGTCTCAGGGATGCCATCCAGAATCCAGCCCTAGGCAAAAAATTTGGAAAGGTGCTCATCTATTTTTATTTTTTAGATTTTGGGGAATTATAAAAGGAATATAATAGCTTTGTAGAAAAACTAGAACTTTAAACACAAAAGAAAATAAATGACTCCGATGGCCACAGCACCCAACTTTACTATCATATTATTACATTCCCTTCCAAATCTTATGTCTACAATTATACTCATAACATACATATTTTATGCCCTGATTTTTCCCACCACACGTAACTACCACAGCATTTTTTCATCGTGGCATGCCTCTTCATTGCCACCATTTTCAAAGGTTAATACAATGTTTCACCAAGTGAGCGGGCCATTAGCTACTTACCCACGCCTCAAAAAGGAACATTTCACCCACTAACAATTTTGCCTATCATAAATAAGTCCACGATGAACATCTTTGTGCACACAGCTCTTTCACATTTTGGATTATCTCCCAAAGAGAATATCTGTGATGTATGGTTCCTGGGACAAGAAACCACCGGGGTCAAAACAAAACCCCACTTTTCTTAACAAGCTCCAAATGAAGCATTAAGAGACCTGAGATCAAGTTTCTGTTCTGTATCTGACTTGTCATAGGGCTGAAATCCTTCAGGCATCAGCTCCTTGGTACAACTAGGTTTAGAAGATTTATTTATATTAACAGTTCAACTTCAGTTATGAAACTAATATGTGACCATTGTAGACAATGCAGAAAATACTGAAGAGCTGAAGTAAGACAAATCAAGAACTCAAAACTAGCCATTGTTAACATTTTGGTGCACCTCCTTCCAGCCATCACACACAGGTTACCTTTTTTTCCTGTGGAGGGGGAAGGAATTGCACTGTACATACTATTTTGTAGGCCAAAATGCTCCTGTCCTGGGAGTTTTTATAGCTGCCTGGCATTGTATGACTTGACCTGCCAAATGTTAATGAATCCCATATTCTTGCTCATTTTGTTTCATTCCAGTTTTTTTCCATTATAAAAAAATCTTGTAAGTATATTTTGATGCATATAGAACATCCTTGAGAGGAATTTCTAAAAGTTGCTATCTTCTTTTGTGACTTTTGATATATTTTGCCACATTACTCTGCAAAACTTTCCTGGCCAATTTATGAGTCCAATGGCAGATCGCCTGTTTCCCTGCATCTTTGTCAATGTCAGGCATTATCTTGGAGAAAAAGCTGTCCAGCAAAATAGAGTATGCCAGTGCTGCTTTAATATACATTTCTGTGCTCATTTCTGAGGTTTAATATTTTTTTCATAATAGTTTACTGGCTATTTGAATGTCTTCTTTTCCAAAATGTCTATCCATGCCATCTATCCATTTTCCCCTTGGGGTTTTATCCTTTTATTTATTTACAAGAGCTCTTTACATATTAAGAATATTAATCCATCTTGGTGAACACTATCACAGACCTTTTGAGGCAAACAACATTGCCAACATTTTCTGCAGTCTGTCTTTGGCCTTTTAATTTTGTGTTGGGGGCTAGTTTTAACCCACAAATTTTGGCCTAAATCATCAATGCTTTTCCTCTTTGGATTCTGGCAGTGTGTGGATTTATAAAAAAGACTTTTCCTACTTAAAAAGCTGGTATTCACTTGCATTTAAATTGTGTTCTCTTACAATTTTACTCTTTACATGTAAGTATTTAATAGAGCTACATTTTATTTTTAACATGATGCAAGGCTGTGATCTAATTTTGCTTGTGGCTCACCCATGGTTCCAACCTCATCTGTGAAGCAGCGTATGCTTCCCCTCTGAAGCCCACTATTGATTGCAGCCTAAATGCTGATATGATGTTGACTTGGCATCTTTCTACCTGAAGACTCTTGTATCATTTTCACACCATTTAAATTAATGGTTGTTTTATAATTTACTGTTACACCTAACAGGATATGCTCCTCCTGCTTTTTCTTTTTTTCAAATATTGGTTCTTCCAGGTAAGCAGAAGAAATACTTTGACAAATTTCAAAACAGAAGTTCTTCTAGGATTTTGGAATGACATTAAATGTACAGACTAATTTACGAGAACTGGCATTTTTACAGTATCGACACATTATCTTTCATTTGCTTAAGTTTCTTTTTTTAATGTCCCTCAGCAATGTTTACATTAAACAATTTCTCAAGTCCCATGAGTCTAGAGTTACACACACACACACACACACACACACCAGGGAGGGGGTCAGGTGGCGACAAGTCGAAGCCAGGTTCCTGATCCTGGCCCCAGAAGGGCGACCCCCTTGCCACAGCGCCCTCCCTCTCAGTCATCATGAGAACTTGGTTGCGTTGAGGCCAGAGGATGGAGTGATGGGGTGAACCCAGATTCAGGGTCACTCGTAAGCTATAACACCTGCTTTACAGAACACCATGCAGAACAGGGCAAGAAATGTCTCCCTTAAAAACAAAAACAAAAAAGAGCCCACATGTCTTCAATATTAAAATAAAATATTTACATTCCAACTGCCTCAACTGACAGGTAAAAAAAAGCCAAACAAATTTACCAAGTAGAGAGCGTTGGAAAAGTCAGGAATACTTTCATTAATTTCTTAAATTATGCAGGACAGTGTGCAGCCATGGAACCCCTGCTTTCCAGAACTAATGAAGCAAGAGTACAAAAAACAATTTTCAAGAGGCTTTTTCTCCCTCAAGTCCTTATTACAGCCAGCCAGGAGCCGGGCTGCAGCTCTTAAAAAGACATCCATAGACGTGCACCCCACCGCAGGAAGCAGGACACGAAGCTTCTGCAAACTTCCCCACTTAACGGTTCTGGGGGCCAAACCAAAATTTTCTGAACTTTAGCTACATTCAGAACCCCTTATTTTTTTCTCTATTTGGAGGGGAAGGGTTGGGAGCCCACTGACAGTTTCTTCTAGTACAAGAGCTAGTGGTTCTGTTTTGAGTCAGTTTTTGAATCTGAAAGAAGGTTGGAACTCCATCTTCACCCGGTGCCGAGAAATACCTCCACTTCTAATCCTGCATTACTGAGCAATCATTATAACCTCACGGCTGATAACCGTATGTGGTCCAAAGCTTTTAGAACTATTCGGGGGAACAGCTCTCACTAGCTCCTCACTGGAGAAAGCAGGCCTTCCAATTACACAGGAGAAGTGCAGCAAAATGAGGCACATCTCCCCAATTAGCCTGGCCTCCCTGGTGCGGCATTCCGGGGCAGATGTGAAATTCAAAGAAGGTGGGGGGCTCTGTGGAGTGAACCCCAGGCCACCAGCTCTCCACATCTGCTCTCTCAGGCTCAAGGGGATGGTACGATCACCCAGGTACTAAGAAACAAGGTCCCTCAGGGACCACTTAAGAAAGCCCCATGCTCTGTGGGGAAGGCAGCCATGGAACCCCTTAATTCCCACGCCAGCCCATGTGGATCCATGTCAGTCCTCCTGCAAAGAAGGACACAGTGGCCACGGCCTCTGCACCAGGGAGTGTCGGTCCTGAGGCATCCTCAGGACGGAAGCCCCAGGCTTAACACTTGGGAAAGATCTTTCCCTAAGCTCTTCCATTTATGGAGGTTGTGGGTGACTGCCTGGTTGCAAAGTGGACTGCTCTTTCCAGGGAAAACAGCAATGTTGGCTGACAGCAAGTTAATGGCTGCAAATTCTGTCAAAGCCAAAAGTCATGAATCAGTAAATAGCAGCCGACCACTGCCATGATGGGACACTCGTTAGGTTCGTGGGTCTGACTACTTCCAGGAGTGGCTGGATGCAGAGGTATCTGTCAATCCCTAATTAGAATACATTATCCATCTTCCTGACACTTCAGTGAAATGTCTCTTCCACTCTGCAGCTGCAGCTTTGTTCAGAGCAGGTTAATTGATATTCTGATGCCTCCGCTCACCATACCCCTGCGGCTTGGTTCTGTTTTATCACACATCAAAAAGGCCGTATGCTCAGGGCATCCGTGCACCAGTGCGGGGCTGGAGGTCTGCACAGCTGCGAGGGGTACGGTATCACAGGAGGGACAAGCACTGAGCAGATGTCACAGATGAAAAAAAAGGGAAGAAAAGCAGCCAGCCAGCCTAGGGAACTTGGCGAGGCCCAGCAGAGTGCGGCCTGATGCATAGTGGGCCGCGCTGCTCTGTGTGAACACTGGCCTTCTCTGCCCTCCTGACTATTATTAAAGCACAATTAGCAACCACCTGCGGTAAGGCTCTTGCCCTCTGGGTCCTCTGCCTTTTTGATGCCTGGCGCCTCATCTCCTCCCCCTTCCTCCGAAGGCCAGGGCGGGGCACTCCCCTGGGTTTCCCCCGAGGACACCCCTGATCCGGCTCTCAGCTCTGACTGCTCACTGGGAGGCTCCACCCCAGACTTTCCTCGGAGCCGGAAGCTGATTCCTTACAGTGCCAGGGAGGTGATCTGAGCATGGAGTTTTGGATTCGAAAAAGCAAATGCACTCTGCTCAATGTCTGAATCCGGGGAAGTGGATTGGGCATTGTAGGCCCAATGACCGCCCATTTCTTTCTAAAGAAACATGTGGTTTCCCAACACAGAAAGAAAATGATTTTATCAGCCAGAAAAGAAATGCATCATAAGAGATCAAATTTGGGAAACTGATGTGTTCTAAAGGCAGTCAGCTAGAATGAGACTATTTCGGTGTTCAGAAAAAAGTTGAGATCAAAATGCTCCCCACTACCAGCTCTTTTGGTTTACACAGGAATGTGAAAATCTTAGCCTAAATGGACCACATACGGATATCACCTAATATCAGGATGCCTTCCGTAGTCAACTCATCTGAAAGACGATCAGCAAGAATTTTTATTCTGAAGTTTAATCTCAAACAACATGCAACACTTGCTGGCATGTCCCAACTTGAGCTGGCATGCTCAAGTCTGTGAATGTAACAGCAGGAACGGTTGGTTACTCCTTAACTAACGCTCCCACACGGTGGCCCCCCCACCCAACAGGGTGGCACCCCGGGCTCTGCCGGGCCTTTTCTGCACAAAGCCCAACAGCGTGCCCGCTCAGAGAGGGCTCAGAGTGCCGGCAACGCTTCTCAATAAAACAATGTCAAGTCCTCCCCTTGCTGATCAGCGACACGTGTGTGACGTTTTCATACACACACAGACCCAGGAAAATCTCTATTCCTACGTCTGCAGGTTAAAGCCAGCGATGGCCAGGGTGTTAAAATCGGGAACAGCACTAATGTGAATGTTCAAGAGATATTTTATTAGTTTTCAAACAGCTAAACAAAAAGTTTGAAGTCAAATTCATATCAAACATTGCAGGTGGCCCTGAAGCCAATCTGCAGAGGAAGACATAGTTTGAAGACCACACTGCTCCGTCCCCAGTTGGACTGGTCCCGTCCCATCTCTGAGGCTGGGATGACACTGAGATAACCCGCTGCAGAGATAACTCACTTCATGGATTCACAGTCAGCTCTCAGGCTCAGACACGGTGGGCTCTGGTGGTGAGGCAGGGACCATGGGCTTAGAGCAGGGTGAGGGCCTCCAGAAAATGACCCCTACCAAAACTCCATGTTAAACAATTAAGGAAAGCCAAAATCACATTAATTCTCTAAAGTAAAAATATCAAACTAGGAACATAAGCATTCTTCAGTGAGATTAGTTAAAACTAAAAAGCCAAGAGCAACTTGACCTTGAAGTTTGCATACTCCCCAGATAAAGAAAAGTATCTCAATATAGCCTGTGTTTTCACTGTATCAATTAGAACTTCAGCACCTGCTCAAAGGCCCAGCTTATTCAGGAAAAATTCTATCTTAAAGCTAAGATTGCATTTTAATCAAACCGACAGTGGCTGAGCCCACACTGAAGGAAGGCAAGGCAGACACTCTTAAATTAATATGCTTCCAGACAGAAGCTGATATCCTGGAAAAGAATCAAAGCAGTAAATTTCCTGTGTTAAGATAGCTTTGAAGAATAACCCACTGATAAGAAACTTAGTATCTCTTCAAAACTAAACATTTTGGGACCATCTGGCAGGTCGGCATCCCTAGCCCTTTGTCTCTCAACCCCTATAAATCCCGTAGACAACAACGCACTACCCCGGGTTCTCTTGTCCCCTCCTGGCTCTGTCTTCTCACTTTATCTCTAATGAAAAGCCTCTCCCTGGCTCTCCTACCCTAGTGTTTGCAAAGTTCAATTTTCAACTCTGCAAACAAGAACCCCAGCATCACTGGGAAACAAAATTGGACAAGCTAACAACATGTGGTCAGTGGTCCATTCCTCTCAAACATTTCAGGACTTGTCTGTGGTATAGATTCATCTCCTGAGGAGCAAGATTAGCTCTTTTTGGCGTCAGATATCATGGTGGTGAAACTTTGAAATCACCCTGTGTCACTGCCACGTGGGTTACTTTTAACTGGTCCCCTTAATCCCTCTGGGCTTGTTCTCCTTACCTGCAAAATGGAGACACTAGTAACAACTTATTCCATAGCTGTTGGGATAATTAAACAAGGACTGTAAACAAACAAATAAACAAGACAAGCACAGTGTGTGGCAATGAAGAAATGTTCCAATCAATGTTAATAGCTTTCTTATTATAATTTTGAAAAAGGTTGACTATGTTCTTTTGCTCTACCTACTTACAAGTCTGTAGAACTTGATATAAATAATTGATTTAGAAAGGTAATCTCTTGGAAAAAGGAGTCACTGTCATTCTGGATATGAACTGAGGAAAACTTTCTAATTAAAGAGAGGACTCAAGAAAACACATTTCAGTTAAAACAAGGGGAGTCTAGCGGGTTGCCAGCTCCAGAGCGCTCGTGCCACTCGCCATGGCCTGGCCAGAGGCTCCCCCTGGGGGGGCTTGCCCATCTAGAATCTAAGCGCAGGGTCCTGCACACACGTGAACAACAATCACGCTGTCACAGTCGGGTGAGAGTCTCGATTGGAAGAGCTAGGACCCATTCACTCACTCACTGCCCCATCTACTCATTAGTTCACTTGAATGTTTATCCACCACCCTGTGCTTCATACTGGAAAGGTTAGAAGCATCTGTGCTGGGTTTGGGGGCTCCTCTGATGGGTGGCATCTGGTGGGTGAATGGTGTCTGGTTTACTTACTAATTACTGCCAAGTCTGGCTTCCCCAACTCTTAAACCCCAATGGCCGTTTGACTGGGGCAAGGTTGGACCAGGTGATGTTGATGCCGGGGTTCTTGTTCACAGAGCCGAAGAATGAACAATGAACTTCGCAGTCAAGGTAGGAGAGCCAGGCAGAGGCTTTTATTTAGAGAGAAAGGGAGAGGAGAGAGGTCCTGGCTCAGGCCAGGAGGGGACAGGAGAGCCCCGGGTCTACGGGGTTTTATAGGCAGTTGAGAGGCAAAGGGCTAGGGATGCACACCTGCTACGTGGTCCCAAATACCTCTGAAGAAACAGTAAGTTTCTTATTAGTCTTCCTGGTTATTTACAAGAATTTTACTGCTCTGATTTCCTCCCAGGCCTGGTCTGGGAGCCTGTCACTCAAGGCCGCCTGCTTTGCTCCCCAGGTGGGCTGAGAGACTGTCTCTTCCTTAAGAAACTTTTTTTAACTAATTGGGTTTTAAGAGGGAATCCTTCCTGCTTTTACTGTGTTGTTTTGGGTTTGCTTGCTACATTGCCTAAGTTGCAATGAATCATGTGTTTAGGGCTGGAGGAAGAAAAGCAGCACCTGGGTAAAGTTAGAAAAATAAGCTGCCCCCCGCCCCTCCCACACACAAGAGGGCCAAAGCAAATCTCACAATGGATCATCTTGCTTGGTTTTTTTTCCAGAGGCCCTCACCCGGCTCTGTCTAAGCCCATGGTCCCTGCCTCAGCATCAAAGCCCGAGAACTCTAAGATGTATGGTCTAACAAAGACATTTGCAGAGTAAGTGGGCACACTATTCATAATTCTGTGGGGCAAATCACCATCAGCCGGGACAAGTGGCTGCCCTGCCCTGCCGTAGTCAAACACTGTGACCCACTTTCGGGCATGCTGCCTGATTCTGCTGCTGCTTTCTGACAGCTCCCTGAAATCATGAAAAGAAGCGGGGACCCCGTGGGCAGCGAGGGCAGACAATGGGCAGGGGACAAGCTACTAAAGTCGGAGCAACGGCGAAAATGACTCCTCTCCCACCCTGAAGGCCGAGTGCTGGGCTGAGCTGAGCAACCACCATCGGCACAGAGCTCCGGGCCCTGTCCTCAAAGTCGCAACGTCCCAGACCCCAAACCGGCTCCTCAAGCTCATTCCTGCCCTCCACTCCAGAGCCACTGACGCAGGCTCCACTCAGAACCAAGGCAGGCAGCCCCCTGGATTCCCCACCTGCCCTCAGGCCCCCGCTCGTCCTGGGAGCCCCGCACCTGTCACTCTGGGCCCTGTTGCATGGACAGGGCTGTGGCTGAGTCCAGATCACAGCTCTCACCCCAAACCCCGGAGTCCCAGTGTCCTTCTCCGTGAAATGGGGGCAGCAGGACCTGCCTGAGAGAGGATCAGTGGGACGGCTTGGCGAGGCTGCTGACAGCAGGACCGGTACTGGTGTCACTTCCCTTCCGTCTCCTGGAAACAACTGAGGTGCGAGGTCAGTCTTTCCACAAGATTGAAGTGGATCCACAAAGGGATGACTTTACAATGCTGTACTTCCCCAGGAGCCAAGGAGAGAGGGGCTGAGGAGCTGGCACCCCCGCTCTGTCCTCCCAGCAGGCCGGTCCCATTTGACCCTCAGAATCCGCATGGCCCAGTGGGTGGCTCTGGCTCTGAGTCCAGGCCCACCTCCAGCACCACAGTGCATCCCCAATACTCCCTGCTGCCCCAAAGTCCACTTAGAGTCGCTCGAACATCAGACTTTGTCCTGCATTCCAGTCACCTGCTTTTCCCCCAACACTGTAGTGAGAAGGACCCATGGGGCGCACCTCAGCTTGCAGACAGGTGGGCCACACATGCTGTCAACAAGCCCTACATCCCCCTGACTGGCCAGCCGACCCACAGTGGCCCCAGCGGCAGGATGCAGAAACACCCACAAAAGAGGGACCCATGGGGGTGTGCTCAGAGCCCCTCTGAGCTCCCGTCTTACCGGGAAGACGCTGTAAGTTTTCTGCGTAAGGTTCAGACCCCTCCGCTGCCCTGCAATCCTAACTGCATTTGTATCAGAGGAACACGAGCCCCGGGCCTCAGCAGAGCTGCTCATCAATAAAACCGCACTCCTCAGAGGATGCAAGTGACATCAATAAACCCGTGAGTGTCAAAACAATGGCAAGAAAATCCTGTGTTCCTACTGTCAGAGGATGAAAGCCGGGTAATTAATGCTGGCCCAATGACACCACAAGGAGAAATAAAACAAACAGCCGGGGGTTCTGCAGCCCAGTCCGGCTCCTCCACTCTGCTAGCGTTTCCACCATAAAACACTGACTCATGTTATGGGCAGGGAAGCATAAATCTGCAAGTAAAGGAAAAGAGAAAACAGACTCTAGAAACCTGCCAAGTAGATTTTAAACTTTTGGCTCCATAGTCAAAAAGGTGCCACCTCCCCTCCTCTATCGTGGAGCACCTGAGTCTCCACGATCTTTAACGAGCTCAAAAAGCGGTTGACCTGTGCTTGCAAATATAATCTTGCATTTTAGGCACAGTAAAGGAGACGCCCCACCTGGTGCTGTCAGTCGTGGGGTGGGGTGTGGCCCTCTCCCAGTGTGCATGGGAGATCTTCTCCCTGGTGCCAGAAATCTGGCACCAGGGAAGTCTGGCAGACCACTCAAAGTTTTGCTTTTGGTGATGGCATTCTTTCTTCAGCTCCAGGAGGGAGACTATGTGGAACCAGATGTTTTGAACTTGATGGATTTCCGGGTCTGTTCTCCTTCTAGCTAACACACACATCCTTCCTTTGACAGGCAGTGGGCTTCCGGTGCTGCAGCCCCCTTTGCTGTAAGAAACAGGAGAATGGCCTCCTTACCACCTACCTGCACACAAGTGGGCACTCTCTCCTTTGCTCTGTTTGGTCCCTAATATGACGTAGATCAGTTGCTGGCACACAGTAGGTGCCCAGAAGCCTTAGTTGTTGAGATCTTGTAGGACAGCAGTGCAGATCCCACCAGAAAATGCCTCAGAGATCTGCACAGCTAATAAATGCCTGCGACCATTATCTGTATCTTTACCTTGATGGGCCAGTTCTGCTCTCCTCCACCTGTGCTGCGCCTGAGTTTTATTCTTCCCGATCTTTACTGGCACAAGAGCACAGGCCTAGGGAGTCGGGGGGGCAAGGTAATTTGAACTCACTGCCTGCCGTAGAGGCCTGTTTACATCCCATTTAACTAACCACATGCCCCATGGTCAAGTTGCATCTTTCACTCTGTTGCTTTAGGTAGGGGTGTTAGGAAGACTTCCTGCCCAGCTGCTGGGGAACCGGAAGAGATGGTAGAACTCAGAGCCTGAGCGCAGATGGGGGCGTACCCCTCCACAGCCTTCCGACCAGCCACACCAGGAGACAAGGCGGAGGTGCAGCAGGCCTCGTCTTTGGTGGTCAGAATGTGGCTTCCACCTGGGTGGGGGCTCCAAGCTCACGGTCTGGGGAGCAGTGGAGGAAATGCCGTGACACAGAACATGACTGAAGGGGACACCGACTGCCAGGTGAGCATGAGGGAGGCCAAGTCCTGCCTCGGTCTCACTGAACGCCCCTGGCCAACAGCCCAGCTCCGCCTTCCGAAGGGGGGCACGTCTCATGTGCCTGGCCTCTTGCCTTACGCTCGCCGACCTTCTGAACCGGGCCTCATGTCCAGAGCAGCAGAACCCATCCCAGGTGGGAGCTCACAGAAGGGAAGAACACCAAGGCAAATGGGTGGAAGTGGGGGAGGCGGGCTCCAGCTGAAATTTCACAGATTTTTTTTTCTTCAGGTAGTACACTTAAAAGACTGCTAATTCTCATCCATGCCAGTTATGGGGATGTTAACAGAACTCAAAGTAATGATTCCAAATGCACACTGTGCATTTGCTGGTGGGTCACGAGCGGTCCCCAGGAGCATACAGGACAGTGAGGCATGAAGAAGCCAGTCTTCTCCTGCTTGTAAGTGACCCTGTTTTCACCCACTCATCTTGCATGGGAAAAGCATGCTAACCCTGCCTACGGGGGGTCCCGGAGCAAGGCACAGGGCTGAGCATCTGGTTATCTATATAATCTCACGTGATCAGGCGATCAGGGAGACAGCCCCGGTTCAGATCGCGCACCGTGCACCCCAGAGCCCAGGCGGGCTACCTGCAATCACAGGGCGCTCCACAGGGGGCGCGCCGCGGCCTGAGCAGCTCCCCCTACTAGGCTCTTCTGCCTTCTTCCTAGCTTCTGTCCACCAGCTCAGACATACATACAACAGCCGGCTCAGACCGGTGAGGGCGGACACGAGCCATCTGCGGAGCCCATACATTGCATCTGGTGCACGGAGGCCTCTGCCTTTTCGTGGGTGATAAGACTCCCACCTTCTGACAAGCCATCACAATTGGGCACAAGCCTTTCCTTCTCCCCACATAGCTGATGAGGGGGGTGACCACACATCGAAACATTCTACTTTTTCTTTTGGCCAGGTATTTTCCTGTCCATGCCCTTCCAACTCACTCTGGTTCTGGGGACACAAAAGGCCTTTGTCAGAGGGCCTGGCTCAAGATTGTGGGGTCCCTGGCTGAAGCTGGGCCTGACAGCCAGGTAGCTAAGACCCTAAGTGTGGTAACAGGTAAAATGCCCACTGCCCTGGCCCCCGGTCCTCCGAGCTCACCTAAGTCCCTTCTTCCATTTGGGCCTCATTTTCCCCTTTCGTAAAAGGTTTTAGTTAGGATGATTTCTACAATGTTTTTAACAAGTTGATGAGACAAAGTGTAAGTCCTCCCAAAGGCACAGTCACTTTTATGATGTGCTTTAATGTTTTCACCTCTAGCATGCTGGTGGTTGACCCTTGTTCCAGCCAATTAAAGGAATGAAGAGGGGGGACACAGGAAGCCCCAGCACAGGGCACCAAGATCCAACTGGAAGACTAGCATTCAAAAACTTGAACCCTAGGTCTTGGGGTGCAACGCCACCCTTGAGGTGCAGGAGTTGAACATGGTCAAGCTGGAGGAGCCCAAGGCTAAATGGGAACCTTGTTAAGATGTGATGAGGAAAGTTGGGATAGGACTTCACTGCCATGGTGGAACAGGCTGGGGAATGATCATTCCTTTCATGAATATTTCCTGAGTTCAGAGTCTATGCCAGGTATAGATGTTGGGGATTCTGTGGTGAGCAGACACCAGGCCCCCTGTCCTCACAGAACTTGAATTCCTGATTATGACTGTGGAGTGTGGTGGGGGGGAGGAAAACACATGTACCAGGGACCCCAGCCTCACTGGGGTGGGCAGGTCAGGGGGCATCCCTTTAACACGAGACAGGAGCGGGGGGCAGCTGTGCAGCCCCAAGCAGGCACGGAGCTCGGGCAGGGGAGACAGCACATGGGCATTAGTTTCCTGTTGCTCTGTAATGAACCGTCCCAGTCTTCGTGGCTTAAACAACACATTTACTATCTCACAGCTTCTGCGAGGCAGGACTCAGAGTGCCACTTAGCTGGGTTCTCTGCTCAGGGTCTCATGGGGCAGCAGTCAAGCTGTGAGCTGGGCTGCACTCCCATCTGGAGGCTTGACCGAGGGAGGATCTGCTTCCAAGCTCATTCTGGTTGTTGACAGAGTTCGCCGCATGCTGCTGTAGGGCCGAGCGCCCTGGCTTCTTGCTGGAGGGAGGCTGGAGCTGCCCGCCGGCCCTAGAGGCTGCCCATATGGGCTCTGACACAGCAGCTCACTTCACCAAGCCGGTAAGGAGACTGTCCGGTTGCTGAGCCAAGTGTTTGATGCTGTGAAGTCAGCATCGGAGTGACACTTCATCGCCTTTGCCCTCTTCTATTGGGCCTGTCCCCACTCAAGTGGGGGATCACACAGCACACGGGCTCCAGGAAAAGGGAAACCATCAGGGCCTCCTGGGTTCTGCCCACCACAGCATAGGGAGACCCTGAGTGGGGCCAGCGCTGGTGAGCTGGAGGAGGCCTGAGAGGACACGGACGCAGAAGCTGTGGCTGAGTGAGGCAGATGGAGCCGGGCAGCAGGCAGGCTCAGGCCTCCAGGCCTGGAAGGACATTCGCCAACGAGGATGGCAGCAGTGAAGGTTCCCAGCAGTGGAGGGACAAAACACACTTGTTTTAAAAAGACAAATGCTTCTCTCTATATAAAATAATCTTCAGAAGGATGTTCTGTCAACAGAGTGCTGACATCAGTTGCCTCCGAGGAAGGAGCCAGGTGCCTGGGGGAGCAATGTGAGGGGCACCTGGTACCTTTTGAATTTTGAACCACGTGAACGTAGTACAATCAAAAAATAAATTTGTTCATTTTTTTTAAAAAAGCAATCCCTGTGGTGGCAATGAGAAGGGACTGGGAAGAAACCAGGGTAGCTGCAGGGGGACAGATTAGGTACCAAAGAAAAGAAGGGAAAGCAGAGGATAACTATGGGGAAGGCTGGTCTAGGAATCTCTTTTGCATTAGAGCCTTTCCCCCCAAATTTCATTAACTCACCCCCTTCTTGCCCTAGAGATGTGGTCTGAAGAACTCCCGGACTTCAAGAACCTGGCTGTCCCTAAAAAAAGGTCACTGGGTCCCCAAGAGGTACAGCACACGTCCTTTTGATAGTTTCAATTCAGAGTGCTAATTTCTCTTTCTCTATTGCATTTGATGGTCACTTCAGAGAAATTCTTCAAAGAGATTGCATTAGACCAAAAGAAAAAAGGGCGAGAGGGAGAAAGAAAAAACACCAACCAACATTAACTACAGAACCCTGATGGGTTATGATTGCGTTATTTTTCCCTGAACACTATTCCCCGCATCCTTTTTGTGCTCTAAATTACCAGTTCTAGTCCCTGTGCAGCTAAATAATACTAATTACCATATAAATGAATATGCATATGTGTCACTTCTCTCCCTAAAAGCAAGAAAGCCTGTTTATTTTAAATGAGGGCTTGTTTTGCTTCTGAACAACCGAAGTCCATAATTAGGAGCTTCACCTCTTACTCTTAAAATCCTGTCCCCACTGAGAGGAGATGAAAAAGGTACTGGATGCCCCCTGAAGCTCAGAAGAAATTTTACAACACATTAAAAGCAATATTTCTTTACTCTGCAAGCAA
Source organism: Manis javanica (assembly GCF_040802235.1). NCBI lineage: Eukaryota > Metazoa > Chordata > Mammalia > Pholidota > Manidae > Manis > Manis javanica. The sequence goes on along the minus strand of NC_133157.1, from coordinate 3,723,297 downwards.
CAATGGCTTGGACACGATCAGAATCAGAACACAAGCTAAGGTAGGAAGGGGCTGCAATGCTCAAGCCCAACCCCTCTGCTCCACAGACGGGCAAAGGGAAGTCCCACGAAGGGGGGCACCTGCAGGAGGGGCGCGGTGTGTACCGGTGAGAGAGGAAGACCGGCTAAAAGCACGACTCCACGTGTGCATTTCCATTCCGGGACTGACTGTGGGAACTCAAGCAAGACACACAACGTTTGCAAGTCGTAGATTCTGCATTCGTAAAATAGGGGTGCCGACAAGGTGGCCTCCATTGGGTCCCATCAATGGTCATGCTCAACAGTGTAACAATCACGGCCTCTCTGCATGGTACATAGGGCACCTGCAAAGCGATTTGGTGGACAAAGTGCCAGGCCAGGCATCCCAGGTCTTTATTTGGAGTCCAGACAACATCTACCACTGTCATCAAAATTGTAATAATGATAATTAATATCATTATTATAAATATTGATATAAACAGTATTAATTCAAGCAGTAGTATTATTACAGTGCACATTATAATCACATAGTACAATGTCACTAATATCATTTAGAATACAATGAAGTGATAACAGTAATGATAAACGTTACCGTTTTGATGAGGCAAGGACTTGGTATATCTGGCCTCCCGTCTCATCCCCACTGCAGGCGCACTGTGTGAAGGGCCGTGCAGACCAAGCTTTAAGGTGAGTTCAGCAAGGGTTTGTAGAAGTCAAATGCATGTTTCAGAGACTATACTAGATCACTGAGGGCAATTCTGGATGTCTGGTTCAAATCACAGATTTTTTCCCAGGATCCATGACTTGGCGACTTACGGAGATTTTGTTTTTAATCATATGAATGAACGGCCCAGAGCTGCTGGGTCCAGTGGGAGAGTTCCAGCGGGTGGATTTCACTGGTGGACTGTACCAATGACCCAACCCCACGGTTCCAAGCCTCCGAGTTCTAGGTTGAATGCTTACACATTGGTAAACATTTAACTTGGGATGCAGTAACTTATAAAAGTAACTTGCACAAAGTTAGTCAGATTGATTCATAGGTTTCCAGACCGGGAAGGCTGGTGTCTCCGGGGATCGCCTGGAGGTCCTGCTCCAGGCCGCTTGGGTCAGGGTCACCAGTGATATGAGAGCAGGTTCCTCCCTTCCCGTCTTTCCTCTCTGCCTGCGTCCATCCTGCCCTCGGCCTGCGCAGCTCTGGGGAGGGCAGGCCACAGAGGCACCCCCCGGGCCCTAGATATCCCTTCTCCTCTGGGTGTACCACCAGGCCCCCGCCAGGCCCCCCCCTCTGCTGTGCCTCCCAAGCCCCCCGCTCTAGCTGACATCATGGCTCCGTATCGCACTTACTCATTTGGTTTCCGGTCTGTCTCCCCGGCCAGAAGCCGTGCTCCCTGCGAGCACAGCACTAACTGTTTCGCTCGCTGCTGTGGCTCTGCTGCATGAGGGAATGCAGGATGTCTTTAGGGAATCTGGCAGGCGGGTCAGCAAACCCCGGCCCGGCCTGTGGTGATGATGTGAAGGAGGGAGGACCGAACCTGCGGGCTGGAGAGGGCACGCCGCCTCCGCGTGGCTTCGGAGCTCTCAGCGGGGCCCCCTGGCCAGGAGCCAAAGCACGGGCCCTGCGTACCACGAGCCCAGGCCCACTCTGGCCAGTCTGCTGCTCCGGCTCTGTGGCTTTGGGCAAGCTCAGACCCTGCATCTGTACAACTGGCTTAATAACAATAATAACACCGACCTCGTGGGGTCATGTGAGGATGTGTAAAGTGCTGAGCCTGGTGCCTGTCTGAGAAACCAGTTTTTTCCTGCGCCAGTGGAGAGTTTGAGTGGAGAAGCTGTGCTTGCCCCCCGCCTGCCAGACCCCAGGGCCTCTTGTGTCCCAGTGGTCAGCTGGGCTGGGCTCCAGGTTGCTTCTGCGCATCAAGGCAGGCTGCGAAAGCGAACTCTTGGCTGTGAGAAAGGCCTGTGAGCAGAGCGGCTGGGAAGCGGCAGCTCCTCCTCAAGCTCCCGGGTCCAGTGGTGCTTTGGGGTCATAAGTCTCTCAAAAGAAATTCTGAGCAAGGCGTGGGGCGCTCCTGCCACCTTTGCTGAGCCTGAGACAGAGCGTGGGGACACCTCTGCTGGGACTTCTGGGTGGCAGGGGCGTGACTGTGGCTCATGAGCAGCCCGCACTCCTCACAGAGGGTATGAGTTGGGATGGGGACTGAAGAGTGACTCCCTTCCCGTGTGGCGAGAGCCACAGCCGATCACGCTGATAGTCATGGTTCCAGGAGCTCTTGGCATAACAGATCTGCCTGGTGTGCAAGGCTGTGTCCAGCTGGGTCTTTAAATGCAGCCCCGTCCCACTGAGGGGTTCAGGTCTGGGTGGCCTGGATGCTTGTACCAAAGGAGTGACATCCCTCAGAATTTGGCCAAACGGGGCCAGCATTTCACTGCTCATGAAGAGGAAACAGCAGCCCAGCTCCAAAAAGGAAGAGAAGAAAGGCACATCCGAACACTGCCAGCCTAGCGGTCTGCAGTGCAAGAGTTTAGTTCAACGTGGCAGACTCAGTCAGTTAGGATTCAAGGCCTGGAGTGTTGCACGGGAGAGTGCCAGCCCCATTCTAGTTGCTTAGAGCACTCCCCCAGATCTTCATCCCCAACAAATGATTGCTTCAGCATCTCCCAGAGAGAAGAGGGAACCTTCAAAAGGGTGACCGCCTGATGGGGCACTTTCCAGTTGATCTAAGGTTGGTTGAACTAAGAGTACTGAAGCAGCAGGGATAAAGGGAGCCTGCACACTCCGGGTACCACGGGACATTCCTCTCAAGTCCCTAGAGAACAGAGCCCCATGCATTTTTCCTCTCTGTCTTCTTCTATTTGGTCTGGTCATAGACACAGTAATGGGAAGCCTGCGGCAGAGCAGGATAAAGTCCCAGCTTTCTGGCCGGAAAACCGAAAAGAGCAGCAGGGAACTGACAGTGGCCACAGGAACAGCAGAGAGGGGAGCTCAGGAAAGCAGCCACATGCAGTTGCTCATGGACTCATGGGCTCTCCCCAGGACGTGCATGCATGGGTCTGACATACACAGCGTTCCAAAGACACTGAAAAATGAACTGCAGAACAGAGCACGCCCAGGCCCCACTGAGGGGCATAGACACAGCACAGAGCTGCAGAGAGCTCCACACCACTGCAAAGGCTTTGAAAACACAAGTGGGGTGGGGACCACGACCCACAGAAGGTGGATGGAAGTTGGAACCTGAGCCCAACTCAATAGACTGCCCCTTAAGTCCAAAATATCAACATTTGCCATAGGAATCAAAAAAGACCCAAAGTCTCATGGCAATATTAAAGATGTCCAGGATACAAAATCATTTAGCATGGGCTGAACCAGGAAAATCTCAGTTCACATGGGAAAAGATACCAGACGTCACCACCGTAACTTGGGTGCTGGGATCCCGGGACAAACACTGAAGCAGCAACAAGAGCAAAGCTCAAACACACAAATGATGGACAAGTAGGACGTCTCTGCACAGAAACAGAAGACAGAAAGAACCAGTGGAAGTTTTAGGGCTGAAAAATGCAAGAATCAAAATTAAAAATTCACTGGATAGGCTCCATAGTAGAATCACAATAAGGAAGGAAGGGCTCAATGCGCCTGAAGATAGTTCAATACAAATCAGCAACTCTTACCCACCAAGAAAAAGAGAAAAAATATAGAGTTTTGGGAACCTGTAGACAGTCATGGCACTGGAGTCTCAGAAGGAGAGAAGAAAGGGAATGGGGTACAGAAAATTATTTGAAGAAATAATGGCTGAAAAATTCCCAGGTTTGGAGAAAAGCATAAACTTGTAAATTCAAGGAACTCAGCAAACCCAAAAAGAATAAATCCAAAGAAATTTATGTGCAGACACGTTGTAATTAAACCACTTAAAATTTAAAACAAAAAATGATCTTGAAAGTAACAGGAGAAAAATGATGCTTTACTTATAAGAGAGTTTGAATGGCTGTGGCCTTTTCACAAGAAACCATAGTGATTAAAAATAAGTGGAATATTTGTTAAGTGCTGAAAGAAAAAACTGTCAATCTAGAATTGTAAATCCAGAAAAAACATCCTTTGGGAATGAAGGCAAAATAAAGGTACTCTCAAATGAAGGAAAATCAAGGAATTCATTGCCAGCAGACCTATTCTAAAAGAATTGCTAAAAGAAAACTTTTTCAGGAGATTCTCAAGATGGCGGCATGAGCAGGGTGGCAGAAATCTCCTCCCAAAACCATAAATATTTTGAAAATACAGCAAATACAACTATTCCTAAAAGAGTGACCAGAAGATACAGTACACAAGCCAGGCTATATCTGAGAGAACCCAACATCTCATGGAAAAGGGTAAGATACAAAGCCGTGACCCAGCGGGACCCTCGCACTCCCCCCACCCCAGCTCACCAGCGGGAGGAAGAGAATCAGAGTGGGGAGGGAGTGGAAGCACAGTACGGCTAAATAACCAGCCCTAGGAATCTGCCCCGGGAGCACAGACACACACTGCATGGTGCACTGAATATCAGAGGAGCAGAAAAGCAAAATTCAAGATTAAGACTGTGAACAGGTTCCCACAGCTGGCTGCCCTGAGACAGAAGAAAAGCAGGCGTGTTAAAAGTCTTAAAGGGACAAGGGTATAAATCATCCTGGCACACTCAGCCCAGCACACTGGTAACTTTAAGGAACTTCAGGCACCCTAACCCCATGGGTTGGCAACGCAGCTCCAAACCCCCTCATGGTGATAAGCAGCCTGCCGTTCCTTCCCCTCCACCAGCACTGCAAGCAAACCAGTGACCTGCCATTGCTGCAGAACAGCTGGGGAGCAGCCCTGTCTACAGCAGCCACACAGCTTAACACAGAGGCTTCTGAGTGCAGCTAACCAACCCAGACCCAGAGGCTGCGCCCTGCGTGCAGTTGACTGGCACAGACAGTGCAGACCGGCACAGAGTCTGGGAGGCACAAAGGGGCTTTCTTCTCATGGCAGAACACACACTGTTCTACTGTGACCCCCGCCAGTGCCCTGGGCCAACCTGAGGGCTGCCCCGACCACAGCAGCTCAGGGGATTAACCCAGAGGCTGCTCCCTGCGTGCAGTTGACTGGCACAGACAGCAGAGAGAGGCGTGGAGATCGGGAGGCACAAAGGGGCTTTGCTCTTGTGGCAGAACATGCGCTGCTGGCCGGCAACCCCCACTATTGCCCTAGGCCATCTCAAAGGCCGCGCTGCCCACGGCAGCTTAGGGAATTAACCCAGAGGCTTCTCCCTGTGTGTGGTTAACTGGCACAGACAACAGAGACAGGCAAGACAACCGGCAATCAGGAAGGAGCTTTGCTCTCCCAGCTGACACATGCGCCACTTGCCAGCGACCACTCCCATCACCATGAAAAGGCAGAAGAGCCTTGTTCAGTCCAAAATCCCTCAAACACCAGAAAGAGGGCTCAGTGAGACTGAAACCACCAATCATCCTGAAAAAGAATTCAAAAGAAAAGTCATAAGCATGCTGATGGAGCTACAGTGAAATATTCAAGAGCTAAGGGATGAGTTCAGGAGGGAGATAATAGAAATGAAATGAACAATGGAAGTATTTAAAAGCAGACTAGATGAGGTGGAAGAGTGTGTTAATGGAATAGAAATCAGAGAACAGCAATACAGAGAAGCTGACGCAGAGAGAGAAAAGGATCTCCAGGAATGAAAGAATATTAAGAGAACTGTGTGACCAATCGAAACAGAGCAATATTCTCATTACAGAGGCACCAGAAGAAGAAGAGAGAGAAAAAGGGATAGAAAGTGTCTTTGAAGAAATAATTGCTGAAAACTTCCCCAATCTGGGGAAGGAAATAGTCTCTCAGGCCATGGAAGTCCACAGATCTCCCAACACAAGGGACCCAAGGAGGACAACACCAAGACATAAAATAATTAAAATGGCAAAGATAAAAAAAACAAACAGCCAGAGAGAGAGAAAAAATCACGTACAAAGGAAAACCCATCAGGCTATCATCAGAAATCTCAGCAGAAACTCTACAGGCCAGAAGGGAGTGGCATGATATATTCAGTGCAATGAAACAGAAGGGCCTCGAACCAAGAATACCATATCCAGCAAGATTATCATTTAAATTTGAAGGAGGGATTAAACAATTCCCAGATAAGCAGAAATTGAGAGAATTTACCTCCCACAAGCCATCTTTGCAGTGTATTTTAAAGGGACTTCTCTAGATGGAAGTATTCTTAAGGCTAAATAGCTGTCACCAGAGAAAATAAAACCACAGCAAAGAAAGTACAACAACCAAATACTAACTAAATGCAAAATAAAATCAGCTATCCACAAACTCAGTCAAGGGAAACACAAAGAGTACAGAATAAAACACCTAACTGGAGGAGGAAGAAAAAGAAGGGAGAGAAATAAAGAATCATCAGACTGTGTTTATAATAGCATAATAAGTGAGTTAAGTTAGATGGTTAGATAGTAAAGAAGCTGCCCTTGAACTTTTAGTAACCATGAATCCAAAACCTGCAATGGCAATAGTACATATCTATCGATAATCACCTTAATGTAAATGGACTGAATGAACCAATCAAAAGACATAGAGTAACAGAATGGATAAAAAAGCAAGACCATCAATATGCTGCTTACAAGAGACTCATTTCAAACCCAAAGACATACACAGACTAAAAGAGAAGGGATGGAAAAAGATATATCATGCAAACAATATGGAGAAAAAAGCAGGTGTTGCAGTACTTGTATCAGACAAAATAGACTTCAAAACAAAGTAACAAGAGACAAAGAAGGACATTACATGATGATAAAGGGGTCAGTCCAACAAGAGGATATAACCATTATAAATATTTATGCACCCAACACAGGAGCACCTATATATGTGAAACAAATACTAGCAGAATTAAAGGAGGAAACAGAATGCAATGCATTCATTTTAGGAGACTTCAACACACCACTCACTCCAAAGGACAGATCCACCAGACAGAAAATAAATAAGGACACAGAGGCACTGAACAACACACTAGAACAGATGGACCTAACAGACATCTACAGAACTCTACACCCAAAAGCAGCAGGACACACATTCTTCTCAAGTGCACATGAAACATTTTTCAGAATAGACCACATACTAGGCCACAAAAAGAACCTCAGTAAATTCAAAAATATTGAAATTGTACCAACCAACTGCTTAAATCACAAAGGTATAAACCTAGAAATAAATTGTACAAAGAAAATAAAAAGGCTCACAAACACATGGAGGCTTAACAACATGCTCCTAAATAATCAATGGATCAATGACCTAATAAAAATAGAGATCAAGCAATATATGGAGACAAATGAAAACAACAGCTCAATGCCCCAACTTCTGTGGGACGCAGCAAAGGCAGTTCTAAGAGGAAAGAATATAGCAACCCAGGCATATTTAAAGAAGGAAGAACAATCCCAAATGAATAGTCTAAATTCACAATTATTGAAACTGGCAAAAGAAGAACAAATGAGGCCCAAAGTCAGCAGACGGAGGGACATAATAAAGATCAGAGAAGAAATGAATAAAATTGAGAAGAATAAAACAATAGAAAGAATTAATTAAACCAAGAGCTGGTTCGTTGAGAAAATAAACAAAATAGATAAGCCCCTAGCCAGACTTATTAAGAAAAAAAGAGAATCTATACACATTGACAGAATCAGAAATGAAAAAGGAAAAATCACTATGGATACCACAGAAATACAAAGAATTACTAGAGAATATTATGAAAATCTATATGCTAACAAGGTGGATGGATAACCTAGAAGAAATGGACAACTTTCTAGAAATATATAACCTTCTAAGACTGACCCAGGAAGAAACATAAAATCTAAACAGACCAATTACCAGCAATGAAATTGAATCAATAATCAAAAACTACCCAAGAACAAAATCCCTGGACCAGACAGATTCACCACTGAATTCTATCACACATTTAGAGAAGACATAGTACCCATTCTCCTTAAAGTTTTCCAAAAAATAGAAGAGGAGGGAATACTTCCAAACTCATTCTATGAAGCAAGCATCACTCTAATACCAAAACCAGGCAAAGACACCACACACACACAAAAAAAACTACAGACCAATATCCGTGATGAACATAGATGCAAAAATACTCAACAAAATAGTAGCAAACCGAATTCAAAAATACATTGAGAGGATCATACACCATGACCAAGTGGGGTTCATCCCAGGGATGCAAGGATGGTACAACATTTGAAAATCCATCAACATCATCCACCACATCAACAAAAAGGACAAAAACCACATGATCATCTCCATAGATGCTGAAAAAGCATTCAACAAAATCCAACATCCATTCATGATAAAAACTCTCAACAAAATGGGCATAGAGGGCAAGTACCTCAACATAATAAAGGCCGTATATGACAAACCCACAGCCAACATCATACTGAACAGCGAGACGCTGAAAGCTTTTCCCCTAAGATCAGAAACAAGACAAGGATGCCCACTCTCCCCACTTTTATTCAACATAGTTCTGGAGGTCCTAGCCATGGCAATCAGACAACACAAAGAAATAAAAGGCATCCAGATTGGTAAGGAGGAAGTCAAACTGTCACTGTTTGCACATGACATGATATTGTACATAAAAAACCCTAAAGACTCCACTCCAAAATTACTAGAACTAATATCGAAATTCAGCAAAGTTGCACGATACAAAATTAATACACAGAAATCTGTTGCATTCCCATACACTAATGATGAACTAGCAGAAAGAGTGATCAGGAAAACAATTCCATTCACAATTGCATCAAAAAGAATAAAATACCTAGGAATAAACTTAACCAAGGAAGTGAAAGACCTATACCCTGAAAACTGTAAGACACTCTTAAGATAAATTAAAGAGGACACTAACAAATGGAAACTCATCGCATGCTCTTGGATAGGAAGAATTAATATTGTCAAAATGGCCATCCTGCCTAAAGCAATATACAGATTTGATGCAATCCCTATCAAATTACCAACAGCATTCTTCAACGACCTGGAACAAATAGTTCTAAAATTCATATGGAACCACAAAGACCCTGAATAGCCAAATCAATCCTGAGAAGGAAAAATAAAGCAGGGGTATCTTGCTTCCCAACTTTAAGCTCTACTACAAAGCCATGGTAATTAAGACAATTTGGTACTGGCACAAGAAAAGACCTACAGACCAGTGGAACAGAATAGAGAGTCCAGATATTATCCCAAACATATCTGGTCAATTAATATATGACAAAAGAGCCATAGATATACAATGGGGAAATGACAGCCTCTTCAACAGCTGGTGTTGGCAAAACTGGACAGCTACATGTAAGAGAGTAAAACTGGATCACTGCCTAACTCCATAGACAAAAGTAAACTTGAAATGGATCAAAAACCTGAATGTAAGTTGTGAAACCATAAAACTCTTAGAAGAAAACATAGGTAAAACTCTCTTGAATATAAACATGAACAACTTCTTCATGAACATATCTCCACGGGCAAGGGAAACAAAAGCAAAAATGAACAAAAGGGACTATATCAAACTAAAAAGCTTCAGTACAGCAAAGGACACCACCAGTAGTACAAAAAAGCATCCTACAGTATTGGAGAATATATTCATAAATGACATATCCAATAAGGGGTTGACATCCAAAATATACAAAGAGCTCACGCACCTCAACAAACAAAAAGCAAATAATCCAATTAAAAAATGGGCAGAGGAGCTGAACAGACAGTTCTCCAAAGAATAAATTCAGATGGCCAACAGGCACATGAAAAGATGCTCCACATTGCTCATCAGCAGAGAAATGCAAATTAAAACCACAATGAGATATCACCTCACACCAGTAAGGATGGCCGCCATCCAAAAGACAAACAACAACAAATGCTGGTGAGGATGTGGAGAAAGGGGAACCCTCCTACACTGCTGGTGGGAATATAAACTAGTTCAACCATTGTGGAAAGCAGTATGGAGGTTTCTCAAAAAACTCAAAATAGAAATACCATTCGACCCAGGAATTCCACTCATAGGAATTTACGCTAAGAATACAGGAGCCCAGTTTGAAAAAGACATATGCACACCTATGTTTATCACAGCATTATTTACAATAGCCAAGAAATGGAAGTAACCTAAGTGTCCATCAGTAAATGAATGGATAAAGAAGATGTGGTACATATACACAATGGAATAATACTCAGCCATAAGAAAGAAACAAATCCTACCATTTGCAACAACATGGATGGAGCTGGAAGACATTATGCTCAGTGAAATAAGCCAGGCAGAGAAAGACAAGTGCCAAATGATTTCCCTCATTTGTGGAGTATAACAATGAAGCAAAACTGAAGGAACAAAATAGCAGCAGGCTCAGAGACTCCAAGAATGAACTAGTGGTTACCAAAGGGGAGAGGTGTGGGAGGGTGGGTGGGGAAGGTGGGAGAAGGGGACTGAGGGGTATTATGTTTAGTACACATGGTGTGAGGGATCACGGGGAAAACAGTGTATCACAGAGAAGGCACATAGTGGATCTCTGGCATCTTGCTGCACTGATGGACAGTGACTGCAATGGGGTCTGGGTGGGGACTTGATAATATGGGTAAATGTAGTAACAACATTGTTTTTTCATGTGAAACCTTCAAAAGAGTGTATATCAATCATACCTTAATAAAAAAAAAGAAGAAGATATGGTACATATACACAATGGAATATTATTCAGCCATAAGAAGAAAACAAATCCTACCATTTGCAACCACATGGATGGAGCTGGAGGGTATTATGCTCAGTGAAATAAGGCAGGCAGAGAAAGACAAGTACCAAATGATTTCACTCATCTGTGGAGTAAAAGAACAAAGCAAAAACTGAAGGAACAAAACAGCAGCAGACTCACAGAACCCAAGAATGGACTAACAGGTACCAAAGGGAGAGGGACTGGGGAGGATGGGGGGGAAGGGAGGGAGAAGGGGAATAAGGGGCATTACGATTAGTGCACATAATGTGGGGGGGCCGGGGGGAAGGCAGTGCAGCACAGAGAAGACAAGTAGTGACTCTGTAGCATCTTACTACACTGATGGACAGTGGCTGTAATGGGGTGTGCGGTGGGGACTTGATGATGGGGGGAGTCTAGTAACCACAATGTTGCTCATGTAATTGTACATTAATGATACCAAAATAAAAAAAGAAAACGAAAACTTTTTCTCAGAGAGAGGGATACCTGGAACATCAGGAATGAAGGAAAAGCCACAGAAATGGTGAATGACTGGATAAATACCATGACTCTTCTCCTTGTAAGTTAAGGTATGTTTGATGACTGAAAGCAAAAACTCTGATGGGATTTTCAACACACAGATGTAAAACATGATGCAACCGCAACCTATAGAGGAGAGGAAAAGGACCTGGACTTCACACCCCGCTGGGAGTGGTACCCACTGCAGGGGAGTCTGCATACTGTAATTACTCCACATACTGTAATCATCCACTGAAAAACCTGTATAAAGAGATACAGTAAAAACTAAAAGAGAAAAAATTGAATACCAAAAAAAGTTCAAGTAATTTATAAATTGGACTTTATGAAAATTAAAAACATTGGCTCTGTGAAAGATACTGATACAAGAATGATAAACTAGGTAAAGATACCTCGAGACAAGTGCTGGGCATAGAAGCCACAGGGCATAAATCTGCAAAGAAGTAAAAAGCTAAGCTTTTCAAACAATATGGCTTCTCTCTCACTTACCAACTTTACATTTCCCTGTATGGCCCCAGAAGATGACTGGTTAGCCAGAGACGGGTAAGATTCCTCAAGGGAGGAACAACCTAAGACAGGTACAGTCGCAGGGGGGCCATCAGGTGAGAAATTGGGGATCAACAGTGGTGAAGCTTAGAACCTCAACCCCCCTGAGTTGAGAGAAAGCTTCGGCATCCATGGATGTTTTATTGCCCTTGTCTAGCTCGGATTAGCACATAGTCTACAGGCACACACCTGATCATCTACAATTGCTCTCTTACAACACTAAACCATGTTTTCTACCTTTATCTTGCATCTACCTACCACTTCAGCAGTTTATTAAAAATAAAAATAATAATAAAGGGAGAAATGTGGGATCCACATATAAATCAAGTATAAAAATTAAACGAATATTCATATTTGACCTGATTGTTTATAGTTCATAATGCGTGATCAAAAACGAAAGTTTCTGTGATGACTGCCCTTGTACTGTTCACCATGTAAGAACTTATTCACTATGTAAGAATTCGTTCACCATGTAAGAACTTGTTCGTTATGCTTCAGAAGATTGGAGACTGAAGAGAACTAGGCTTGAGATGGATTAATGATTGTGCATTGAGCATTGACCCCCCCATACAGAATTTTATTGTTGTTAACAACCATTTGATCAATAAATATGAGAGATGCCCTCTCAAAAAAAAAAAAAAAAAGAATGATAAACTAGCTGCAGGCTGGGAAGATAAACTTGGAAATCCCACAGCCGAACCTCAATCTCCTCACCCGTCAAATGGGGAAGCAGTGGTGCCCACTAAGTAGGGCTCCTGCGGGGATCGGAGTCGGTGTATGTGAAGCCTCAATCGGTGCCCATCGTGCACACTGCGCAGGCCCTCTTCCTCTGGCCATCCGCTCGCCCCTCGGGCACCTCCCTCCCTCCCACTCTGCTTTAGGCCCCCGTCACCAACTTCGGTGTGTGGAGGGAGGGTTTCCGCACAACACCAAGCAATTCAAGGACACCCTCACGGAGTCCTGCAGCTCAACTCACTGCTGACACTGTCTGCCCGGAGACAGCGTCAGATCCCACAGGCTGAGGGCTCCGCCGAGCCCAGGGGGTTACCAGGGCTGCTGACCAATAGGCTACAGGTCGCAGGTTCCCAGGACCCCGCCTCGGGTTTGATTCGTCTGCTAGAGCACCCACCACACTCAGAGAAACGTTTTACTTTCTAGATCGCTGGCTTCTTACACAAGGCTGTAACTACAAGAGCCAGTGGAAAAGGTGCAAGGCAGGGTGTGGGGAGGGGCCTCCAAGCCTCTCCAGGGCACTTCAATGTGGTCACCCCCCTGAAGCGCTCAGAACCCCTCCTTTGAGGTTTTATGGAGGCTTCATGACTTAGGCATGACAGACTGCATCACTGACCATTGGCAGCTGATTTAACCTCAGTCCCTCTCCCCTCTGAGGTTGGGGTGGGGTGGGCCCTCTAATCTTGTGGTTGGGTACTCTGGCACCCAGCCTTTGACCTTAGAAGGGTCTAAAAATCACCTTAGTAGCATAACAAAAGACACCTTTATGGCTATCATCACTTAGAAAATTTCAAGAATTTAGGAGCCCAAAAACAGAGATGCGGACCACATATGTATTTATTGTAGTAAGTCCAATATCACAACCCGGCTCTGCTTCACCTGGAGCCCCTGCCCTCGACTACACTGGATCTCTCCAAAGCAGGCACTGAGAGATCAGAAGACAGGAGGAGAGTTTGGGGCACCCCCAATCCTCCTCTGCCCCTCCAGGTTCAGGGCTGCCCAGCTCCCTGGGCCACTGGCCTCAGGCACTTCACCAGCACTTGTCGGCTGCCTTAATTCCTCTCATGTCCACAACTGTCCTCTCATCAAATGCTCTCCTGTGACCCTTGGGTGCGGGGGTAGCTCCTTCCTACAGAAACCCTGCTGGATACCCCAGTTCCACCTTGTTATCTTCCTCCAGCCAACGTGAAACCGACATCTGCAGACCGACCTTCACAGAGCTCTGGCTTGCCCGCCTTTGCCTTCTCTGCAGGCCTCGGTCACCCTGCTCCAGGATGTGAACACGCGCCCCGCACCCTCCCATTATCTGGTGACGGTCCCCCAAGTGGCGTTCTTACCCGCCTGACGCAGTCCTCTTCCTGCAGGCGCTCCTTAACCATCCTGGCAAGCAGCATGCTGGGTACTGTCTACAGGAAAGGTGACAGGGAATGAGGTCTGAGCTTGCGTGTTGGAGCAAAGAAAGACTTACAACCAGCAGGCCAGGGGCCTCCGTGAGACCCAAGGATCTGGCCGCGTTAACAACAAGTGCCTCCAGGTCCCCGACTGACATCCTCTGTGAAGCCCAGGCCCACCTTCGGCCCCAGCCCCTTCCCTGGCTTCACCCCGCACTGGCGTCTCCCTGATGGGCCCTCCGCCAGGCCACACACCCGACCTCCCTGCTCTCGCCTACCCGGGGCCCCCCCCAGACGTCTCCGCCACCGCCACCCGAGTGGCTCCGGGGCCCCTGGGTGGGTGGAGGCCGCCATAACCCCCAGTGGCAGACTCTCTTACTGCACTGACCCCATGGCATCCCAGGGGCCTGCTCCTGTGACCATCTCTCCAGAGACTTTTGAGGCTCCTGGAAGAATGGGACCAAGTCTTACTGTTTTATGTCCCTAGACAGTGATGTGTGGGAGAGAGCTGATGGGGGGGATCTCTTCCCAACTCCACATTCAGGCACCTCGGAGTAGCTTGAAATTGGCCTAGGAGAGGGGGCGGGGCCTCCTTCAGCTACAGGTGAGTGCCTTGGGGCCATAGCAGGGCAGGTGTGGGCTGGGCACACCCAGGGGCACCCAGCTGAGGAGGCAAGCAATCTGCCTGAGGCACCTTTTGCCAAGCCCAGGACCCTGGACTGGTGCCACACAGGCTGGGGGACGGGCACCTTTCCCCAGCTTCCCGAAGTTCCTTAGGCCTTGCGGTGGCCCTGCCAACATTTCCATAATTCTGGAGAAAAGTCTCCATGTTTCATTCCCAACCCAGCACTTGGGAGGGTTTGGAGCGGCCAGATCCTGCCTCGATACTCAGGAACGCCGTCGGGTCCGCCTGGAGCGCTGTCAGGGCGCCTACAGAGACGGCCAGCTGGGACATCACAGGCTCTCCCGAACAGGCTTTGGGAAACGCTGCTGACTGGGAAACAGTGCTTACATAGGCGTCACGCATCTAGCAGAACGTGGCCACACCTCACATTATGTCCTGGCAGCTAGGGTAAGGAGAAAATAGCACTCAACTACCTCTAACTATTGATGTTTGCCATGTTTTGAACCCAAATTATTTATCTGTGTCCACGAACTGGCTTAGGGTCAGCTCACGCGCAGAGCAGTTCAGACAGAGGGGACAGGGCACTGGCACGTGCACAGAGAAGTGGGCTTGTGGATAATCACCAGGGAGGCTCAGTTCCTGCATGTAGGGATTCTCCAGGGTTCCTGAGGCAGAGCCCTGACCTGCCTTTTCGTCGAGCTGTTTGAATGGGTTTCCTGACACCAGCAAGCTGGGCTCGGTCCTATGAAGGCGGTGGTGAGGGATGTCCTTGGGGAGCATGGCACTGGGGTAGCCGGCTCCCCGGGCAGGGGCGAGAGCTCCCCACAGAGGAGACAGTGGGCTCTGAGGCCTCTGAGCAAGGGGTTCAAGGGGGTTGTCCTGGCTTTCGGGGGAGGGCGGGCCAAGTGGGGAAGGAATGTTCCCAGGGGCTCAGATGTTCCCGATCTGGGCCCTGACCACCTGCTGAGCACCCCTGGACAAGGGCCTCCGAAGGTCTGAGCTCAGTTTCCTTGTTTATACATAAGAAGGAGACACTGTGCCTCCAAGAGCCGCCACGCAGGTCGCAGGAGATGCTGACGTGACAAGCCCGGACGCGCCAGGCCTCCAGCAAGGCCCCCGGGCCACAGCAGTCAGGGTCCCCGAGCACCCTAACACACCCTGCGTGCTCCTTCCATGGTGGGGAGCCAGAGAGGAAGCACCTCGGCCAGCAGGCCACAGTGCCTGGTCCGAGTCTCTCCCCTTGCAGTGAACAACCAGGGGCCAAAATTCTCTCCCAAAGCCCACTCAGATCTCTGACAAAGGATGCGGGAAGTTAAAATAAGCTCTGAGCAATAAGGCTCATCGCTGGGGGTGGGGACTCCTGGGACAGCCTCCTTCGTGCAGAGCGGAGACTTATCCTCGGCGTGAGGGCCCGTCTCCCCGACCCCTGCCGTGGGCTGGCTCCACTCACGGTCAAGCTCCTTCCTCTTGGCTACACAATGGCTGCTGCAGCTCTACCCAGCTGCCTGGGACTTGACCTCTTCAGGACTCACACACCTCACCAGTAGAAATGAGTAACGAGTCCATAGTTTTTGCTTTTTATTTTCTGCCCAGCATCCACACACCCCACCTCCAGTAATGTGTTCCCTCAAAGTTCCTTTGAGGAGCCACCCTCTTGCCCTTTGGCCTGTATAGTTTCTGTGAGGTAAAGCCCACCCTCAGGTCCAGAGAAGGGCTCTGACTCGGGCATGCCGATCAACATATCCCCACCAGCAGCAGCAGCACTCTGACTGCTTCAGAAGCTATCCACGACCCAATGCTGGCCAGCAGGAGTCAGGCCCAGGACATGGGTGCGATCATTCGAGGCAAGAACCTTTGCTTTCCAATGGATCCAAAGCTGAGAAGACTTACGAGCTGGAGCTGCAGCAGCCAATTTGCAGGCATGAGGAGGATGTAAGAGAATGAAGCCAGTACAAAAGTAGAGAGAAACCAAGTTTCTCAGGCCCAGAATGGCTTTTCCAGGGATGTGGAATTGGAAGAGAAGAGCAAACAGCGGGAGGATGGGGGAGGCGGGGCCTCTTATGGGAATCACACTTGTATTTGTCCACTTGAAAGTTACGGGGCCACTCTGGCTACTACAAAGTGGACAGCGAAAGTTAAGAGCAAGAGTAAACATGAGAGAGAGCATGAAGGAACAGTACACAGAGACAAGAGGGGGTCAGAGAGACCAGAAGGCAGCTGCCAGCCCCCAGCCCCTGGTTTCAGCATCTCCTGAGACACCTCTGTGTCCTCACGTCTGTCCGCTCCCCACCTTGCCCATTTCTTGCTTAAGCCAGTTCTTCTCAACCTGACCCTGGAAAGCTTGTCAAAGCACAGATCACTGACCCACCCCAGGGTTTCTGATTCAGCAGGTCTGGGGTGGGGCTGAGAATCTGCATTTCTAACAAGTTGGCAGATGATGCTGAGGCTGCTGTCTGGGGGGTCACATCTGGAGAACCACTGTTTTAAGCAAACTCAAACGCCAAGAGTCCTACCCAACATGGGAGACGCTGCCAAGGGAGGGTGTCTTTCTGCGGGTGCCAATATCCTCCCAGCTACCCCAGGAAGTTCTCCAGGCTGGCGGGGGAAGAGAGGTGGACAGGGAGCAGCCGTGCCCCACCCTTCTGCATGGCTTCCATCCTTTGGTGTCCTCCTGTGCTGCCTGCCCACCCCAAGCAAAGCCGGTTTCCACCCTGAGGCGGGTTCCCCAAGATTCATTCCATTCCCTGACAACAGTTATTCAGGAGGTGGTACAGTAATGCAGGGGACGCAAGGGGGTGCAAGCCACTCAAGAACACCAGTTGAAAGGTGACAGGTCCAGGTGGGGCACAGTGTCCCCCACAGTTTGCACAGTGGGGGACAGACTGGCGACTTTGAGCGCAGGTCCTCCCAGGTGCCCCTGCCGCTGCCTGCCTCTGTGCTGTCTTGACGCCAGCTTTGATGTGTCATGTCAGCAGCGGGGGCTTCCCAGGCGTCGCTTCTCAGAGCCCTGCCAAACTGTCTTTGCAGGATCAGGCTCCCTCCCGGAGCTCTGCCATGATCCTCTGCCTCGGCCCCGCAAAGCCTGGCTTTTGGGAAAGAGTCAGGGACACACTGATGGAGCCCAGTGAAGCCCCTACGGGTCAGAGGGAAGGCCCAGCCCGGGTGCAGCTGCACTCATCTCCCAGCAATGCAACACGTAGCCTGCTTCTTGGCCACCAAGAGCAGAACAGGCTGCGCTGGCTCCAATGTGGACCTTTCTGCCCCCTGGGGACTGCAGCCAAACCACACCGCCTGAAGGATTGCTGCTGTTCAGAGGTAGCCAAGCGCAGTGCTGGCTCGAACCCGGACTGCACTCCCAGGGCACCTCGCTTCTCTAAGCCTGGGCTTCCCCACTGGGACAACATGAACCAGCATGGTCCCATCACCTGGCCCCACTCTCAGGGCCCTAATGTCCCTGTGTCACCTTTGGGTGACTCTTGCTCAGGAGTCAAAGGCATTTTTCTCTGCAGTATGAACTTCCAGCTGAGCAGAGCTGGTATGGAACAGTGGACACTCCTGGTCTGCCCCACTCCCTGTCCCAGCATTTTCTCACTTAAAAAGAAACTGGAAACTAGCTGAGTAGGGCAGAGGTGAGGGGTTCTGTCACCCTGTGCACACACCCCTAACACACACCCCCAGGGCCAGTCCTACCTTAGTTTTCTGATAGTGCCACCTAGCACCTGCAGCCAAAGAGGAAACTTCATTTGCCATCAAGTTCTCCAGGCTGAGAAGATTGCTGTTGAGATGTTTGCAAAGCCACATTGCCTAAAGGAAAGGGCAACATTTTAGCAAAAGTTTTAATTAAGAAAACTCCATTAAAATGCCCAGGTCCTTCTGCATTCTACTAGGAAAGACTGGCCCTAGGGAAGTCTAATCATTTCTGGCCGGAAGGAGGCCACCAAGAAAGACAAACCCATAGAGTACCTCCCAGCCTAAGAACTCTGCTTGTATGCAAACCTACAAATGGGCTGTTTTTAGCTGCCCCTCGCATGCCTTTCCAAGCTCTGTGGACCATGAGTGTTTAACTCCAGAAAGGTTTATAACAGGAAATACAGGGACAGGACCTAAATATGGGTCACAAGCACACTTGATGTTCATTTTTTCTTAAAGCTTGGGAGATGACGTATTCTAGCCAAATGAATGTTCAGTTCATTGATGACTACTATATATGCTCTATAAGGGAAGAATAAATATTAAGGAATAATAATGCAATAAAATGTTCTTAATACCAAGATTATCCTGATGAGCATTTTCACACCGGACGATCCAGAAGGCCCTGAAGCTCCCCTGGGCAGGCTGAACTCTAATTCTCTGCGCTCCTTGCACTGGGAAATGTCAGCAATGATATCAGGAAACAACCCTTTAAGGCTATGTTTGGATTTTACTATCTATCGCCTTATCGTAAAATTACATTCTGGATGTCCCCATACAGTGTTCAGGGACAGGGGCAGCGAATTCACCAGAAGGCTTACAGGGGCGACACGCTAAGTGCTGGTGGGCCCTCACTTCACCAGGGAGGACAAGTCGAGACCTGAGAAAGGAAGACCTCTGCTCAGGACACTTCACGAGTCTGCCCAGCAACTTCCTGCCAGTGATCAGAGAGGACCTAGAACTGGGAAGGAAGTGCGGTGGTCCCAGGGTGCCAGACGTCTCAAAGACGAGGGCCCATTTGCCAAGGAGACCCTGACCCTGACCTGACTCTGCTGAGCCATGGCCCAGAGCACCCGTCTGTCTCAGTACACAGGCTACCACCCTAGTGCCTGGTGTCAGCATCACCTTGGCAGCAGTTTCAACGAGCTCCCCGGACCCCTCCCCAGGAGATTCTGAGTAGGCCGGTCTGCAAGGGAGCCCGGGAACCTGCATTTTCCAAAGCACCATGGTGATGCTCGGGACTGCCAGGTCCAGGAGCCCCTGGTTTCTAACAGTCACAGTGATTCAGGTGGGTGGATTGCAGAGAGAAGTGAAAGCTGACAGCCTGATCCTAAGGAGCAAAGTGGAAAATCTACAGAGACTGACAGATGGACAGCGGGGTAGATGAACAGACGGATAGGTAAAGAGATAAGAATAGCAGCTATACTAACTCCAAAGCACAGCAAATACAGGTTACTTTGTGCAAGGATCCTCCGTCTTATCTCCTTTTCGGAACACAGCAAAGCACCAGCTAATCAGGGCAAACAGCCCGCGGCACGATCCAGGCCAGGCCGAGTGCTCCAGCACAGGCATCCAGGGCTAACCCATGTTCGCTAACTGGCTTTTAAAAGACAGAAACTTGCATCTCAGATTATTAAAATGTGAACAAGTTCTTGGCACTTATAAAAAGGAGTTTAAAGATTAAAAGCATAGATAGGAGGGGCTGCCCCTAAGGGAGGAGAGACAAAAAAGGGGGAGGCAGGATGAGGTAGCCACTGTACTTTAAAGTTGTGTTGGCTTTAAAATGGAGAATCATCAAAGCAAATGGGGCAAAATGGAAAATTCTGTAAAATCTGGCAGTTGAGTACATGAGTATCTATGGTTTTCTACAGATTTTTACACTTTTCTGATTGGCCAGACTATTTCATAACAAAGATTTTAAGAGCGAATCTGAAGATTTCGTGTCAAAAGTGTTTGAATGCGTATATTTGAGCCAGCACTTCTGCTTCTAGAAATTCATCCTAAGGGTATAACTGAGGGTGTGCAAAGAGTGTCCGTGTGGCCACGAGAACTCTGGCAGGCATATCCAAATGTTAAAATAATGCTCCTTTCTCCATGGTTGGGGAGTTGGATTTTTGGTTTTTGTCTCGTCTACCACTGCTTCTTGTAATCAGAAAATGAGAAGCAGGAGAAGGAGATGAAGAAAAGCTCAGTAAAGTTGCACATTTGCTGAGGTGCAGTCTCATTCCAGCTCTGCAGGATCGGTGAGATATCACAGTATCACAGCACCTAATATGATACACTTACTATAGTTGTTTTCCCCGAGGCCGGTGGACCAAATATTATAATCCTTGGCACTGTGGAATAAAAAGATTTGAATGTCATGGCTCGATATGACAAAGCAACCTCCCCTACCTGCGGTGCTTTGCGTGTATTTATTTCTTTCCTCCCCAGATTTCATTTTCTGCAAGTGGCACGGTCGTTTGTAACCCAGCAGCTCAGAGATGTTCTCACCATACAATATATTCTCTGTGTTTAGAGAGGTAAGTGATCACTGAGATGGTTTATTTTTCTGTCTCCAAGGGGACATGGACACGGTAACTTGTTTGCCAAACTAATAAATATCAAGAACAATTGGGATTTCAAACACCATAAAGCATTTTAAACAGGGACTTTGTCTCGGGGACACACTCTCAAATAAAGCTGTGTTTTATGTAAATCGAGGGAAATAATGGGAAAAAGCCTGGGGTATATGGGCCAGATTTATAAAACCGCAGATAGGTAAGTCTTTGTTTTCAAATATGAGCATTTCTATGCAAATGGAAACAACTGGCTGCAGTGTGAGACTCCGGGCCCTGGAAGGTTCATGGTCCCAGAATTCCTAAAGCAGCCACCTGCCAGACTAGCATCTTAAGAGCACTGGGAAGTTGTGTTCTTGGGTCAAAACAAGGAACCAGGATGTGGTGTCTACACAGATGAGTCCTTGCTGATCCCGCCCTGAGTGCCACTGGGATATGTCACCACCTCCTCCTAGCTGGGGAGCGAGGGCCAGAGAACAGGGGTCAGAGAAACGAGACCTTTGCCCCGTTAGCCTGGCCCACGGAGACTGATGAAAACAAGAGCCCTCCCACCCGTCTGAGGCTCCGACGTCTATGGGCAGGCCCATCCCTGCCAGGCCGCCGAGCGGAACCTCACCCACACAGGGCAGGACGGGCATGTGTGAGCTTCTAGTCTGGACATGGGCACTGAGAAGGCACAAGAGTATCCATTTGGCCCACGATTTACCGATCAGCACATCTACACCCAGCCACGCTGCTTGGGTTTAAACAGACCTTTGCCCAAATTCCTAGCATCTTCTCATTTTCAGGGAAATGTGAAGGGAAAGCTCAGGTAATTCATGGATCCGCTCCACAAACACGGCGCCCCTCATCTGCACTCGGCATCCTGCCGGGTGCCTGAAGGAAGTCAGCGAGGTGACTGCGGCTCCAGAACCGGAAGGGGGCGACCAGGCCTGGCCCCGGGGCTGACAGGGAGCGGCTCTCTCCTCAGGGACCAGGGAGCTGGGCGCGCATCACGGCTTCCCACGGCTCCATTTTTATGTGTCCCCAGAAAGCTGCTTTAGAACACTGCCGTCTTCTAAAGGTCTGAACATTGGTAATCAGGTCCATCGGCCCCACTGATGTGTGACATGTAGGCAACTTGCTTCTGGGAAGCCCGAAGGCTTCCCTGGTAGTGGTGGCATGAATCAGAGCCGCGGGGGCAGGAAGGTCCGGACAAGGTGGCGAGCTCTGCTCCCCCTCTTCTCTGCACAGCAGGCTGGGCCAAGGAGCCTCCTGCCCTTTACAGTATGGTGGGCCCAGCTTCCAGAGTTCTGGCCCAAGGGCTCTGGGGCCCTCTAAGTCCTTTTGGACCCAGAGGGCATGACCTCAGGAGGAGGCTAGGATGTGTCCTGGCCATCCTAACAGCTGGCCCTCCAGAGCCTCACCTAGCGGGGACCCCAGGGTCCTGGGAGCACTGAGCAATCCCCCCTTGACCCTGGACTTCCTCCTTCCCCCTTTGCCACTTACCACCTCGGTGCTGGCCTCCACCCCAGCCCACCCAGCACCCACCCCAGCCCCACTGGCTTCCTTCTCTGAGTTTCTTGCCCCTGCTCGTGACCCAGCGGCTCCCTGCTGCTCACCTGCCGCCTTGGTGAGTTCTGTCCCACCACTCAGTGGCCAGGGCAATGCTGTCCCCACCAAATGGCAGGCTCCCAAGGGCAGGGACCTTTATGGGGGCCAGAACTGCAAGTAGCTATGCCCACCACAGGACCCACAGAGGCCTCCTGCTGGCTGTCCCCCTCTCTTTCTGTGGTCACTGAGTGCTTGTCACCTTTGTCACCACCATTACCTCCTCCTTACAAAGGGGCCCTGGGCCAGTCAGCATCTCGGGGGCAGGCTGCAGGAACCAGCTGCAGCTGGGCTGAGCAGAGAAGGGGTTTCACAGCATCCTGCACAGGCGCAAGCCCGGCTCAGGCCCACTCAGCCAGGAGCAGTGCCGCAAGTAAGGCCACAGCTGTGTGGGGAGCACAGTACTGCTGTACCAGGCTCGAGACACGCAGCCTGTGCCCATGATGCCACTAACAGATGGGGGCCCCAGGTGGCCACCCAGGAGCCAGGCCCTGCAAGGGCCACCAGGGAGAACACCTACCAGACCGCGACCCGGAGTCTGGGCTCACCTGATCGGTGAAGCCCAGGACAGGCCCAGCATTTCCAGCCGCGGCACACGTCGGGACAGACAGGGATCCACCGCCCATTCTCAGCTCTGGTCGCGTCACCGGGGGCAAAGCCTTCCAGGGCCTCCATGTGACCGAGAGAAGCCACCGCGGGGGGAAAAACACTGCCGACAGGGTGAGTCTGGGAAGGGGCAGTCCCGGGCACTCTCAGTCGGGAGAGGTGATGGGGGGCTGCAGCTGGGGCGCCGGGGAAGGCTTGCGGGAAGGGGGCAACATGACAGCAGCGGGGAGGGCGGTCCAGGGAGGGCGCCTCGTGCCGTGAAGCAGAGACCTCACTCACAGGGGCCCAGAGATCGCCTGCCAGCCAAAGCCGCACTAGGGGAGTGGGGGGCCAGAGGCCAGACCACGGGCCACTGCCCTGCCGCCTCTCCACGGGCTCCAACCACAGACCACCACTGAAGCTCCTCAGAACCTGGGCCAGACCCGGCAGGGCTGGGGCCGGCAGAGCCATGGAGAACGGAGACACACCCCAAGCAGAGCACCTGGGGAACGAGTCGGCACCCAAGTCACCCACTCATCGTGATAAAGTTACGGGGCTCAAAGACGGCTGGGCAAACCCTTCCAGGCTCCCCTACGTGGCACCCAAGTTGTACACATCTGTGAAAATGCTTTAAAAGGGGAACATCCATGGCCTTTCTCCCCACCTAATTTCTCACACGCATTTATGTGATTAATTTCAGTTTCTTAAAATCTAACACCTTGAAACTCCAGCCCTGCTCATGAGTAATTATTTATAAACAGTGTCATAAAAGGCTGCTTGACTGCTAAGAGTAATCAACTTCTTCAAACCACTTCAAAGGAAATCAAAAACCCTTTCCGTCCAGAGATCCTTTTGAGGTTTAACTAGGAGCATGATTGAAAATTCACAGGAAAGCCCTCAGGTATTGGGGCTCTAATACACAGCTTTCTTGGACAAACGTTTGATGAAAAACGAAACATACCATCATATACAGCATCACCGACTTTAATATCGCCCAGGGCTACCGTAAACGCTCACTTTGTACTAAATCTGCCTTTCTTGTGGCAAACGGGCCGCCAGCCCATGTGCTGGTGGCCCCTCTCGGTCCCGCCTGTGCACGCTCACTAGGACGAGTCCAGAGACTCCTCTCCCTCTATACCAGCCACCGGCAGTGTCACCGTGTGTCGCAGTGAGCCCCTGCCCACCCACCACCCTTGCCCAGTAAGCTGAAGTGCTGAGCGCCCGACCTCCAGTTAACACAGGCCACTGCAAGGCCGACACTCGGAGGCGTGACAATCTGACCCACCAGCCCAGGGCAGCATGAATGCTCACTAGACATCGGGGGGACCTCTCCACACCTCCCGTCCTCTTCCAGAACATATAAGGTTGGGGCAACCTGTTTCCAGCTTCTCACTCCTAGAAGAGTCACAGAAGCATAGTCTCCTCCCCTGCCACCCCCTTTTTTCCCTCATTTTTGCTTTACTTGTCAGTGAAGCCCTGGGCACAGACAGGCAAACTCCCAGCTGTCCCTCCCTGCTTCCCATGGGAGCAGTTGGGGCTTGAGCCAAAGGGCATAGGTGTTCCAACATCCATAGGAGATTCAAGGCCTGGAAGTGGGGGCGGAGGGCTGTGGAAACAAATCAACCCCTCAAAACAGTGGTTAATGAAGAGCCAGTGACTCTACTTCCGAGAAAGCATCTGGACCAAAAACCCTGACTCCAGCTGTTCAGGACAGACAGGAGGCCAGCCCCCGGTCAGGGCTAAACAGAGCGGGTCTGGACCCTTCACCCCTGACGAAGAACAGCAGAGCAGGTGTCGTGCAGAAAATGGAATCAAGGCTCCGTGGAGGGGGGCCTTGGGGAGCAAGCCCCATGAAGGAAGGAAAGGGGTGCAGAGGAGGACAGAAGGATGTGGGAAAGAGCAAGGACGAGATGAGCAAAGGTGGCCACGAGGCCAGTGCCCGACGTCAGCTGGGCTGTGTTTAAAACGGAAAGATGACGTCTGAACTTAAAGAGTCTGGTGAAGTGGAGAGCTTGACACTGAAAATTAAGTCTGCACACAGAGAGGCAAGATTAAATACAAAGCGAAGATGGGATCTGCTTCAAATGTCAGGGTCTTGGATTCCCGCTGGGGAAGCAGGCTAAGCGTTGAGGCTCATGACTTAAGGACACACAACGTGGCACACCCACCCCTAAGGAAAGTCTCTCACCAGAAGTATGAAGTGCATCTCAACCCAGCTTCTCAGAGTTCAAATGGTCATTATTTTGTCAAGTATAATTTTTAGTTTAGAAACCTCTCATGAAGCTTTTCACTAGTGGAAACTCCACCTCGCACTGCCGGAAGCCCTGCGGGGCCATGGAGGCCTCGTCAAGCCCACAGCCCAGCCTGAAGCATCCTTCCCACGGCTGCCACCGACCAGGCCAGAGCTGCAGTGCCTCGGCTCAGCAAACCAAACACACCCATTCTACAAATGAGGAAACCGAGGCCCAGAGAGAGCAATGATCTCTCAGTGTCTCTTTACATATTCACAGGAGGATTCTGAAGATCAATCATGGGGCCACTGGGGGTGGGGGGCTTCATTGAGCTGCACTTTCACTGTACCCTGTGCTTTGCTCTTGTTTTACTTTAACTCTTGAGTTTACTTTAACCTTTACTGTGCTTTGATTTGTTTATTTGGTGGTAGCTATACAAGAGAGCTGAAAACGGAGAGAAATGCTCCTAGCAGCCCTCAAATAGCAGAGCTCAGCAACACCGAACCCCTGTCCAGCCTCAGGCTCAGGGAAGTGGGAATGCAGAGATGTCTTCCTCTGGCAAACGGGGGGCCCGGGGAGGCCTGGGTGGTGAGCTGCAGCAGGACTGCCAGGAAGGAAGGTGGCTTGACCACCCTCCCCACCCCATGGAGCAGGTGAACCACCCTCTTGCACCATATGATAAAGAGCCAGCCAGAGAATGGGGGCCTCTTAGAGGAGGCTCTGCAGGGCAAAGCGAGTCACACCAGGAATGCAAGAAGGCAGGGTAGACAGCGTGAGAAGGGGGTGCCCCTGAGCCCCATGGCCATGGCTCCATCTCACCCAGGGCATACCGATTCTCAATTCTGCCTAGATGCAGGCTCAGAAAAGGGCCCTGCTGGGGCTCTGTCTGCCCCACCTTACTTAGTTGGTGAAATGGCACTGGGACCCAAGAAGCCCCTCCCTACCTCTGATGTCTGCAGCCAAGCCTGAGACTACATCAGGGCTGCGGGCAGGGAGCGCTGCAAAGACCAGATGGGCAGGGAGCACCTGCAGGCTTGCAGTCTCCTCTCTCTTACCCTTTATTTTTTGTTAACTACTTAGCATTCCTTCCACATTGTAGGACTCTGAACCCCACAATGGGGCAGTTGGGCCTCCATCCCTATCGCTGCACCAAGCGCTGACTTCACTGGTGCGCTGGCAGCTCCTGCAAAGCAGCTAGTGCGTCAAAGAAAGAAACATCAAAGCTCCAAGACACCAGTTTCCCTGGCTCACGCAGGACAGAATGACACTCCACTTGGCAAACTGACAGCAGAATGGAACCTCTTCTCCCAGTCCCAGGCTCTGTGCTCTGGCCCTGCGTCTGGCGGACCTGGGCTGGGGCTGAGGATTGAGGAGCTCTGGACCTCATTAAAGGGCACTCATCATGAGACCAAGGAAAACCCAAGTGCTGCCTGCCTAGGTAGACCAGAAACCCAATTCATACCCGACCAGGGGAGTAAGCACAGAGCTTAATCCCAAGAGGCGACATCAGCTGCGGCACTCTAAAGCGTTAATGACTGATTCTGAGTTTTTCATTTTAATAACTTGCCAAGACAGTTTTTTCACTGGTGCTCCAAAAGAAATTAAGGTGACACCAAGTTGTCAAAACCTCTCCCCACCCTGTCTGACCTCCCCTCAAACACAGGGAAGACAGAGTAGTCCACAGCTGTTCCACGGAGGAGGGGAGCACACGGAGTGTGAGGGACCTCCCAGGGGCTCACCGTCATCGTTGTCTAGTTGCAAGTGATTGATCATGAACTGGATGGGGTCGGAGGGCTGGTGGATCAGGAGTTGCTCCAGCATGTTCTGTGAACACAGGGCAGACACCGAGGTGGTTAACACCTGCATGGGCACAGAGGGTCCAGGGCTCAGGGGGCCTAGCACCCTGGTTGCTATGGATATTGGTTATGGGGCCTGATCTCTCCACTGCACCCCACCAAACATGCCTTCAGCTCGGGACTCTGCCCCCACCCCAGCTGGCATGTGCTTGGGTCCCCGTGAGCAGAAGCATGAGGGAGGGACCATGTGGGTATGGCTGCTGCAGCACCATGGGAGGGATGGTGCCCTTGACTCAGCAGGCAGTCCCGGGCCCTCTCCCCATAGTCCCTTTGTGCTTCCCAGACCAGCCTCCTCCCAGACCTTCTCATGCACCATGCTTATTCACCCCTCGGAGCCTTAGCAAACGCTGTTCCCTTGGGTTGGAACACTGTTTCTTCAAGCCCTCAGGTCCCAGCGGAAACATGGCTTCAGGATCACACTCCCTAGGTCAGTCCCGTCATGTGCTCCTGCAGCCCCCATGCACCCTCATTAATGCACTAGGTACTCAAAGCAGGTGCCTGCTGGGGAACCTGTGTGCCTCCAGGGGGACAGCATATTTGCCAGCCAAATATCTAAATAGTCCAGCCACTTAATTCCAAAGGGAAAGCAGCTTCCATGTTTCCAGAACAAAAGATACAGAAATGAACCCAGTAGCTGAGAGGAGCTGGGCTGGTGCCATAATCAGCATCCTTCAGGGACAAGCAGGGAGGGCCTTCGCCCCCTGGGGGCAGAGGGCATGTGGCTGGGAGGGAGACCACTGAATGGTGCTGACCCTGCTCCGCACCTCCCCGTGGAGTCCCTCCCCTTCTCGGGGTCTCAGCCTCCCAACCTGTCAATGGCACACACGGCCAAGCTCCCTAATCATTTACCACCAGTGAGATGGTGTGAGGTGCCTGTAGACAGGTCATAGATGAGTATTTTCAATTTTACTTTTAGATAGTTGCATATCTAATGTGTATGAGAAAAATTAGTCCATCAAACCTGATTTCAAGGATATTCTTAGGATGAGGTAAAATAAGTTGATTTTTTTAAAGTGGGTTGATTTAAAGAAATACTTAAGCTAAAATGGAAATGTGGTGGTGGTTCTATGAATCTATACCTGTGATAAAATTTCATAGAACCACACACCCACCAAAAAAATCATGAGCACAGGTAAAAATGGATGAAATTCATAGGTCTTATCATCCAGTTCACAGTATTGCACTGATGTCAACTTCCTGGTTTTGAGAATGTGTCGATATTGGGGGGAAGCTGGGGGCAGGGTACATCAGCGCTCCATACTATTTTTGAAACTTGCCCAATTTTTTAAAAATAAAAAGTGTAAGAAATGAAAAGGCAAAACCCACGGAGAGAGCACACAAATGACTAAGGACTAGAAATACTGATTAAAGACTTTTTTCAGGCTGCTCTTTCTAGCAATCATTACGAGATACACCAGATTCTCTAAGAACAGACCACAGTGCTCCCAGGAGCTGCCCATCCTGTCCGCCACCCAGTGACTTAAACTCAGTTAGCCATTTTCTTTACTTAGATTGGCCAACTCCGTTTTAGAAATCTGTCTCTCGCCCTCCATCAGTTACCACTTTCCAAAGGCAGCATGTATTTGCTGGCAAGATGGAGACTCGGGGTACTCAGTATGAGCTCTGCTCTCATGCGTGCAGGTCAGAGGCACAGGTGACCACGGGCGTCACCACGACGAGGCCTCTGAGAAGGGTATACCGGGAAGAGCAAATGCTCTGGAAGCTGCACTCCAGCCTCTCTTTGGCCCTCAGAACCTGAGTGACTGCTAGTGCTTCCAGTCCAGCTCCTGAAATCTCTACCTCCAAGAAGTGCAGAAGGGAAACCTGGAACACAAGCAGGGGCAGGGCTTTGCCGAAGGTCACACAGGGAGTGGGGACAGGAACCCAGGATGAGAGCTTGGGAGCAGCCCGAAGACTCCTGGCCCCGAGCAGGAAGGGCCAGGCGGGAAGTGCTGCTATCCAAACCGGGCTGCTGTCCCAGGAGGCGGCCATCTCAGTGGATGGTGATGCCACCTTGAACTCGGACACTCCCCAGCTCAGAAGCCAATACGCGGACAGGGGGTGAGCCCTTGAAGCCGCATTTCACAGATGGGGGAGCTGAGAAAGGAAGGGACGTGTGCGGCTGTCGAGCCAGCTGGCGCGGAGCAAGGGCCGAGTCCTGGCCAGGATGACCTGCCCCCTTTCCTCCCTCCTGGGTCCGCGGGACAGGGACAGGGGAAGTCTTCAGTCCGAGGGATCCTCGGGGTCATGACGGTACAACAGTCGGACACCACAAACGTGCCGCCCAGCTGCGGGGTGGCCGCCACGCAGCCTGGTACCACGACAGAGCTTCCCCAGCCACCGCCCGGTGTCGCGACAGGGCGAGGCCGCCCGGGTCACCTGCATCATCTTGAAGATGTGGTTCTCCTCCCCGTACTGGGGCATTTCCGGGGGAATATGCTGCGGGGCAGTGGACACGTCCATGTAGCCCAGCATCGCGACCGCTCCCCGGTGACCGCCGTTGTTAGGGGAATGGAGGTGGGGTCGCGCATACGTCATCAGAGCTCGCCCCTCCCTGGTGACCGCCGTCGCTAAGGGCGCCGCGTAACGTCATCAGCGCGCGTCGAGCCCGATCCCAGCTAGCACGCTCGGCCGGCCGCCTGGGGCCAGTGCTTCCCCGCTAGGCCTGTCTCTGCGGCCTGCGCGTCTCAGTGGGGCGCTTCGGGGCGCTTCCAGCTGTGGCCTTCTAGGACCACAGGTGTCCCTGGTAGGGGCCTCCCTGTTCTGAGACCTGACAACACCCAAAGGGCACATCGGCCCCGGGGCGAGAGGGGCGGGAGGCGGCTCCTGCCCCTGCTCCGACAGTGCGCCCTGCCCGCGCGTTAGGAGCTCCGTGGGCCAGCCCCCGCTCTGCTCTCCGGGCCTGTTTCCCATCTTTAAAATGAACAGATGTCGAGGAGGAAATCTGAACAGGGAGCAGTGTCCATGGGGCGGGCCGGAAGACCGAGGGTCCCGCAGGAGCCCGGGGAGGCCCCGCCGCCGGCTCGGCGTGAGGCGGGGCTTCCACGTGACGCGGTTACTATGGCACCGCGGTAACAATCAGGCCCCACCCCTCCGCCCCGACTTCCTCACCGCCCCCAAGCCGCCCGCAGGGGCCCCGGACGCCCACGGAGGCACCCAGGCTCGGGGCGCTCTGTGAGTGACGGCGGCTCTAGCACAAGCAAGGTTAGAGCGGGTCAGGGGCGGCCCACCCAAGCCCCGGGGTCGAAAACTGGGGTGGGGGTGGAGAATGGAAGGAACTGCCTCTGCTACCTCGGGAGGCAGATGTGGGGACACGCTCGGGAAAGGAGCGCTGTGAGTAGTGTCAGTCCCCAGTGGGGTTGGCGGCCTGGCATCGGAAGCAGCATTGAGCTGGGAGTTCTTGCTCTTGTCTGTTGCCATTTTTTAGGAGCAGCGGTCTTTGAGCTCTCTGTACTCAATAAAACCGTAGTGTCTGTGGAGGCGGGTATTACGCTAGGAAGAGTATGGGAATTGGGTTTGAATGCTGCCTCCACCTCCTACTAGCTGTGTGAGCCGCCTGTGCTTTACTTCCCTCCTCTGTGAAGTGGGGATTATGGGAGGATTCCATGAACTAATATATCTGAAGCATTAGTAACTGGCATGTAGTAACAGATAAGACATAAGGGCTACTATTAGTAATATTCTCTCATTTAATCTTGTCACCAGCCCTGAGAAATAGGTATCTTCACTCCTATGTGTACAAAGGAGAAACTGGAGGATCAGAATGGTGACTTTGCAGAGGGACTTTGGGCAAGTCATTTCTCCTTTCTGGGCCTCCTTCCTCATCAGATCTTGGTCACAGAGAATTAGACTCATGAGTCCCTTGAAGAGCCTCTGATCCAAACTCCCTATTGTACAGATGGATAAACTGAGGCCCAGAATGGGAGAATTTCTTGACTGAGTTCCTTGTTAATCAAAGGCGGGGCCAGTGCCGGAACGATGTGCAGCCTGGCTCCTCGCTAAATCCTTTTCCACCAGCCACTAGCCCGGAGACATGCCCTCCGATAGTAAAAGGTGCAGTTCTGCCTCTCACCGTCACGTGCACACCTTGGTAGGCTTGTCAAACCCAACTGCAAAGACATCTGGGGAAGAAAAGGAAGCCGCCTTCCCCTGAACAAGAACACAACAACCAAGCCTGCAGTTTGCACTGGAGAGGTCAGTCTGCTCCCTAGACATCTCTGAAATGACTTGCCTTTCTCCTCATTTATTTTAAGCCCTAGGCATTTTTCATAACACGATTTAATCTTCCTTAGCAGCCTGGAAAAATACAAATCAATTAAAGCCTAAAACCTATTGGGTAACCATTTTTTCCTTCCTCCACCCCCAGATTGGGAAGTGCCTGCACCCTGTGCCTTTCATCCAGACTAATTTGGCTGCAGTGACTCTCGTTCAAGGGACGATCACTTTGGATAGCTTATTACA
Source organism: Manis javanica (assembly GCF_040802235.1). Taxonomy (NCBI): domain Eukaryota; kingdom Metazoa; phylum Chordata; class Mammalia; order Pholidota; family Manidae; genus Manis; species Manis javanica. Next base: position 3,691,762 of record NC_133157.1, on the reverse strand, counting down.
GCTCTTCTCACAACATTCCTGGCATGCATATCACAAGTCGTTAGGATCAAGAACTAAGTCAGTTTTGCTCTCAGGGACTCTTGGGGCCAGCAGCTGAGGTAGTGCACTATCCCTGGAGAACTCCGCAGCCCCAAGAAGCCCCAGAAAGGTAGCAGGGGACCAGACACACAGGACAGTCCCCTGAATGCCAGAACTCATGCTTTCGGATTGAGAGCCAGGAGCAGTTTCAATGGCAGTGGAAACAAGGCCCAGGAGTCCAGCTAGTGCATGACCCCAGGAGGGTTCAGGAAGTTCTTCAGGTCCTTGGTATCCACCCTCATCCCTGACCCCCAGCTACAATCTGATGCCTGGAATGTTTGTCTCGGAGGACCATCACAGAGGAAAGGCAGGAGATACCCAATTAAGAGCCCAGACTTTGTGAAGTCAGGCAGAGCTGAGTAGGAAATCCTGGCTTGCTCACTTCCTAGCTGTGTGACCTTGGCTTCGTCATTTGTCTTGTGGGGATAATCGCGGTACCATGTTCACAGGGCTGTGGTGAGAACTTGAAATACGGCATGTACAGGGCTTTCCTAGAGCCCCATTGAGTAACCTGCTATTCTTCGGAGGACTGGGCTGTTCAGATCTTGCTGAAGGCTGGAGCACAGCTCTAGTTGGTGCTGACCCCATCCCCTGCTCTCCCAAATGCACCTCTCGCAGACCAAGTGGCCCTTCATCTCCAGGTTCCCATCCCACTTCCCTGCTTCATTTTCTCTATAGCAGTGCCCTTGTCTAAAATACGGCTCATTCACCTATCCTTGTTGTCTGCCTCCCACTCTAAAAGACAGGTTCCCCCAGGGTAGGGAATCTTGGCTACTTTGTTCCATGCTGTGTATAGCCCAGCGTCCAGAATAATGTCTGGCACATGGTAGGTGCTGCAGAATGAATGAATGAACAAATGAATGAATGCATGTACCTCTTACGCCCTTTGGCCTTTATGGTTCTCAGCTTTGCCCGACTCTCAGGGTCCCTCGGCCTCACCCTGTCCGCTGACACCTCCTGTGCCACCTCCCCAAAGCCTCCCTTTTCAAACCACCCCTGGTCCAGGAGGTCAATTCCTCAGCAGCCTCTGCCTCTTCGGAGTGCCCACCATGCCCACTGCATGATTTAGTCGCCATGGCACTGCCTTCCAAGCTCTAGGACCCACACCGTACCCCTGCTAGACATGCAGTGCTCACCCCAAGGCTGGGAGGCTGACACTCTCATCTCTCCTGGCCCAGCATATTAGGGCACTAAGGCTCAGCCCAAGGCCGGCAAGAAGTGGCAGAAGCTGGATTTCAAGCCTGGACTGTGTGGCTGCAGAGCTTGGGTTCTTAAACCACTAACCACAGCTCTGAGCATTATGGGGGTGCCCGACTAAAAGCAACCCCCAGCCCCCGAAACCCACCTATATGCCAGGCTCTAACATTTCTATTCTAGGTCTCCAACTCCTGAGTCATTTGTAAGCCCTGGGCCCGAAAGAGGGTGAGGCAGTTGCCCTGGTGCACAATGTAAGGGGGGTGATAATCGAGAGGAATAATATTTTAATGCAATTAATTTAAAAAATCAAAATGCAAAATCAATTTAGAATAAAATAGCCAAAATTTAAATAAAAACATGCTCAGTATTACTTTTTCCTTTTGTGTCAGGCTCCAGTTTGAGAAGGTACAATGCTGTACCCTATCCTATTTAAAATTCTGACTTTTTGTTTTTGGTGTTAACTTTCACTTTTTAAAATAGTGTGTTAAAATTTTTACCTATTTTGATGGCTGGATTTTCTGGCATCCCTTAGATTTTGCGAGAAGGTGAGTGCCTCCCCTGCCCTAAGGCAGGTGTTCAGCCTACAGCGGGCTCTGCTGCATCCGCATAACCCCGGCTCCCATTCCCAAAGGGCCCACTGCAGGGGGTGCTGGGTGAGGAAGAGGCTGAGCTGGAAGGAAGCCCCCTGCCTGGCCCCCGGGCCAGGCCACACCCAGTGCAGCTGCAGCTGCTTTGCTGGCAAACAGGCACTAGGTCTCCCAGGGTGACCTCAGGGCGCAGCCGCTGAACTGCTCCATTATATTTACAGTAGACCCACTCGGTCTACGGGACCTGTTGGGGTCCCTCGTGGTGCAGCTCCTTTATCGCAATCTGGCTGTGTTTCAGCTCCCAGCCCAAGACTGGGGCTCCATCTCCCCAGCCCTCCCCACCTTCTCTGCCTTACCCCTCCCAGCATGGAGGCCATCTTCTGGTCTATCCTCCTTGCGTTTCTTTTCGCCCCGACCAGTGCCATCTCCTCTTGGGACGCCCTCCCTGGCTTCAGCCCTGCTCTGGACTCAGAATGCTGAGGCAGACACAGCAGAAAGAAAGGCCTTGGCACCAATCTGTTCTTCCTTCTCTCCACCGGGGACCTGCCCAGAAGCCTGGAATGTGTCGGTCCCACCTGTGCTTGCCATGTGTTCTGGCACCTTCTGCCTGCAGCATCTTGCCTGGAACCTAGCTCGGTGCAGCCTCCCCTGACACTCCTCAGGCAGGGCATGTCCAAGCCTGTTACTCAGTGTGCACTGGTGCCTCATGGTAGAGGGGCGGCTGGCTGTGGCACCTCTGAGGATGCTGGTGAGACATCAGGAAGCCTGAGACCTAGGGGTGTCTCTGGCACAAGTCTGCTGTGATACCCTGGGCCTCAATTTCCCCCAGAAATTAAGGGGAGTTGATCTGCTGAAGTCCCTTCCAGCTCTAACATTCCACAGATCTGTGACCTGGAGCATTTTGCATGTGCTCAGGAAAACTGTGATGCCATGGAGGGCAGAACCCGCAGCCTTTTCTGATCACAGAGGAGATTCTAAACGCGTTGTGGGCTGCCTAGATCACACCAGAGACAGTCTGTGAGGCATCAAAAGAGGCACTCCCACAGCACTGATGTTTCCAATCAGGATCATTCCTGCAATTAACACGGAAGGCAGGGAGGAGTTGCCAGCAGCCCACCCCTGCCCTGGGAATGGGCAAACCGGTGATCAGGCCTCCTGCCCAAGCCCAGAACTGGAAAACTGCATCTGCTCAGACTGGACAGTCCAGCGCTGACTCTTGCCCTGCTGAGCCTATGGGAAAGAACCCCTAAACTTTCCTACCAATTGCAGAGTGGCAGATGTTTTAGAACAATTTGGTCCAAACATATATATATATATAAAGAGAGAGAGAGAGAGAGAGAGAGAAGATAACCACAACCTGGAGAAACTGAGGACCAGAGGATTTCTTGTCCACAGCTGAAGGAAGTCACATTTCATGGCAAAGAACATATGCCTGGAGGGTCAATGGCTGGGGGTCAGGCTCTGCTCTGCCGTGGACAGCCAGGGGTCTTGATGTGCGCAGCCTGCCGACGGGAGGGGCCGCGGACATCCTCTCTGCAGAGCTGGTCCCAAGGCCTGGCGCGGGACCTCATGGCTGTCCTCTTCCTCCCCACAGCATCCTCTCCTCCCGTGCCTGCCCACGGAGGAAGACAATGAACGAGGTGAAGGAGGCCCTGCGGAACGTCGAGCAGAAGTACAAGCTCTTCCAGCAGCAGCAGTTCACGTTCATCTCTGCGCTGGAGCACTCCCGGGAGAATGCCCACAGCAAGATCCGGCCCATCTCCAGTATCGAACAGGTGGTGCCCGCTCAGGGCCGGTGGGCGGGGGCCGGGGTCCTGGGCATGCACCAGACGCAGACATTCTGCTGGGGAACTAGGCCCAGTCCCCTTGCTCCAAAGATGAAACTCTGAGGCCCAGGGAGGGCACACACGCTTGTGCAGGAAAGGGGCTTGGCTCCTAGCTGGTAGGATGAGCCATTCCCTCCCATGCCATGTGTGGGAAAAAACACAGGAAATGTGGGCTCTAGACAGCAAGCCAGGGTTTAAGTCCTGGCTCAGTCATATGCAGCTTCCAGGACCTTGGGCCAGTGAGTCACCCCTCTTGGCCTCAGTTTCCTCATCTGTCAACTGAGAAGAACAGCACACCTCATAGGGCTGTTTTCAGAGTTAAGGACCTGACCACAGCAGACACCCAGACAGGCCCAGGCTAAGTGCCAGGATTGACGTGAACAGGCACAGATGGTCCCAGCTATCAGTCCACTGGGGTTTGAAAAACCATAGCACGCCAAGCCCCCGGCTGGGCTCAGCTCCACGGCAGACGTTTCTGTTTGGCCCGTGTCTTCTCGTGGGTTAGCTGCTAGCCACGTTTGCTCTGCAGGACTGGGAGACCTCAAGACCAAATGGGCCTTCTGGGAAGCAAGGGCTCAAGGCTCGGCGCATCAGGAACATGCACCTAGGCAGACCTTCTCTGACCGCAAAGATGCTGCCTGTGAAGGGGTTGCCTTGACAAAGGCCAGCCACTCCCAGGGTGGGGTGGACGTGGGGACCAGGGATCAGAGCCGCTTAGGAGAAGCACAGAGGGCCACGGAGAACAGCAACCCTGTTGGCAGCATCCTTCAAAAACATTTTTTTTCTAATTTTTATAAAAATTCCTCACAATTTTTTAACTCAAAAAATTTGAAACCTACAGAAAATGAACAGCCATGTGACCTTCACCTAGATACACAAATTTGCAGTAGTTAGCCAGGTCTATACTCTCCCCCAAGACACTCACGCTTTACCCTGAACCATTTGAAAGTAAACTGTCTGAACCCTTTGAGCCTATCCCCCAAAGGCTCAAAGGCACTAGACAGGTTTTCAGTATCAGGAAAGATCACCTGATACCCACCCCCACCTTTGCTCAGAATCTACATCCGTGCTGTGTGGCCCCATCCTCTCCTGTGCACAAGGGAGCGGCCTTCTTGTCTTAGACCCAAGAAGGCTCTGGGTAAGCCATAGCCCCCATTTTGACTGTCCATCTAAGTGGAGCCTCTCAGCCCTCACCCTGCCCTCCCGGGACCACAGATACCAGCAGATGATCTGCACACGCGGCAGGCAGTCCAGCAACTGCGCCACAGTACAGGTTCCTCATCCACCAGGGGTCCCGGGCAGGCGTGTGCAGTGGGTGTCAAAAACCTCTTCCCGCTTACAAAGCTACTGTACTTGGGAAACAACTACTTCAGGGAGTTTGGGGAAGACACACCCAGCAACCAGAAGGCAACCGAGGCAGCGGGGAACTCTAAGGTGTGGCCTTAGAGTTCATGGGAGCTGGGGAAGGTGGCTGACGCCCTCTTCCATCGGATCGCGGGGCAGAGGAAAACCATTTGACCTTGAAATGGGTCAGTTAATCCTGCCTGGAACTGAGCGGGTTCCTCCCAGCACAAGGTCAGGCCTCCACCCTTGCCCAACCTTTGACTGGGTCACTGGGTGGCCCCGGGGTTCCTCTGGAGAGAAAGGGCCCTGACCCAGAAGGGAAGGCCCCCCAGTCCCCCCAAGAAAAGGAGTGGAGAGGAGGTGAGCTGCCGCACCATCCTTAGCCCCTCTCATGATTTGTGTAAGCAAGGTCCTCTGCACTCATGGCTGAAACACATGCCCGTGGGAGGGTCAGTTTGTTTGGGGCGCCAGAGTTCCCCATCCTCCCAGAGTTGATCTTTGACTATGGTGTGAGGCATTTTTGTCTACATTTGTTTCTCACATGGATAACCACTGACCCCAGCTGCCCTCATCCCGCTTTCTCTACCTTGGAAACACAGGACAACAAAACTGCAAAGGATTCTAGTTCCTTCTGTTTGCTCTTCAGTCAGGGTGGCCCAACCCAGCAGTTCTGAGCAGGTGCTCTAAGAGGGCCTACGGCAAGACACCAGCCCTCTGCTTCAGGAGTCAGCTTAGAGGCATGGGGACCAGGAGGGGTGAGGCTCAGAGCCATCAAGCTGGTGGTGAAATCCAGCCTCACCACTTTCAGTGGTGCCTGAGCAGCGCTGTTCACCTCTCTGAGCCTCCGGTGTTCATCTGTAAAACAAGTACTTAAAAAGGCATCCATTGTACAGGGTGTAGGTGAGGATGGAGTGAGATCGTGCCCAAGAGGGGCACGGGGCACAGTCCTCGGCCACTCACTAACGTTTGCTATGTATAGAGGTCTGTGCATCCAGATGCTTAGACATTGCTGGCATTTCTCTGTGACTCTGGGAGGCTAGTAGGAATGGGGTGAAGGGGTGAATGCTCCTGGGGGTTTGCCCGCAAACCAGCCAGGGTCTGGGTTGGGGCCTCCTCAGGTGCAGAGCTACATGGAACACCACTGCAACAACTCCACAGACCAGCGCATTCTGCTCATGTTCCTGGACATCTGCACGGAGCTGAGCAAGCTCTGCCAGCGCTTTGAAGCCCTGCACTCTGGCACCCCGGTCACCAACAACCTCCTTGAGAAATGTAAAGCCCTTGTTAGCCAAAGCAATGACTTAAGTAGTCTTAGAGCAAAGTAAGTCTTCCTCTGGTCCTGTTCTTAAGGTCCCAGCGTGTGCATGTGGGGAGGGGGCAGGGACAGGAGAGGAGGGTCCCTGGAGAAAGAGGGCAGGGAAGTCTGAACAGACTCATGCGGCTACTGTCTAAACCTCCCTAGGAGGGAATACTAGGCCCAGGGAGGTACTGGGATGACTCTGACCCAACAATCTGGCAGAGAGTGGCACCTTGCCTGCATTTTGAAACCAAGGGATTCTGAGGCCCCAGGTGCAGTCGGGATACAAGCCCTCTTACTGAAGAGCCAGGCAAAGGGAAGGGAGTCATACAGCAGTTGTTTCCCAAAGCCCATAAAGCAGCAGGACGTCTGGAGCCTGTTCCCATGGGTGCCAGCACCACCAGTGTGGCTCCTTAATCCTGGGCCCTGGGGAATCCACAGCATGAAGTACCAAATTCTTACTCTAGGTGTTAGGGTAAGAAGGGTCAGAGGACTCACCAGCATGCATGAGAATGATTAAAGCAGGTTTCCACAGCCCAGCCCAGGTCTGTACAAAGCACAGGCAGGTGAGTGATTCACAGCACCTGCCATTCATACTTGTTTTACCTGAGGCTCTGGCCCCCCAAGCCTGCTAAACCCCAGTGTGTAGGAGAGGAGCCTGGCATGGTCCATGCACAATTCTAAAGCCTCCCCAGGGGATTCTGATGTGCAGTCAGGGCTAAAAACCTCTGCCAAGGTCTGGACCCTGGTGGGTCCCTCTTGCCACCCCGCAGATATCCGCATGACGTGGTCAACCACCTCAGCTGTGATGAAGCCAGGAACCACTATGGAGGCGTGGTCAGCCTCATCCCCATCGTCCTAGACTTCATGAAAGAGTGGATCGCCCATTCAGAGAAGCTGTCCCGCAAAGTGCTACAGCACGTGAGTGAGCCCCAGCTGGGCCAGGAGGCCACCGGGGCCACCTCTCATCCTTCCCAGACCACAGGCACCCAGCTTTGCTTAAGAAAACACAAGTGTAGGCAACTTACAAAGGACAGTCTCAAACCTAGTGGGAAAGACAAAGGATGTTCTAAGCCTCCCTGGAGACCATCTGGTTGGAAACTCTAACTCAAAGCTGAGACCTGCTCAACTGCACAGGGCACTTTGTGACTTGGTTTCCACTGGTGATCCATTTTCATTGCCACCCATCGTCCCTGCCACTTAGTAACCCCAAAGGGAACTGCCTCATAGATCACGAGGCGCTCTCTCCCCCTCTCCCTCCCATCGTCCCTCCCCTGAGGGTCAGGCCCTGTGCCCGGAAGGCCGGGGAAGAGTTAGGGCCCTGACTGCCCCACCTGGGCCTCCGAGCACTGCCACCCACCAGCCTATGGGCAGCCCACACTGCGGGTCCGGCTCTCCTGGCCCAGCCATCAAGCTGGAGGAGACCACACAGCTCCTTGCCCCCCGTGGTGGCCACGGTAGGCAGGGCCACTCCCTCTGCCCAGGATGCCTAGGGTTGGCACCATGTGACCGGGTCTCTGGAGCAAAGCCCAAAGGGGGACAGACCCACCGTGGCTCTCCTTTACTTGGGCGAGGGAGGCTAGGGGAGAAGCTGGAAGGATTCTGCTTCTGGGCTCCTGTACAAGGACAGTTAGCTGGTGTTCACAGCGTAACGGAGATGCAGACTTTGTCAAATGCCCTGCTGGCTTTTCAGCTTGCTGGAAGAACTGTCTGACTTTTGGTTTTTCCCTTCACAGGGGGCGACTTAGCTTCTGTATTCTTGTTTCCTTGGGGGCGACTGTCAAGAATAAAAAGTGTCCTACTACCTCTCTGCCTGGCTTGGTTTCCTGGGATTTATCCCTTGAATTTATCCTAAGACATCACAGGACGCTGGGCAGTTAGCCTCCCAAGCAAGAGCACTAGTGAAGAGCAGCCTCAACAGGGGCGTTCAGCCCCCAAGAGGGTTGCTTTTGAGGTTCATGCCAAAAACCCACAGCAGGCCAGCACAGTGACTCCTTGAATAGAACCTTTTCAGACAAGAACATCTGAATTTTCCAGACAAAACTGAAAACTGCCATGTCCGAGTCTGTCTCAAAGGAACTGCTTCTGCCATTAAAATGGGCAGAACACACTGACTTCCAGGGGCAGCAGGGCAGAGGTGAGCAATTCAAAACCACACTGCAAATGGAGTTCTCCATCACTGTCCCAGGCAAGAGACGGTTAAGGCCAGGCTGAGTCTGACAATTAGGCCAGGGTGGGTCTAACAATCACTTGAAGATGGTCTCCCACCTCCTTCCAACCCCCCGACCTCACATGGAAGGTGGCGGAGGCAGGCTGCTCCTTTCCTTCACACACTCACAAAACACAGCCTGCAAGGCTCAGAGGCAGTGAGCTCTTGACAACTTCCTGTCACCTGGGCTCCACCACGTGGGCCGTTGACTCCGTGTGCCAGCCACCCGCTAGGACCAGGGCCCGTGTTGAGAGCAGGGCTGGACAGGGAGCACTCTGCAGGCCGCCTGGTTTCAAGAGCTTTCTAAGGATGACTCACACCATCCTGCCGTGCCACCATGCCACTCTTGGGGAAGGGCATGGATTTGAAGCAAGTTGTGGCTATTTGAACAAAAGGGTCCTACAGAGACTAAAGCCAAATTAAGTCAGCACCCTCTGCCAGCCAGCCAAGGTAACCAACAAGTCCAGACCCTGAGGCTTTCGCACCTTTGGACGAGTCCCTCCTTTGCCCATAAGCCCCCTCAGAGGCTGGCGCGAGTCACTTCCTGTCAACACAGCATAGTAGTGCAAAACAATAAATTTTTATTTGTTCACAGTTAAACACAAGCAACTGCCTTGACATTTTAGAACATTCTAAGAAGGACAGCAAACCCTTTTGACTCCAATTCCCATTCACTAAGATTGTACCATTTTCTCTTGCAGTTCACATTTATGGCCCTCTGATGGGGACTGTTTGACATGCTTTTAAGATGGAGGCAGGAAAGTTTAAACCTTTTGACAAGAGATGACTTTCTTAAATTTAACTAAAAGCAGTCAAAAATTTTTTTGATTTTCAGTGATGGGACCTCTTTAAACTGCAAGTTAGCCACATATGATTATCCATGATTGAATCACAAAACTAGATCACATCTCAGCACAACCTGTCCCTCCGCAATATATTCCCATGGTCCATAGAGTCTCCTGAAAAGTGATCGCTGATTCTTCCCAGTGCAGAATGCCTGGCTGCCTCTTTGACAGGCCCACATACCTGCTGCACAGCAGCACCGTACCCTCCTGCCAAACACTGTGCGGGGTGGGGAAAGGGGAGGACAGGTCGTTCTGGGGGGGGGTGTCTCAGACTCTCAGGAGTCTCCCCTAAAAGATTCCGACTGTTCAACTAGCCTACTAATCCCAGAGGATGGATAATTTTGTGGCACTGGGAAGGTAAGAGGGGGGAAAGGTCCTCGGCCTTCACCAACTGATTTGAGGGCCAGAGAAGTGGGCACAGGTGCTCAACCATCCCAGGCAGGTCTCCCCTGGGGCTGTGGCCACTCTTGTCCCCGGTAAACATACGCAGACTGGAGAACAGCGGGGAGAAGACAGGAACACTGCTCTCCTGTTGCATCAGAGGGTCATGGATGGGAACCCTTTGGGCCACATGGGGAAAAGGGTCACAGGAGCAGCCTTGAGGCCAGGCCCCAACCTAAACTTGCTCTTTCACCTATAGGGAGAAGCTTAATCAAGTGCAATCAATTCCTTTACAGAGGTCTTAGGGAGGAGGGCAGGGACACACGTCACAGAATTCTGGATGTAAACAAATACACAAACATCTTCAGACTGGATGCGTTTTCCAATACCCACTGCTGGTTGACTTTACAGCATGTACCTTAAAAAGTGAAAATGTAGCAGAATAAGGTGTGCTGGTTTGGGCCATTCCATAAGGCAGCTTTCTTCCCCAAGTGAGACACAAGCTCCTGGGTGAGACTGAGATTCTCCAAGGGCTACTCTGGAGAGAGGACTTTCTGAAAGTACCCGCAGGTGGCGACACTCTGCCTTGACTGCGGTTCTGGACTAAGCCTTCCCTCTGGCCCAAACCCTCCCTAAACCTGTCCACACTTTCTACCACTTCTTAGTGCTCTCAGTGAGAGAGACTAGGTAGCTTCACACGGTACTTTCTTTCATTTGTTCTTCAATTATTTCCTTCTGGCTTCAAGTGGCATGTTCTAGGATTCAGTGAAAATTCACATTGGCCAGTCACAGCATATCTGTTACACTCTCTACACAGAAACACCTTTTTTTAATTCTTAACTGTATGTCTGAACCTCTGGTCCAGCTCACAGAGATCCTCTCATCGCCACGATCATTGTGTACATCCTCTTCTCCAACTGGTTTCTTGACAAAACTGCCAGAAACTCCATGTGCTGTTGCCGGGAGCCTGGCTCGGGGTCTGGAGGGCTGTTTCCTGTCACTCTGATGTGCAGGCTCTTTGGCCATGGTGGGCTGGTGGGTTAATGTTCTCTTGTCAGGGGTTTCCCAGACCTTCTCCTGGATTGTTAGTTACTTTTAATAAGAGTTTGGACTATTTCCCCCTGAACACAGTACATACGTTCTGGCTCACAAAGTAGCTTATCTGCCCCTTCTCTCTCCACTTGTGAAGCCTACGAAGAACCTTCCGCAGCTCACCCCGAAGGTCAGGTAGCTTCCCCTGAAACAGTCTGGGGACAAACCCAAGGAGGCCACGTCTAACCACTGGCCTTATGAGGCTGACCCTCGCACTCATCTCCAGAGAGACCATTAAACCTCTTGACCCAAGAAACAACCTTCATCTCCTACGTTTGGATTTCAGTCAGTTTTCTTACTCGTGACCAGGTATTTTTTCCAATCCCATACTAACAATTCTTGCAAACTTTATGGCAGAACCTCGTCAAAAGCTTTTTTAAAATTCATTAAGTTCTGTCTGGGAGATCCATGTGCTTCTTTCCTATAGTAGATTCAGGAACTCACTTTTCCTGTGGAGGCCATGCTGTCATCTCCATGCTCCCCCCCACCCCAACAATGGTACTGTAGTGCTCCTTTTAAAAACAAATTTTATGCTGCCCAAGAAGCAGGCTCCAGTCTGCTGTGACCCCAGTTAGTGTCAGGTGGGGGTCAGAGTGGGTTACACACATTGGCCAAACAGCTCTGAGGCAGGCAAGCCCGCTCAAGAGACACTGTGGGCAGGCCAACACCCATGAGCTCCAGGCTGCTTCCTCAGTCCCAAGCCAGCTCTGCCCCAACACCAATCCCCTGCCTGTTCCCAGGCCTGAAGTCTCTCTTGGGAGCTCCCCTTCCACCGCAGTTCCATCGTTTAATACTCGCCACCACATGATCAAGTGACCGGCTGATGCTTGGCAGGTTTATCATTTTAAAACCAAACCAAACCTTACTATTAACTCGAGATCTTTACAACACAAAAGCCTCCATTTTTAGATGGGTAACTTCAACATGACTCCACGCCTTAATCTACCTGCCCTGACTGATTAAACCCACGGCTCCTAGAACCCAAAGGAAGCTGGGTGCAGCTCTTCTGGACCAGCATGGTTGTAAGCTGAGCAAACAGACGCCCAAGACCCAGGAATGTGCCCAGGGCCAGAGAGCTGCCTGCAGAGTGCCAGCACGGGCCACCATCCGCTTAGCCACACTGCCTCCTTCTTCCCTCTACTTGTACAATCCACCCATTGAAAAAAAATTTTTAATGTTTTTCTTCCTTCACACTGGCTTCCTTGCCTTTGCTAGTTAGAGAAAAGGCTTTGATTTAATCGCCTGGTTATCTTTGTTCTGTGGCACAGATCTCTTGGGCTTGTGGGGGGGGGCGGGTAAGCGTTTTGAACCAGCTGCAATAGTTACCCTGTATTCAGTTTTCCTTTCTGAACTTGCTTGTGTTTTCCTTTGCTAAAACTGGATTAGGTAACAAGAACGTATTCAGTTTTAAGCTTTCCCTTAGACAAGGCTGAGTTAACCGTGTGTGTCGCTAACACTCCATGTGGGACCCCAGCAGCAGTAGCCAATGCCGTGCTGGGCCGCGCGCAGCCAGGGGCGTACCCTCCTCAGGCTGCGAATCAGTCACAACTGAAAACCCCATCCCCAGAGGCCTCCTGCCAGTACAGCCATGGTGACAGAGCCTCTTGTTACCCAGCTCCCTGTGGGTAGGGATGCTAGACTACTTATTCCACACGAAAACAAGAGACTTTTACCCTCATGTGCTGAAAGCGTCCATGTGCAGTAAGATTTCGTACCATTACTGTTTGCCTTTTCTCTTCGTGGCTGAACCCTTTCAACTAAAAGTTTTAACTAAAAGAATAAAACATCAGATTCCTCAGTTCTTCCTCCCCACCACCCCCCTTGCCTCAGCTGGAAGATCAGGCCACAGCTCTCGGGCATCTAGCACTGACTTCGGGAGCGAGTGCTGAGCCCAGGTGCGCCACCGCCACCGGTGTTCTGAGCGCACCCCTCTCCGGAGCATGTGCGGGCAGCCCAGGAGATCCACGGCAGTCAACCTTTGTCAGCGCTCCCCAGGACGGCTCTAGGGCGCTCTGCCATCACTAACAGCACCAAGCTCCCTCGACAGTTGGCCCCTGAAAGCGAGAATGGTGTGAAGATGCTGTTACTTTTTCAGTGCCCTAGAACCTCCTACAGGGAGGCAACTCTAACAGCCCGAGAAACGTGGCCACTGAACTCTGAAGAAACTCTCTGGGCCTTCAGGGCCTTTCTGCTGCAGCGCCACATAGCAGCTGACATGGACAGCAGGCGTGAGAGACACAAAGGGAGGCGGGCGGATGGAGGGGTTTCACCACGAGGCTCAGCAAGCTCACCCCTGCCAGAAGGGGCAGCTCCTCATCACAAGTGCTTCCTGGGCAACTGCTCCAGTCACCACCCTCCCCACTGCAGAGGGCAGGTTTTACCACCCACACCCCAACCTGTGGTCAGAACAGTACCAGCTTTCGAGCAAATGGCAAATAAATAAGAGGTAGTGGGGAAGGAGGGACAGAATGTTCACAGAGAGTGTGGTCTCCACAGTGCCAGCTCCAGATCTCTCAACCAACAGACATTTGTTCACACAGAACTTTCTAGGAAATCAAAAGAACGTAAGGGTGAATACACCATTGTTTTTCTAAATCTGCTGCTTCAGATGCTGAACTTCAGAACCAAAAGCAGAGAAAAAGTCTTACGTAAAAGCTTTCACATGAAGATAGTCAGCTGCTCACACTGTCCTCCTGAGAAGGGACAAAAACGGACTTACCTGCACCGCCACCAATTTACCTGGGCCAACAGCCAGCCAGCCCAGTTATCTGAGCTTTAGGGAAGGGAGAGAGTGATGTGTTAGACTCAAAGATTACATTTGGCCTCATATTGCACAGGTTCAAAGGATGCAACCATTTTGGGGAAAGGGAGAAAATAAAGCTACTGAGGAATGCAAAGTGGCCCTCGGGTCAGTACACCCTGCTGGGAACGTAAGAGACGATTGCAGGTGGGGAGAGGGAAGGAAGAGGCATCTTAATACCAGACCCAAGAACCTTCTGCATTCAGTCAGCTGTTAAAAGGACCTCCATCCCATTTCCACTGCGTGAGCTAGCCACTCAAACCCTGGAAATAGGAAAGCTTTGAAACGTGCGTCACACCTCCTGTTCTATGCCAACAATACGCAAGGTAACACTGATTGACCGTCATCCTAGCTGTGTTCGTGCTGAGTCTCATTGTAATCCATGATACGGAAAGTTCCGACACTGTCCGGGCTCGGGGGAGACGGGTGTGGGCCATCCAGGTTCAGGGGCGTCTTGGCTTCTGCACCCAAGTCTTTGCCCAGCTCTGTCTTCAGGGTCTCGGAAAGGCTACTGATGGCCATGCTGTCCTCATCACACTGGCTCTCACTCTTATTACGGAACAGCTCTCGAGCCTTCATGCCCAGGAAGCTCTTTGAACTGGGCAGTGAGCCCACAGTTGCAGGGATGCTGGCAGAGGGCTCTCCCATGGCAGCTTCCCACCGGCTGCCCAAGGGGCCTGCCCTCTGGTTTGGGGTTTTCTCCGGGGCAGAAAGCTCACTGCTGCAGCTGCCTCCACCTCCTCTACTCCCACCACTGCCCCAGGCAAAGCCAGGTCTGGGGGGCCTGGTCTCACCGTTGTGGCCAGACGCCTCTTCGTTGTGCCCTGTTCCAGAATTTGAGCAGCTGTCATTACAACAGTCAAGCCTGTAAGAAATCCAGGGAGGGGAAAAGGGGTTGGTGACCGCAGAGACCGTCTTTGGGACATGGGGAATTACCCTGTTGTGCCCTTACTGTGATCTTGAACTCTGCCAGCCCACCCTTTGTTTTATAATAGAGGACTCAGGAGTGACATCTCATCAAGAGAGAGACCTAAGTCACAACTAGGGGTACCAGATGGCAATCCATACATGAACTGCTTCCTGTGGAGTGATGTGGGGCCAAGGAAAAGGAACATGGAGGGAGCAGCAGCCATTCTGCGGGAAGATACGTCAGGTGTGGCTCTCTGAAGGCGAGCTGAGTGCTGCAGCCGGACGAATCAAGCTGTAATTGCTCCCAGTGCCACTCAAGGCCTTGTTCTGTGGGTGGCAGCTTAATGACAAGGCCACCGATGCCAACCCTTTATTCTTACCTTTCTTCTGCCACTTCAGCTGCTTCTGTTTTTTCTTCTTCAAGTTTTTTCAGGAGGCCATCTTTCTCCAAACGGCCATACAAATCTAAGATCTCCAATTCAAACACTTGGGTAATCCTTTTCTGAGCCTCATACCTGCTCTCTGCAGCCTGCAGCTGTCCCCTGAAAGATACACACCACCCAGAATAAAGAAGCCCACCTACTGAAACACCCATCACCACAAAAACCTTTCCTGATGAAAGTTACCTTGCCTGGAGTTTGACATCCTCTAAGTATTTCTTCTGTTCCAAAAGAAGGTGGTCTTTCTTGGCCAGATGAGATTCCAGTTCCAAAATCCTTTTCTGAGAGGTATCCAGCCTCTGACTCTGCTGGAGAACATGGCTTCTGTTTTTTTCTAGTTCTTTCCGGTATGCGGCTTTCATCATTTCCACTTCCTGAAAACGGGACTGGAGTTAGTACTTTTAGAAAATGAACATGCCTATCCATTTTGAAAATCGAGGTGATAAGCACTGAGAAGGCACTTAAGTATACTGTTGGTGGAAATAAAAATTAGTACAACTTTCTGGAAAGTAAGCTGGCAGCAAGTGTCAGCCTACTAACCTTTCCTTGAAACTTATGCCTAAGGAAATAATTTGAAATATGACTACATTCTGGCACAAAAATAATCACCATGGCATACTCAGAAGGGCAAAAAACTAGAAACACTGGTAAGTCTAACATCAGGTAAATAGTTAAGTAAATTAAAGTACATCTTACATTTGTAAGTTTTTAAAAATTACATTATCAGTACAAAGATAAGAAAGCAAACTATAAAACCCCATGAGTAGGATGATTCACTATGTAAATGCACATTCACCAAACAGCAAGCGAAAATGTGCCACGGGCCGATATCCGGTTACAGCTTGCATCTGGTGGTGGCGCAGTTTGCTGTTAGATCCTCCTTCCTCTGCCACAACTGGCTAAGGTAAAGCTACAGAGGCGATGCGAGTGGAGCAGGTGTGCTCTGGCAAAGCAGCAGAGCGGTGCCCTTGCAAGGTGTGTGCACCACAGCAGGCTGATGGCCTGCCTGCTGGCTTAAACTCAAAGCAAGCACAATCCCCTTCTCTGAAAGGCGGCTGGGTGGAGGGCGGTTCCAGCAGGCAGGTGTTGTATTTGTGTTGTGTGCTCACTGGGGTAACATGCACAACATTAGATTTACCATCCATTTGTTTTTTTTTTTTAAATAATATACCATAAGAAGCAAGGACATGATCTTCCACAGAGGCACCTCAGCCTCGGCCTCGAAGATGACCATGAGCCCAAAGCTTGCTCGATGTAGGTGGGACAGATTTAAGCTCAGACTGGACACCAGATTGTGTAGGCTTAGCAGCTCCAGACTTTAGCACAGGTTACGTAGACAAACTGGGCCATTGTCATAAGCAACAGCACATGTTTACAGAGACTCAAACAAAGTATTCAACTAGGAACATTCATGCGCTTTCACTATGCCCCACAACCACCCCATGAGGTGCACGCCCAACACCCAACAGCCATTCCCCACCCGGTTCTCAGATACCCACCCCTCCTCTCCCATTTGACTGTGCACACAACACAACCCTGGCAAATAACAAAGGTGCTAAGTCTGGGGAAGGGTTCCTGGGAAAGGTTTCCTTGCTGAGACCCAGGGAAGCAACAGCCTCCTCTCCGTTACGGCACTCCTGGTGGTGGCTGTGACTACGGCACACCCCTTGCAGCCATGAGCACTGTGACCCCGAGGACAGGGCTGATGGGTAGGTGAGGTGCAGGGGAGTGGGGAAGAACCAGGCTCCTTGAAGCTGTCCCTACACTGCTGACTTAACCAGCCTGCAACTCAACTGCCGCAGACCTCCTGCCAAGTGAAACGCCAAACTCCCTACGGCCAGGCCCGCCTGTTTGTTTTGCTGCTGCTTATCACCAAAGGCATCCCAACTGTTACAAGTCAGCACCATCACCCCATTTGCCGACTGTGAAACGGGGCTCAGAGGGGTCAGGCGGCTTGCTCGAGGCCCCAAACACAAGTGCTCCCCCTGGAAGACAGCCCCGGAGGCCGGTCCACCTAGACTCCTCTCGGGACATCAGGAAGGCACTGAAGTAAGCTTTTTCAGAGGTTCTGCTGGCCCAATGTCTGTTCTCTCCTCTTTCCCATGTTTCCACATGGGAAATGATGCTTCCACAAGGTGGTAACTGATTTCTAGAGAAAGTTCCATATGTAACATCCTTCTAAGGGGGTCTGAATCTGAGAGCTGAGAGGAGCCAAGGAATCAGGAATGACCCTAACATGGAAATCGCACCTCTCTGGCTCTAGGACCACTCCACGTATGGCTGGAAAAGCTGCTCTGTGCACAGGCCAGCCCAAGAGGCCCTCAAAGGAGAAGCCAGGAGCGATGAGGCGGCGACAGGAGGCACCTGAGCACTCGCCGCTAAAGGTCTGGTCCCGGCCCAGGCCACCCAGGGCTGCCTGTAAGGGACACAGAGCTTCCGCCTCAACACCACTGCTGAGGCGCTGGTGAACGCACGGCCATCCTCATGCTGGCCTTGCTGCCAGCACTGGGCTGCTACCTGCAGAATTCAGAACCTAAAGAAAAGGTGTCGACCCATGCGCACCCGCCGTCTTGAGAGTCATGCTGACGGGGTGAGCTTCCATCCTTTCCCTCCGTCTCTGTGAAGGGGGCATGGGTATGAGGAGGGAAATACTCTGTCACCTACCCTGGGCCCACCTACACCTGACTTAACTTCAGCAACCCCGCCGGGGCAAACAAGCTCACAGGATGGCTGAGCGGGCTCGCGTGAGGCCAGGAGAGGTGGAGAGGGACGGCAGGCTGCTCAGCCCCTTGCAGAGAACAGCTCACAGAGCCCCAGCCCCTCGGGTGACGTGCCGCAGACGTGGCCCAGAGCCCTGAGAGCTTCCCGCCTGCGGTCGGGCCCCGAGCCCCGGCATACCTTCGTGGTGTCCGAATGCTTGTTCTGCAGTTGTTCCAAATATAGCTCGTTGACCTCCCCGAGGACCAACAGCTGCCTGTTCAGGAACTCCATCTGCTGTTGGACCGACTCACTGTTTGAGAGCTAACCAAGACGAAAGCAAGCGGGTGAGAGACCCAGCCACACCAGACGAGCAAGTGGGCATCTGGCAGGGAGCAGCCGGGAGCCGGCCCTCCCCTGCCAGGGCAGCGCAGGCAGCTCCTGTGGTCTCTGGCGGGAGGAAGGCACCCGGGGCGAAGGGAACGGACAAGACGCACTTCAAAATTATGCCATTCAAAGGGGAGGTGACACAGATGTGCCACCCAAGGGATGCCTGGAGAAGACGGGCATGGTTATGCCCAGGGGAGCAGGGACACAAGGTCTGTGGCACAGAGCCCCAGGGAAAACTCACTCATTCTTGAGAATGTGGTTTTTACAGAGTGCAGTGAATCCCAGGAGAGCCTGGCTCAAAACCCTGAATGAGCTTTAAACATGCGGGGGCACTGGGGAGCTCCCCGGGAGGCATGGCAGGGTTCAGGCTGGCCAGTTGTCCACTGGGGAGACCGGCCTGCACACTGTAGGAGGTTTAACAGCACCCTGGCCCCTATCCACTCTGTGTCCACTCTGTGCAAAAATGCCAACGAAAACTGTCCACACACTGCCACATGTCCCCACCCCAGGGCCGGTGACTCACTCCCAGCTGTGAGCTTCTGACACAGACACACAAGGAACGCATCTGTCCTGTCAGCTAGTGGGAGGAAACAGGCTGGCTCGTCCCAGGCTCGTCCCAACCCTTCCTTACCTTCTGGGAGACCTGACTGAGCAGCAGCTCAGTGTGGCACACCTTGCTTCTGGCATTCCTCAGCTCCAGGCACAGCTTCGCGATCTTGTCCTGGGAGTCCTCCAGCTTCGTCTACCCGAAGAGACACACCACGAGGTTAGCACCGGCAGGCCAGGCAAGAGCCCACCTGGCCGGGGCCCACAGAGAACTGGGAAAGCCTAGTTCCTCGGTTGTTCTACTATTCTTGGGCCATTGGGATTTAATTTCTTAGCTTGATAACGTAAGTTAAGGTTGATTTCTGAATTCCTGATTTAACAAAAGAAAGAAAGAAAAAAAAGACCTTAGATTCCCAAACCGGGGGCTGAAGAGCCCTGTGGCTGTGTAGCAAACTCATAGGGATTTAAAATCTTTGAAGGAACAGAGCGACATCTGTCGGTCACCATGTGAACTACCAACTGAGACAGGCAGTTCAGTTTCAGTATTAGATGTGCTGTGCGCCGGTGGACGGCGCCATCTCTGCAAAGCTGGGCTTCAGGTGGCTGCTGGGAGAAAAGTAACCATACAAAAACCAATGTGAAACAGGACAGGACAGCGTCAGTGTCCCCTCTGATTGAAGGTCTGAGACTGTGCAGTGCCCAACAGGTGTAAGTAACTGTGGTGTTATGATGTGTATTATTTTCAAACAGCTACAAACTTGTCAGGACATAACACTAAGAACTGTTCGGTGTTACTTCTGGCTGCTGAGGGCCAGGAAAAAATCACTGCCATGCTAAGGGAGCTACACACCAAGAGCTGGAGAACCTGTGTCCCAGACAAAATGCATCTGGCGTGAAATCGATGTGCTGCGACTTCAGAGAGGGAAGTTCTTCACCTTAGTTAACATGAACAAAAGTGCTTTCATGCCCTTGTTTCGTGGCCACTTCTACACAAGCTCCCATTTACTGCCCCCTGATTCAGGAGACTGCCACCTCCCCTTACTCCACCCCCCTTTGCCACTGACCCCCAGCACCGGCCACACTCAGCAGCACCCCACTGACTCTGCCGGGAGCCGCTGCCTGTACCTGCAGTTCCTGGCTCTGGTTGTAGAATTCCTCCCGGTCATGCTGCAGCTGTCTGATCTGGCTGTGGAGCTGGGTCACCACCGTGTCTCGCTGCTCCTGAAGCTGACTGTATCTGGCTTGTTCTTTCTGCAGACTAACCTTCCACATCTGGATGTCTTTCTCTTGTAACTTCAACTGGTCTTTCTAGCAGAGACCAAAGATGCCATCATCTTAGCTGGTGGCCAACATGGGCGGTGATGCTGAAGCATTTAACACATGCCACAACGTTTCACCTAAACAGTCACACGCTGCCCTGAACCTGTGGCTACAGGCCCAGACTCTGACACCACATATCATCTAACTTGGCTGGGGGGAAAAGTGCTACCAAATTTCACATTAGCAAATTTATCCTAAGTTGTTAAAGACCTTCTATCAGGATAAATTTGCTCCCAACACCCTCAAAAGTCCTAACCACCAGCACTGGAATAGCATGTCCAATTAAGGTCACTAAAAGATGAACATTTACTGAACGATCACCCTGTGCCGCGCACTGAACATGGGCTTACTGACATGATCTCCTTTCACCACCACAGTTAAAATAGGTGCTGCTGGCATTATTTCCATTTTACAGAATGCTAACAGAGACTTCAGGTAGCTAACTTTAGTTCTCAAAGTTAACAGGTGATAGAGCCAAAGTTTAATCTCCTGGTCTGAATGGCTTCACAACTGTTCCCCAAGTTTTTTGCCATAAAACAACTTCGGGAGAGCTGGTTCCACATTTGGAGAAACAATCTTTTGACTCTGTTGTCATCAGGGCCAACTACACACACAGACTCACCTGTCCCCACAGTTTGCGAGAGCTGCGAGGGCATCCAGACGTCTAGCTGCCCACGACCCCCTCAGAGGGTTAAGCGACCTGGCCAAGCAGTACCACTAAGCAGAGCTCGGAAGGAGGACTCAGCCCTCGACTCAGCTGCCTCTCTTTACAAACTGTCACGGCAGCACAGAACAAAAGAAAAAACGAGCCCACCTTCTCCCAGCCCCTGTGATGCTCACCATCGCCGCGTTGTGTTCCTCCAGGGCAGCCGCTCTGATCACCTTGCGGAGGAGCCGCCTGTTCCGGAGCGCATGCTGCTGCCTCTTAAAACGCTCATAGAGTAACTGGTTGTGCAGTAAAAGCAACTGGTTACGAAGGGTGCGGATCTCATCTGAGGGAGGAGAGCCTGATTTTAAAGCAGAGGGAGGACGGCAGAGATGCCTTTTACTTACAGTTCAGTCAAGCCCCTGCCCAGGGTTTGTTAGCTCAAGAAACACAATTCCTTTAAGACATAAATCACCACTCACTTTGCAAATGACCACTTGGTTCTTGGCAACGGCCACTCATTAGGTGGTGAGGGGAGATTTCTACCTATCTCCCCTTTGAAGGAATGAGAGGGGTTTAATGTGGGATGGCTCTTGAGAGCTTTTTTCACTTTTCCCCACAAGCCTGAACCAGCCTTGTTCCTTCACACCGTGTTCTCCTCCAAGACCTCTCCCAGTACCACCGCCTGCACTTGGGTCTTTTCCAGGGAAGCCTGGCAAGATATCTGCACTTTTTACACTCCCTCTCCCAAGCCCTTGGTACTTGCCACTTCTCAAAAATAGGAATGCTGGCTTTGTGACACTTGAGATACTATTTAGCCAAGCAGATAATCTGGCTGGGACAGGAGCAAAGGGGAGCTGTTTCCTAGAGGGCACACCTCCTTCAAGGAAGAAAAGACAACAAGCGAGCAGGACCCACCCCAGGGCTGGATTTGGAGCCAAAGTAACTTTACCTCCAAAGTGGGTCCAGTCCACAGACTTGCTGGGTAAAGACAACCTAGGAAGAAAGTTGTTGAATAACAGAGTTACTGACCTTGCCCAGAAAAACTTTAATTGGACTTCTAATTGTAGCAAGGTTAGATCACTTCCCTGTGATCAGAAGTGGCGCTAGTTAAAAGATTTTGAAACCCACAGTTGCAGGGAGTCAGAGGAGAAGCCTTGCAGTGGGGGCCCGAGGGCGGGGCTCACGGGGGCCTCCTTCTGGCAGCCGCCTGAACAACTGCTCAAACACCCAGAGCTGTTTCCAGCCCTCTGCTGAAATACAGGGGTAGCTCAGTTTAAAGAAAAAGGAGGTAATTTACCCTGAGCCTATTACACCAAATCTCATTCAAAAAGAGGAAGCTTCAATATCATCATCTCTGTCAAATTCCACCTTAGGTTACTATAAAGAAGAAAACTTAAAACTAACATTCCCCAAGAATTTGTTCAGAAATGGCAGAGGATTGGAACTCTGGGCTGGCAAGTCTCTTATCCTTTCCTGGACCACCTCTGAAAAGGGTAATATAGGAAGGGTTGAAACCAGTGTGTCTCAGGTCGGTTTCTTTCTAAAAACCGTTGTGGAGGGTGGGAGCGGAGACAGGGGCAGGCCACCCTCAACTTGCATCACAATGGGGCTAATTTTTATCTCCCATCTGATGAACTACGTTGCCAAAAGAGGAAAACAAAAAATCTGTAGCTACAGGAGGAGACACTACGACAAATCCTCCTATATTATTTGTACCAAAACTTTGTTCTCAAATTTTCAGAGAGCAAATGTGAAAGCATTTCAGTGTCCTCATAACACAGCGGCACAAAGAGGCCTGTACGGAAAGGATTCATTTTTAAAGGGGCCGCTGTTACCAGAGGGCTTACTCCAGCTTGACATGTACACACAGACGATACACAGGCTCATGGAGGAGTGAAAGCAGCAGACTGGAAGGGCGTCTGACACACAGGAGGACCAGCTGCCCCTGGTAAAAGCGCGAGGAGTGGCTCGTGTGCCCGCCCCTCTGCCTCCTGTATTTCTGTATTTCCTCCCAAAGCGGAGTGTTCACAGAGCCCAGGCCGCGCCTTACTTGCTGAGCTCCTTGCCGTGAGCCTCCGCCCCTTGCTGTATCAGCCTGTCCAGCACTTCCACTGGGGAGGCAGAGGGCGCACAGTCTTCCTCTGCGGTGCCTTTCGCTTTCTGTGACAGTTCCTCAGTCTTCTTGCTGACAAAATGACGGGCAGTCTTGGGCAATGCCACCTCGAACAGATGATCATATGGGGGAGGCTGCCCACTTTCAAACCCCACTCCCCTCTGAGGTGGAATTTTACAAGGGCTGGGCGTGAGGATGCTGGTCTCCAGGGAAGCCTGGCGCTCCCTGTTCCCGGCAGGGCTTTCCTCCGCGCTGCCACCGGGCGGGTCTATGGGAGTAAAGGCTTGCTTTGGTGCGTCAGGCCCAAGCTTGTCCTGGGAGGAGTTCAAGGGCTCAGGGTTCACACTGGCGCCCTGGGCCCCGGAGGCGGCCGAGTGGGTCTTCCGCGGACAGCCCGGGAGACTGTCCCGGTAGAAGGGAGAGTCAAAGCCTCCTCGAGGAGCCAGGAGCTCGGCGCCGGCCGTCGTGATCTCAGAGAGCTCTTTAAATATTGCGGCTGGGGGGCGGGAGGGAGACAAGAAACACCACAGTCATCCGGCCATCAGAGTGAGGCCACGCTATGTGGGGCTGTGTGCTGCCACGTGCCCCCCAGAAAAGACAGAAAGCAGCCTCCCTTCAGCTGGCATAGGACCCCAGAATAAAACTCCCAACTTCTTCCCCCAATAGAAGAAAACCAAGCAAGGCTGTGAGTTTTGACACTAAATCCCGACTTCAGAGCGGAGCAAGGGAGAGTTTTATCAGCTCGCAGCCGTCTCGCCCAGAATCCCCCAAGAATTACCTTCTTCTTTATCCTTTTCAAGGCTGTCTTCCTCAGAGGCCAGGCCACCTAAAAACCCTGGAAGATCACTCAGAGTGACGGGACCTCTGCCGCCAGATGGCTCTTCTGTAGGGGAACAAAGACAGCGCGAGTCAGAGGAACACACCGCGGCAGAGCGGGCGTGGGGCGGCTCTTCCTGCTCAACAGAGAGAGGGCTGGCACCGGCTCCCTCCTGCAGCCGCTACAGCAAGCTGCGGCAAACAACCGAACCGAAGCCACCAAAAAATAATCCCACACAAAACAAAATTCTCCATTCTTAATGTCTCAGAGAATAAAACCAGCTCAAAACACAGGTACTTCACTACAACTGATTAAAAGCTTTTTTTGATATTATTATTAAGTTGGCTTTTAGAATTAATTACATGTTTCATTATCTCTGGGCTTCAGTGTTTTGCAGTGTTCTGGAATTTCTTGTTTCCACATACAACCCAACAGGAGGAGACAAGCAAGGTCTACGATTCCCCACAGATTTTACCTAGTCCTCTGTCATTCAGCAGCTGCTGTCTGTGTAGACAGGGCCTTGCAGAATCTGCTCTCTCTTCCTAAAACGACAGGCACCATTTAAACCACAAGGTGGACAACTGTGAGCATATTCTCCAATGCAAGAGAAACATCCTCAATATCTAAAATTTTAGTATATTATTAAGGAGTTTAAAGTTTAGCCAAGTGAGTCTCAAAATGTTTGGTCTCAGAATGACTTCCTTCCTATTCCTAAGAATTACTGGGAATCCCCTGAGTTTGTTTGTTTGTTTTTTAATGAGGTTGTATCTATTCCGAGTGACCATTTAGTAATTAAAACAGAAAATTTTTAAATATTGAACTAGTAATTCACTGAATAAATGTATTACATGTAAAAACAAATAACATATTTTTATGAAAAACAACTATATTTACCAAAAACAAAACACATTTAGTGAGAAGAGTGGAGCTGTTTTATCACATCTTTGCCATCTCTTTCAAGTACCTGGCTTCATGGAAGGAAGCTGGATTCTCATAGCTACCGCTGCACTCAATCTGTGCAATACGTTATAGAATATTCTGGGCCCCACAGGTAACTAATTATATACACACAAAAAGTAAATGTATGTTAACAGACTTTTCAGATAAGTGTGGATAACCATCTTTGATATCACACCAAAATGTGACAAGGGGTAATTTCTTACAGGTCAGCTGCAATGTGGAATCTGAACCATGGCAATTAACGTTTCTACTGCGTTAAAATCCGCTAGTCCACCTGGTGCTCTGAGTGTACCTTTTACCTAAGTATGAGTTTGTAACATCATACATTGGACATTTAGGAAATACTATTCACTAAGTTATGCAGATCTGCCAAATGTCGAAACATTTCCTTATACAATATCAAAACCCTAATTATTAACCAAACTTCCTAAAACTTTTCAGTCTCATCATAAAAGCCTTAGGGATGCTATCAAGCTCATGGTGGCAGATACCAGTTAGTTTTTTAATATTCTAATTTCACCTGAGTTGAATTTACCACGGGCAACAAACACCATTAGCTGTTTATTTTGAGCTGGCAGACTTAGCTTGTCATTTAAGAAACTGCCACTTAAGAAACTGCCAGATACTCAAGTCTGAATAAACACAGTTTTTCAGTCAGTTGCTCTTTCAAATAAAACTGGTGCTCCATGAAAAAGAGCAGCTGGTTCAGCTCTCACCTCAAATAACTGCACATCGCTTGAGATGACCACCACAGTTTGTTTGTAGTAAACGTGCTTTATATTTCTATTTCATCACAAAGAATACTAAACATACATGTTCTCAAGGATCAATATTTAATAAAATCAGTAATTTTAACTGCCTTCTACTACTAGAAGCTCTTAAATTCTCAGTGTTTTTTCTTTTTTCCTTTTAAACTGAAAACACATCAAGGAAGAAGAGTGCCATCCCCACTGGCACCATTCAGTGCCTGCTTCGATTTGTGCTAAGGGGCAGCCACTTCACCCACTGTTGTCCCTGCGCTGTGCGTGCCAACGGCAGCACAGTGACATGGGCAAACAGCGGCACAGCGTGACTGTAACGGCTCCCCTCTCCTCACGGAGCCCCTCGGAGGGTGTCGGGACCACAGGGGGCAGATCATACTTTAAGAGCTGCTGGTTAGTCTATTTTCAATTGTTCTGACTGAAACCCATCACATTTTAGATCAAAATCCTATTGGCATGGCAGGCTTCACAAAGCAAGGACATGAACGGGTCACTGTGCTTGGGCAGAGGGACAGCAGACCAGCCTGAACACACCTTCCTGGGGGGCGTGGCTGCGGCCTGCGGGAGTGAAATGTGCACAAAGTCATCCGAATGGCAGAGCGGGGCTGGAGGAGGAGAAGTTGCTGGGGTTCCCAGAGGAGTTCCTTTTCCACCTACTCAGAGACAAGGACAGAATAAACACAGTCACTGAGCCTAACAGAAAAAACGCTGAATTTTTTTCAGCCTGTTCCCACAAAGAAAGCTGCCAAAGTTAGCTTTCTGGGGATCTAGATCAGTCTTTCTTTTTTAGGTCCACTTTACATGTTCTTCCTGGAAGTCCCAGGCATTTGCATTAAGTGTCAAACATAGGTCATTAAGGCAAGTGGCTCCCAAACTCACTGTTGGGTCTTTCTTGTCATAAAAGGTAGGCCCAAGCGAACCCACCAAATCCAACCTAAGACATACTTACCAGTTGTACCAAAGACTTTACTGTAAGGGTGGGACAGATCAGGTGGGGCATTTCCAGGAGAAGTTGGAGGAGTGGTCATACCACAAGCCATGGATGGGCTCCAAAGGGTAGCCTGGGAAGTTAGTAAGGAATGTCAGCAATGATGGATGAACACTAAATCATCCCCAAGGTTTTGATCGGTGACTGACGGTCACTTTAAATTTGGTCCTTTCAAATTGAAAAAGCATCGTACTAAGTTTCAGTAAGAGACAAGTTGCATTTTCTAGGTCTAGACTCCACAGGGACACATGTGGCAATAGTGACTTTCTGTGCTAGGCTCACGCATACTTAAATGGACTCCCGAAAGGAGAACAGACTTTCCCAACCATATGCTAAATCCTGACCCAAGTGGCTGGCTTCATCAGCAAGCAGAGAGGAAAGCAGGCACGCTACTTGACACCATACTTGTGGCGGCTCAGTTGACAGCCGAGTCGATGGGGAGCTCAGAGTCTGAGGTAGCTGCCCGGGCATAGTTAACAACGTCAGTCGAGAGGTGGGGTGAGGAGTAGAAGTAACACTCCCTAAAACGAAAGGGAAAGAATGCACGGGGTTAGTGGGTGCTTTTACATTATTCTGATAAAAACACTACAGTCTTATAGGTCATTAGGTCATATGCAGTTCTCTACATTTAAAAAACCTGAGGGAACTCCTGACATCCTTGGGACAAAGTAACATTTAAAAGGTTCTTCAAATGTTCTCTGGAAATAAAGTTCGTTAAGGTCTGATGCCTAGTTAAGCTCCACGATGGCTTGAGGAAGCACAGCGTGGATGACAAGTTCAGTGTGTGCAACGTACAGGTAAGTCCAACTTTCATATGAAACCCATTCTAGATTGTCCAGACTCATGTAAACTGTGTCAACGCTGTAGCCCAGAGGGCCTCCCTTAGAAGTACCTGAAAAATGGAACGATTCCCTTATGAGGTGGAGCCAAGAAATCAAACACGTGAATCCATTTTTTTAAAGTATTGAAGACACATCCCCAAGTCTGCTGGTGTGCTATCAGGTAGGAGAGCAAAGATATGGGGCCCAAAGTAAACTTGGAGGAGGAATTAATCAGGAGAAAATGGAGGCAAATTCAAATTTTAAATACTTGGGAAGTAGCTCCTAGGAAACTAAGTCTTATTCTAGGAAAAGAAAACAGAGTCAATAAAAACAAATGCTTTCCAGAGACAAAGTTGTAAAGCAGATAAGTACCAAAGTCACTTTTTACCATAGCTATTCTGTGTGTCAACATAAGGGCTGGCAGCGACATCGGCTGAACGATGAGGAAAGCGGGCTGAGATTTGGTGAGACACAGAATAGCCATCTTCGCATGAGGCTTCTGTAGGGTCCAGAGAGATTTTGGCACACTCTATTACAACATCATGTGTTTCTAATCTCTTCCACCTGTAAAAGGCAATGAAAGTCAAGAAACACAAGTCACAATCCACTCAATCAAACCACCAAACACTTAAGAGTGCCCCCTCTATGCCTGCCGCTGAGCTGGGATTAGCAAAGAACAAGGCAGAAGCACCCAGCCCGAGTACTAAGCAGTCCTTGTGTGTAAAGAATTAGCCATTCATTTTACACGCCTATACCCTCCCTATGTAAAATGGTTAAATCAAGTCATCAGAAACAAATCTGAAACAAAAATCTCATCAACACAAGACCGGAATAGTCTCGAAATAGAACACAACCATGCAGAACAATCACCAGGGGAAAAATGTCCTTTGAAACAAAGGTATCAAAGTACAAGGAGACCTGGAAACGTCTGGGTAGCTGAGGCTGATGTTAGGTCTTCTATCAAAGCCTCGGGATTCTAAAATGCCCCGAGACCAGAAATACGGCACACAAGGACTCAAACTTAGAGAGGCCATTTAAACAATTGTCTAAAGATTCTTGTTACACGATCCACCTTGCCACTACTAACAATTTAGCCTATGAAACCAGACATACATCAAGATGTGCAACAACGCTCAGCACAGATTCTAACAGAAAGAAAAAAGAAGATAACCCCAAGTCAAACCAAAGAGATATATTCTGAAGAAGAAAAATTATTACACCACCATGAAAAAGCATGCTTCTAGCAGGACAGTGGTCGCCAGGAGCGGGGAGAGGACTGACCACAAAAGGCAGGGAAGAATTGTCTGGGCCATGAAATGCTCTTTATCATGACTGTGACTTCTGTCAAAACTTAACAAATTGATGAATTTCAGTCTATGTAAATTATAACTTAACTAAAGTTGATTTTAAAAATCATGCTTTTCAATCCTGAGAACGAAGAATAAAACGGGGGAGATTATGCTCCCTGACTTCAAGCTCTACTACAAAGCCACATAATCAAGACAATTTGGTACTGGCACAAGAAGAGACCCATAGATAAAAGGAACAGACTAGAGAGTCCAGACATAAACCCAAGCATATATGGTCAATTGATATACGATAAAGAAGCCATGGACATACAATGGAGAAACGACAGCCTCTTCAACAGCTGGTATTGGCAAAACTGGACAGCTACATGCAAGAGAATCAAACTGGATTATTGTCTAACCCCATACACAAAAGTAAACTTGAAATGGATCAAAGACCTGAATGTAAGTCATGAAACCATAAAACTCTTAGAAGAAAACATAGGCAAAAATCTCTTGAATATAAACGTGAGCAACTTTTTCCTGAACACATCTCCTCGGGCAAGGGAAACAAAATAAAAATGAACAAATGAGACTACAACATGCTAAAAAGCTTCTGTACAGCAAAGGACACTATCAGCAGAACAAAAAGACAGCCTACAGTATGGGAGAATATATTTGTAAGTGACATATCCAACAAGGGGTTAACATCCAAAATATATAAAGAACTCATATGCCTCAACACCCAAAAAGCAAATAACCCTATTAAAAAATGGGCAGAGGATATGAACAGACACTTCTCCAAAGAAGAAATTCAGACTGCCAACAGGCATATGAAAAGATGCTTTACATCACTAATCATCAGAGAAATGCAAATTAAAACCACAATGAGATATCACCTCACACCAGTTAGGAGGGCCAACATCTAAAAGACAAACAACAACAAACGCTGGCGAGGATGTGGAGGAAGGGGAACCCTCCTACACTGCTGGTGGGAACGTAAACTAGTTCAACAATTGTAGAAAGCAGTATAGAGGTTCCTCAAAAAACTAAAAATAGAAATACCATTTGTCCCAGGAATTCCACTCCTAGGAATTTACCCTAAGAATGCAGCAGCCCAGTTTGAAAAAGACAGATGCACCCCTATGTTTATTGCAGCACTATTTACAATAGCCAAGAAATGGAAGCAACCTAAGCGTTCATCGGTAGATGAATGGGTAAAGAAGATGTGGTACATATACACAATGGAATATTATTCAGCCATAAGAAGAAAACAAATCCTACCATTTACAAGAACATGGATGGACCTATACCCTGGTATTATGCTCAGTGAATGAAATAAGCTAAGCGGAGAAAGACAAGTACCAAATGATTTCACTCATCTGTGGAGCATAAGAACAAAGCAAAAATTGAAGGAACAAAAACAGCAGCAGATGCACAGAACCCAAGAATGGACTAAGAGTTGCCAAAGGGAAAGGGACTTGTGGGGGCAGGTGGGTGGGAAGGGAGGGAGAAGGGGAACAAGGGGCATTACAATTAGCACACATAATGTGAGGGGGGGAGGGGCAGGGGCAAGGCAGTAGAGCACAGAGAAGACAACTAGTGACTCTAGCACCTTACTATGCTGATGGACAGTAACTGTAATGGGGTATGTGGGGGGGACTTGACAATGGGGGGAGTCTAGTAACCACAATGTTGCTCATGTAACTGTATATTAATGATACCAAAATAAAAATAAATAAATAAAAATCATGCTTTCAAAGATGAAATGATTTTTGGTCAGGATATAATCTTAAATGAATAAAGGAAACAAAAATACTCAGAGATATGCCCACAAATAGATATGACCACACTTAGTATTCAAATTGGAAGAACTGAAGTTACAGGTGGTATTTCTTTTCTGCTTTCACCTCTTCAGTATTTGACAAATGTTCTACAAAGCCCTAATAACTAGGACAACATTTATTTGCTCAAGTATAGCCTTACTTTCTTTTAGACAACATAACTTTGCTATGCACGTTTCTAAATAGTTAGTGATCCAACAGTGTCTCTTCTTCGTGTTCCAAAGTTCACTGAGAAACAGCCCAGCGGTCCCGAGGGCACTCCCCGGGTCGGCCCCACCAAAGCATCCGATACTACACAACTTCTCTAAGATGCTCATCATTAAACCTTACACACGGAAAATGTGGCGCTCAATACAGAATGAAAGAATGCAGGGCCTGGGAGAAAGTAAGATTTTAGGGTTGCATCTTCAGTCACGAGATTCTCACTGCCCATGGTGTCTGTGCTGAGTGACAGTCTCCTCTTTAGGAAAGTGACTGAGTTGGACCAAGAGTCCGGATGCATATGTACACACAGGAAGATCGATTTTAGAGAAGAAAACAAGAATCATAATTAAGAAGAAATATATTTAAATGTTTTTATCAAAGTAATGTATGCTCTCTTACAAAATTTACTTAGTTTCCTAAAGGGACTTTACATATTTTCACATCTCTGAAACTGGCACGTATAGGTTAATCAGTTGGGTGCTAGTTTATCTGGCATTTTTTCTTTCTCAGACATACATAAAATATAATACATCCTATACGCAATGGCCTATCACAATCAATGAAATACGGTAGTTAAAAAAGTCAATATAGTATTAAAAGGTACCTCCCATGCCTCATCCAACCCTTTTGGTAACTGCTTCCAATTTTTTTTAGCTGAATGGTCACCCTACCTCATATTTCTAAAGAATACTCCCTATGCTTTGAATTTCCTGATGTATGGATTTCAGACACCATCTATTAACTTCCCATTATGGTAGGTGAGGATTTAGGCAACTTTCATATTTCCTAACTCCCCTTTTCCCCAACATGCTCAAAGTGTATCACTGTTTTGTTTTTTTTTTTCAGTATCAGCTTCAACAATTACTATGACTATTTAAGTACTACTTATGGCTGAGCCAAAGAGGATACTATGGTATTTCCTTTTTTGTTCCATTTAGTTGGCCTGGAGTTGCAATTTTTCTGTTTCTTTTCCTCAGTCTTCTGTGTATCTATTACTAATTCTTCCTCAACTTACTCTAACAACTCTGAAACAATGGCTAAATATGATTTTTATATAATGATATGCAAATATCTGGCAGGATTATTCCCCCCTCCTTTCTGGAGCCACCCTCTCCCACTTCATTCTGGATGGTTATTCTCAGCACTGTGGTATAGTGGTACCCCAGACTTCCCTTGCCCATGATCCTAACTCAGGTCCATGCTTCCTGGACTCTGTGTTGTTCATGTTCGATTAGATACCTGATGATGGGCATATGGGAGGTAAATTTGGGTACCTGCCTATCTAAAAATATCTCATACTTGATAGAAAATTTGCTGGATCTAGAATTCTAAGTTGAAAAGCCTTTTCTCTCAATTTTGCAGGTACTTCAGAAGCTAACACAACTCTGCCTTTGATCCTTTTAAGTGTTTTGATTTTTTTCTCTCGGAAAGGTTTATCCCTAGTGCTCTGAAATTTCAAATACTGAGAATTGGCAGCATTGGTTTTTTTTTTGTATCCTTAATCTACAATTACATGAGCAACATTATGTTTACTAGACTCCCCCCATTGTCAAGTCCCCCCCACATACCCCATTACAATCACTGTCTATCAGCATAGTAAGATGCTATAGAATCACTACCTGTCTTCTCTGTGTTGTACAGCCCTCCCCGTGTTCCTTCAGGTGTTTTTTCTTTGTTCTTATGCTCCACAGATGAGTGATCATTTGATACCTTTTTCCGCCTGGCTTATTTCACTAAGCATAATACCCTCTAGCTCCATCCATGTTGTTGCAAATGGTAGGATTTGTTTTCTTCTTATGCCTGAATAGTATTCCATTGTGTATATGTACCACATCTTCTTTATCCATTCAGCTACTGATGGACACTTAGTTGCTTCCATTTCTTGGCTACTGTAAATAGTGCTGCGATAAACATAGGGGTGCATCTGTCTTTTTCAAACTGGAGTGCTGCATTCTTAGGGTAAATTCCTAGGAGTGGAATTCCTGGGTCAAATGGTATTTCTATTTTTAGTTTTTTGAGGAACCTCCATACTACTTTCCACAATGGTTGAACTAATTTACATTCCCACCAGCAGTGTAGGAGGGTTCGCCTTTCTCCACAACCTCGCCAACATTTGTTGTTTTCTTTTGGATGGCGGCCATCCTTACTGGTGTGAGGTGGTATCTCATTGTGGTTTTAATTTGCATTTCTCTGATGACTAGTGATGTAGAGCATCTTTTCATGTGTCTGTTGGCAGTCTGAATTTCTTCCTTGGAGAAGTGTCTGTTCAGATCCTCTGTCCATTTTTTAATTGGATTATTTCTTTTTGTTTGTTGAAGTGCGTGAGCTCTTTATATATTTTGGATGTCAACCCTTTATCGGATCTGTTGGTCATGTTTATATTCAAGAGATTTTTGCCTATGTTTTTTTCTAAGAGTTTATGGTTTCATAAGTTACATTCAGGTCTTTGTTCCATTTCAAGTTTACTTTTGTGTGTGAGCTTAGACAGTGATCCAGTTTCATTCTCTTGCATGTAGCTGTCCAGTTTTGCCAACACCAGCTGTTGAAGAGGCTGTCGTTTCCCCATTGTATGTCCATGGCTCCTTTATTGTATATCAATTGACCGTATGTTTGGGTTAATATCTGGACTCTATATTCTGTTCCACTGGTCTGTGGGTCTTTTCTTGTGCCAGAACCAAATTGTCTTCATTACTGTGGCTTTGTAGTAGAGCTTAAAGTTAGGAAGCGAGAAGCAGCATTCTTCTTTACTAAACCTGGCCTCTAGATAAACCTTATCAATCTGGAAACACATGTCCTTCAGTTCCAGTATTAATGTATTTTCTTTGTGTTATTTGTAGTTGTATTGGAAATTTTCTTCTATTATTTCTTTCACTACTTCTTCCCCCAACAAAGTTTTCTCCTCTCTTTTTAAAACTCTTTTTTTGGGATGTAGAACTTCTTGGACTGATTATTTTAAATTTCTTACGTTTCTTCACATATTACGCATCTCTACCTTTGATTCTGCTTTCTGAGATAGTCTCAACTTTACCTTCCAATTATGTTATTAGAATGTTTATTTTTGCTATCATTTATAATTTTCAAGAGTGCTTTCTTTCGTTTCTGAATGGTCCCTTCTGTGGCATCCTCACCTTTATATATAAACAGACACCTCATCTCCATAGCTATTACAGATATTTCCTTCTGCTCCCTGTATTGTCAGTGTTTCTTCCAAGCTCCTTTTCCTCCTCTTTATGTTGGTCTCTTATCTCATGCATTACGGCTT
This sequence comes from Manis javanica, assembly GCF_040802235.1. Classification (NCBI taxonomy): domain Eukaryota; kingdom Metazoa; phylum Chordata; class Mammalia; order Pholidota; family Manidae; genus Manis; species Manis javanica. Next base: position 3,658,099 of record NC_133157.1, on the reverse strand, counting down.
TCTTCAAAAGCCAGATGACCCCTGCCTATGCAAGGTGAGTGAGGTAAGCTAACCTAGGAGGCTTCCAAGCTAACATGGAACATGAACGTGAACATGCTCGTTCAACTATAAAACCCCAAACCCCACCAAATCTACAGTAAGGATCTGTTTATTTTTAAACATAAATTCCCATAAAGGAGAAGAATGGGAGAAAAGAGAATAGCTCCACAAGTTTCTGAAAATCGAAAGGAGACAGACAAGTGGTAGCTTGACTTCACAAATCCAAGAAAGCAGAATCCTAAGCTGCCAGTGTTTCAAATCTAAAATCACCCTGACTTATATTGCAGAATCCTTAAAAAGCTTAAGAATTTTTATACCTCCAATACTTCTCAAACTGGAGACAAGTAACAGGTAGGTGAGGGCACCTAATAACAAGATAAGGTGACAAGTCTTTGGGGAGCAGACCCCTTCCCCAAATCTATGCTCCCAGGCAGCAGCCCTTTTCTCGCCAGAAATGGAACTATTTTCTGGAAAGAGTGAAACAGCATTTCTGGACCAAACTACTCCAGAAATAGTTGATGGCATGAATACCCTTCAAACAAGGGGATTAAGTGAGCACATACATTCTGAGTGCCAAGATCACCAACCCTGCCCGCCACCAGCCTCCTCCCTCCAACGCAGCCACACCCCTCAGAGGCTAGAGTTCAGAAGGCCCTTTTCTAAATAAAAAACTATGACCAGCTCAAGAGGAAAACACCACGGTCATCAGTATCTCCAAGAGAAGTTCAGATCAACACACCAGAAAGCTCAAAGTCAACAAGTCCCACCCTGTGAACAGAGCTTTTTGGTCTCCCCACCTAAACACAACCAGATCACCCCATCTTGGTGAGAAGCCTCAAAGATTCAAAAAGAACAACAGAAGAGCAGCAGAGAGGAAATGATTACACAGGGAAAAGAAAACCTAAAGAACCCAGACAATTGTCAACATTCTCAAAGACAGGAGAGACTGCATCCAGGGAACAAAAACAGCTGACTACTATAAAGGAGCACAGAGAACTAAACACAGTTGCAGAGATGCAACTGTAACAGGATTAAAAGTCAAAGACAAGGAAATCTTTAGGAGGTAGAACCAAGGAGCAGACAGAAAACACAGGAGAGTGAAGAAAAGCAGAGAATCACTCCAGAGGTCCCATCGGAAAGCTGGAAGTTCTAGAAACAAAGATAGAGACAGTGGAGGAAAGGAAATCATACACAAAGTAACTAGAGAAAATCCCCTAGAACTTCAACATGAATGTCTCCAGACTGAACAATGAGAACAGATTCATACCAGGGACATCACCAGGGAATTTCAGAATACAATGAGAACAAAGAATAGACTCTACCAGTTCCCACACAGAAGAATACAGCCAGTACAGATGTTCAGAAATCAGAATGTCTTTGGATTTCTACAGCAACACTGGAAGCAAAGTGACAATGGCAGAATGCCTTCAAACTGCCAAATGACAGTGAGTCCCGACTCAGATGGCTACACCCAGCCAAGCAGCTGCTTCTTTTCTCTACAAACGACTAGAGGACATATTCCATGGCAGCAAGAGTAAGCCAAGAAAGAAGACGTGAGAAGCAGGAAATAAGAAACCCTGCACCGGAGAGAGAGAAAGGAAGGCCCTGGCCCTAGGTGAGCTAAGATGACATCTATATACAAGGTACAAAAGACAACCTGCTCAGATCAGGACATGCCAGGAGACGGGCATGCTGCAGGCCATCACTGCCACTGTACTATCTTTTCAACTGAGAACAAAGCGTCTAGGTGACCCTGGCCTAGATAACTTTTCTGCATGCAGCTTGTCTTGAGTATACATTGATGAAGATGCTACTCTCCCTTCTCTGCCTGGATCAGCTGACGACATTACTTTCATCCCACAGAAGATTCTGTTCTGACCTATTCCTGGAAGCAGGCCATGGAGAGCATGGACCCAGCACATAAGCAGTCTCCTCCCTCTGCCGTACTTCGACAGCATATCCAGGACATGGCTCTCACTACAGGCCTTGCCAAATGCTCTGACTATGGGAAGCCTTAACATTTCTCAGGACTCATCATGACCTCGCCCGCTGACTTCCCAGAAGGGGCTCTGTAGACACGCAAGGAAGGGGAAGCTGGACCGGGACTCAGACACTCGGTTCTCTCTCTCTTCTCCTAGGACCTCCATCTAATAATTACAAGACTGCCCATTCCTTAGCCAGGCTTTGCTTCCTAATTAGCTTTTCAAAACAAGTAATACATTTGTTAAAACTCTTAAAGAAAGAGAATGATTAACATCAAAGCAAGAACTGTAGCTATCTCTATGAGACAGGAAGCAGTAAAAGATGGCAGCAACTGGGGAGGGTAATATCCAATTCTTAAGCTGGGTGGTAGTTACATATGCAGACAGTCATGTGCTGTTACTAAACTTTACATACATGTTCTACTCTGCTTACAAGAGCTCTCACAGAAAGTTGCTTTGAGCGGACTGAGGCTCTGTGGGGGTGGGGGGTTGTGCAGAGGTGAGATTTGCTACAGGGGAGAATCAGGCAGTGAGCCAGCTTTTTTAGTAGGAGATGCCCAAATGTCACTATCTGTGAATTGGCTTCCCCCAAAAAGGGCTCAACTGCCTGCCTGGGGAGCAGAAGCCTGGCTGGCAGCAGAGAAAAGTAGGGGAGGGAGCCAAGCTTCTCAGAGAGCAGCGCAGAGAATGCCATTTTATTCTCTCCTGTCGTGACTCAGCTCCATCCTCCACCATGCCTGGAGTCCTCAAAGGAGGAGCCCTGAAGGTTCAGTTTCCCCAGAGAATAAACCTGGAAGCCTCTGCAGGGCCCCACGGAGGACAGCATACTTGAAGAATTGGAGAAAGGGACCCAAGGCATCCAGCCACTTGACATCCAAGCTTCCCACAATCCACCTGTTTTCTACTACACGCTGCCATGCCTGCCTCACACAACCCCTGGCACCACTTAGCCAAGAGACCCTCAGGCCTCTGCAGGGCAGGCATCTGCACTGCAGCATCCTCCACTGTTGAACGAGCCAGTAACTCTGTCTGTGAGGAATATGTGCTAGGTGCATAAAAAGCTTCAGCTACACAAGTCCTTTAAAATGGACTGATTCTGCAAGTGAAGAATCTGTGTTCCCAAATAATGGCTCGACAAGGACATTTTCTAGATCACACTATCAATCTCTCAAGAGGGTCCATAAAATTCTGTCACTAGTTTAGTTTCTATACCTTCGAGGGTCCAGTTCATGGTCCTTGGATCCAGTCACTAATTCCGGATGAATTCGCACATGCTCCATCATTGGCTAGAAGAGTTTGGGTTGACAAATTATAAAAGGTGTACATTTCTGTGGTATCTCCACACAATGGATTACTGCTTCACAGCAGAAGGAATGAAGCACTGACACGCACCACAACATGGACGACCCTGGAAACATGTTAAGTGAAAGAAGCCAGACACAAAAGACCACATATTCTATGGTTCCACTTACAAGGAATGTTCTGCATAGGCAAGTCTATATAGGCAGAAAATACATCAGTGGTTGCCTAGGGCAGAGGCTGAGGGGGCAGGTTGCAGGGAAGGCTGAATTTCTTTTCAAAATTTCCCTCTGCCATCTCATACAGAAGTTATAAATGCAGCCTGTGTACACAGTCTGCTAAGTCTCAAAGGAATGAGATTTCATTTACCTTGACCACTTCTTCAAAAGTCTCCAAGTGTTCCTTCATACTGTAGTGAGAACGCAGAAAGGAGACAAAGTTGCAAGGGTACATTCCATAAAGGCGATGAAAGAAGGCATAAACACTGGCATGGAGATGGACGAGATAGATCTCTGTCACGTGGCCTAAAAAGGGAACCGTTGAGAGGGAACTCTTAGCTGGACACAAGATGATTTATGCCAGTAGACAGACATGAACACGTGGCCGCCAGCATGACTTTCTGTTCCTGTACACACCCACCTTGCTCCAAAGATAGCAAGTGAGAGTGGTTTTCTGAAACACCGATCTGAACACACCAGCCACCCCACGTACAATCCATCAGTGGCTCCCTCTGGCATTTGGATAAATGCCCATCTTCTTAGAGTGACCTACAGGGACTCGACCTGGTCTGATCTCTGCCCTCCTCTCCAGTTATCCCTCAAAAAGGACTCCAGACTTTCTCACAATACTCAACTACCCTTACAACGACAGGCATTCCCCCAAAGCTGGTAACTACGCCTCTCCATTGGCCTGCTCAGCATGAGTTTCTTAGGAGAGAACAGCGCCGCCTTACTCTCCTCTGTACCCCTGGGGCCCCACACAGTGCTGAGGCATAACAGGCAGTCAAATATTTGCAGAATGAATGTGTGACAACCCTTTAAAGTCACTACATATAGTCTTACTATGCATATTTGTAGCAATAGAGTGAAAAACAACAATAGAGTGAGAAACTAGCTTCAGGAGCTAGGAGTGGGAGGGATTGAAATTTCATTAACTATCCTTACCAAAACCCTGTGGCAACTGCCAAGTCCAAGTATGCACAAAGCTGCACCACGCTGAAGGACAGACCGCTCCTCTCTCCCGGGAAGAGCCTGCTAATCAGCCGGCATCCTATGAACCTGGGCTTGTCCCTCTACCCCGCATGGGAAGCCACAACAGCATCCTGTTTCACGGGGCTTAGGCATTTCATTCGCTCAACACAAATGCCTCATGCTGGAGTCACCAGCAGATCCCAAATCTCACGTGCTATAGCTTTGGAGTCACCTTGACAGTGTTGTGCTACCTGCTGATATGGAAAAAAACCCACTGTGTTCAAAGCCAGAGCTCTGATTAGGACACACGGGGTTTCCCCTCCTCCTCCTTTAGGTACAACGGGCAAGTTCTCGGAACCAGAAGTTTGTGCCGTCACCACAGAACAGCAGAGTAAGACAAGAAGGTTCCACAGGTTTAGTCCCGAGTCCTACAACACACACTGAGGTTGTTTTTCAGTTTACTGCAAACCGCAAGGTTTTACATCCCACCAACGAGCTTCTCTGACGACTTGCGGCCCACGGGAACAAGCACGGCATCTCCTCCACAGCCGCACGTCTTCTTTGTGCCTATGGTGGATGCACCCGGCATATTTCCTCATCTGGCTAGTGACAACCACCACTTCAGCCATAAAATCCCACACGTCCTCCCCTTATAGCTCATGACCTGTCACTCAGCAAACAGAGCATTCACCTGGTCAGGGGATGCAGGGGTAAGGGAGCCGTTACCTGGTTTCTTCAGGCACCACGATGAAAGACGGCCAAAAATATCAAAGAAATCATGAAGATGCTGTTTTCCCGATTGTGGGATCATTGGTAGCATGGTTATCAACACCAAGACACCTGTTGTGAGGACCACGACATCGGTGTCCATCTGCAGAAGAAAGTTGAGCAAGAACACAGACCTGTCAGGAGCAGGACTAGGACCAGCACCCGAAGAGGCCCTGGCACCAAAAGGACGGCAGGTCAGAGGGGCGCTCACGCTCATTTCCCTGCCCCTGTGGGCTCTGGGGGACGACCCTCAGACTCGACAGAACACGACTGGGGACGAGCCTGACGGAAATGAGGCTGTGAGGACCATTTTTTGAGGCACCAGGACACACTCACCAGGAGGGGAGCTTACACTTGGCCTGGGGACTCCCAAACCCTAAAGCCTGAGGATGTCCTGTGTGTAACACTTGGAGGGAAGCACAAAGCTGCTTTTCAACAGAACAAAGGAACTCTGTTGTTTTTGTTCATTCCACCAAATCCTAAAGTTATTTATTTTTTGTTAATCAATTGAAAAAACACTACACATTGACAAGTAATTGACTATTTTTAAAGGATTATAACAGAAGTATAGTTTAAGAAGAAATTAGTATAGCACTAACAAGTCTACTTAACAGCTCGCCTTCATAGCAAGATTTCAAGATCAGCAAACAAAAGAAGATATGGTGACCTCTGACCATGTCTATAGTTTATAACTTTAGGCTAACTGAAGATACTTAATACCCGATGGATAATGAATCAACCAAGATTAGCTACAGCAGCTCACCTGACCTATAATTAAGTCATGAATGTTTGCCAAGTAACTGGAATTCAGATTTAAGAAACAAGGTATTAATCAAAAGGCTACCATGTAGGCAAAGACATTCATTATTCCTATTCAAAAAGGAGTCTATGAGTTCCATCAAGCACCAAACTGTTGTTACAACAGGTATCTAGAAAGAGGCACATAAAACATTGGTAAAAGAATCAGGAATATATAAGGAGAATTTGCAATAAGTTCCAGTGGACAAGATCAACTCTGATTTATCATGACGTTCTAACTGAAGGCCTAGGTAGTAGTCCATGACTAGTTTTCAAGGCTTACCCTTCTGGAAAAGCTAAGTGTTTTGCAATCTGAACTAAACAGTGTGTCTCAAAATTGGATTATATTCTCATTGATCTAGTTACTTAAAAAAAATTGGGTTGTTAGAATCATTCCCATTTTTTCTCAACATTAAATGCACACTTCATGACGCTCTACCAGTGTGATTCCTCGGGACCCACCTCTAGGGATAATGAAACAGTTGCCCTTGTTGGCAGAGACAAAAATCAGTGTGCATGGTGCTGTATCAGATGAATCCAAAGGTACTGCCACCCTGGAACAAATACTACTGGGTATTTTCAGGCACAGGCAGTTAATATTAACCGCATTTTCTTATTTTATAGATAGGAAACAAGTCCAGGGACTGAAACAGATTAAACAAATAGCCCTGAGTATTTCAGCAAGCCACTGTCAAAACTCAAACCAGAAGGTTCTATTTAGGTTCTGACTGCCATTGTAGAAAAATGCACTAAATTTAGTGCAAAGAAGTAGAGTGTAACTTACAGAGTTCCTATCGACCAAACTATAAGTACAACTGCAACCAGAACAGGCTCCTAAATGACTAAAACAGGCTTTTAAGCTACAAGAGAATTTTTTTCTCTTGTACTACAAGAGAAACCAGCTACAAGAAACCAGCATGTTTTTAACAGAGGGAAGGCCAGACAATGATGGCATGGAGGAGGGCTGGACTGAGGTAATGTTGAACCAACTGGATTAAAATGTTACCAAATTTGCTTGGACAACAGATATTCAACAATCACAGTAATAACTTACTTAGGACCAACTCTGGGTTACATGACATTCAAGAAAACCCAAATACCTGTAAGTATTTAAAACTCAAAGTTAAAACCTAGCTTGCTTGCTTTAAGTTACTGAAAATGTCAGAAACTATATTCAGAAACATTTTGTTCAAACCCTTACAAACATCGTACCTTGAGACATTTTAGTAAAGAAGGCAAAAGGGGTGCGTGAGAGAGCTTATGCTTCCAAGATGGCTGCAGCCTTACGACGTGCCCCAGTAACGAGAGGGTGGATAACCGAGAGGCGGCCTTGCCCACACATTCATTCATTTTGTCCAAGAGGTGCTAAAAATGTAAAAGAACAAAGGAAATATATCTTGATAAGGCTGGGGGGGTGGGAATCAAAGGAATCAAGAGATATCCTCCTATGAATGTATGAAGTTAGCACAAACAGAGGCAGCAGTGATGTGCTCCAGTCCCTCACGTCTCCCTGTGATGTCAAGCAGGTAAAGAACATACTAAAAAAATGTTTAAAACCACATTGGCAAGAACATTGTTGCATTTGGCCTGAAGGAGGGAGCCAGTGTGCCATTTCTGGAAAAGGATCTCCATCATACAGTCTGCAAGTGTGAGGAGACTCCTTCACGGGCCCTCTTTCTGAAATACAAACGGGCCACTTCTTACAATAACCACTGGCCCCAAGCTTTGTGGTGGGGGCTGCTGAACTGGAAGCAGCTACTTATTGCTACAGTGGCCCAGCCTGCAGTTTGCTCCAAATATCAATCAGTGAGTCTAGCAGTTAAAACTCAGCTCAGAGGGAGAAAAACCAAGATGTGCCGGAACAGGCACACAGTGGCCAGGCCGTCAAACCCTACTGGAGTCCCCAGCGTTTACAGACACAGGACTCACCGATGCCTGCAATTACAACTCTTTCTTAGCTGCTTACCACCAACAAAAATAAAAGCAAAAACAAAACACAAACGAGCCCTCCCCATCCCTGGTGCCAGGAAACAGGACTCGTCAATTAGCCCCACTACGTTGCCTGCACTTACAGATTTTCCTGTACTGATCAGACGTCTACAACCCCCATTCAAAGCATGGGTTTAAAGATGGGCACCTTATTGATCAAGTCATCATTGTAAGTAGAGAGATTACAGGATTTCTTTAAACATCAAGATTAAAAAAAAAAAAGCCTCTGAAATATATTTTATTTTGCAAAGTTCAGTAAACAGGTCCTGCAAATTATTTTTATACGTTGTTATAATCTGGGTACAGTATCATCCATGGCACACAGAAGTCGAAGGAGTAAGCTCCGACAGGCTGCACAATGGGTTTGCATAGAAACTGTCGCATGACACATAGGAAGTGCACCAAACGCTCTACTGTTGCATTCCAGCAGTCACCTTATCATGTGGTTCTTGCAAGGTCGTCAGGATGTGCAGGACCGGCTGAGAACTGGTTTCCAGGTAATAATCCACCAAGGTGTTTACAAGCATTGGACCACGGTCTAAGGAAAGAAAAGGCAGTTTATTAACATTCTAAATTTACCTCAAATCATTGCCTGTCACAACATCCAGAAAATGGTTTTTATATGGTACCCAAAGTTGTATTATGCATTGTATTTCTGCCTCCTTAATTTAGATTTAAAGATACGATAATACCAAATTTATTTGCCTAAATATCCATAAGAGCACATGAAATGCTAACTTCTTTTATTGCTTTTTTAATTATTAAAAAATCCATGTCTGTTACTAATAATTCAGATTATATGAATGTACATAAAAGTGAAAGTCCTCCTCACCACCTGCCTCCCAACCCACTCTTCAGAAACAAACATCCTCACGCTTGGTACATGTCCTCTCAAACCTGTTCCTACCTGTGTCATCTCACACACACTCACTCACACAGGCACACACGTCCACAGACACCCAGTCTGAGTATGTGTATGTACCGAGGCACTGCAGACACCTTCCGATGCCAGCCCGTGTCCTGCTGCGCTCTCTTCATGGGCCTAGTGTTCTGCTGCGTGGCTCTACATATAACTCAACATTCACCACCTTTAAAGGATGCTTGGGCTTTTCCAATTTTTCATGTATTTCATTCAAAGTTATACAGAAACACAGATTCTTTTAAGTGGGATAAATGGCATGTGCTTTTAAAATGATGACAGATACTTCCAAAAAGGCTAAGCACCAATTTGTTCTTCTAATAGTGCCCGTTTCCATGATCAATATTTGATTTCTGCCAACCTGGTAGGCAAAAAGAGGTACTGTTTAAATTTGTATTTCTCTCATTAAAGATATATTAAGCATTTTTCATATGAAAAATCACACATATGGTTTACAGAGGAAATTATATATCTGGGGTGTTTGCTTTAAAATACTTGGGCAGGGACGTCAGGGAGGTAAGATGACGCAAGAAGGGCAGAAACTCTGAAGCTGGGTCCACGGGATTCATTACGTAGAGGTCTGTGTGTATCTGGAACATTTCCCTGACTAAAAGTTTAAAACACACAGAGTAAATGCACCATGTAAGCTCTTCCTTGGTTTCAGAGACGCTCTTTGCAGGATGAAAACCAAATTTATCAATAGGATTCTAGTCCCTTCTAGGTCAAGCTCTTCTGATTAGCAGGTGACCTAAAAGGATCCAATTTTGCTCACCAGAACCGAGGTTCTCTTTAAAGACAGCTGTTACGTCGTCACGCACACTCAGCACGGGGGAATCCAGCATGGAGAGGAGCTCCCCGATACTCGCTTGTTGGGCCATTCTCTTACACAGACGGGCCGCGCCGGGTCCGTGGTGTGCATTAAAGCCTCTCGGTGGTCTTCATGGGTGCCACGACTAGACTGAGAAAAAGGAAGATGAATAGTGTGTGACAAAAAAGCCCCATCTCTCCCCACAAACAACCTGCGAGACAAACGAACATGCTCCGTGTAGGGAAACATGTGCCCAGACTGTGCTGCTGAAAGCTGTTAGGGTATATGGGTAATTCTCTTTGGCAAATTTATGAAGAGAAGTTCTATGGAGTACAAAAATCAGAAACCTAAGAATGGATGCCCCTCAGAACCTCCACTCTTACTTCTGATTCCACCTTGGGTTCTAGCTAACACCATGGTTACGTGTCAAATCACCAAGTTAAAAAGTAGGTGAACTATTTTCAGAGGAAGAGCTTAAAGAATACTATTTTCTTTTTGAGAGTGCCATCAAGGTCTGAAAGTATGGCTGGTTAAGAAGTCCGTAAGTCCAAGACTCGTTTCAACCAGGGATGGTCTGTTTTTCACTCACCTCAAGACACCTATCACGCACTCAAATGCCACTGGCTACAGGGAAGCAGATAGACTCCTCATACTAGCGCATGTGACTGGTTCTTTTGTCCCCATTTTATAGGAAGAGAAACAGAGATCAAGCCTTGTGCTTGGGGTCACAAAGCTAGCAAGAGGCAAAATCAGGAGAGACTGAAATCTGAACCCAGATCTGCTTGACTGCAAAGTCCTAAGACCCTTAAATGTGACATTAAACTTGTGATTTTGATCCTCACAGCAACCCTGTGAGGTAACTGGGTATCATCCTTATTTAACAAATGAGAAGATTGACTCAAAAAGGATAAATGAGTTTGCCTTGGTCACATGGTAAAGCAGAATGTAGATGGCCCAGCTCCCAGGCCAATGATTATACATGCCATTTGCAGCCATATGAAAATAGATTCTTATTTTCTATTTGCTTGTCTCTGAGGAAGCTAAAGTACCAGGTCTCAAGCTTTCATATACATCAAAACCACCTTGGATGCTTGTTAGAGATGCAGTTTCCTGGACCCATTTCAGAACCAAATTTTAGGCTCAGGAACCTACATTTTAGCACCCAGGTAATTCTTATATGGGTGATAAATGAGCCATCTTGGAGAAATACTACTCTGAAGACAAATTCCACTTAAGAGTTAAGCTCTTCCTGCAAGGATGCCAAATTTAAAATAGCAGTGATTCCAGAAACTGACAAGTATTAACTTTCTATCATCTACATTGTTTAATTACAATCTGGTGATACTCACTGATTTGGCTCTTGGTGAATCAGGAGTTCACGAGCCAGGAAAATCAACTGATATGTCAAAGTGCATTTTTATAACAAATCATGATGTAGGGAAGTTGCTGGCTCATAACTATAAATATAAATCTTACAAGTACATCAATTTTAAAGGGCTCAGAAATGTGACACCACAACAATTAATATTTTATTGTCAAAGAGTTCAAAGCTGAAAACAGAAACAAATTTCAACTTTTTATGAGATGAATTAAATTAAATTTGTGAGTGACACCAACCTGTCAGGGCTACTGCTCTGTGAGATGATTAAAGAGATAACGCATGCACACACTCAGCACACTTCTGGCACGAACACTCACTGAGCAGTACTTTCTATTATCAGAAAGAATCCTGTGGATAAAATGAAGGTTCCTGTGGCCAGGATTCTCACCTGGCCCTGGTTGGCTAGTTCACCACACATGTGTGGGCAATACGTTGTTATTGACTCTATATAAAGAGCCCCACCCAGTGCTCTGGGCCACACGGTGGCACAGCTGCAAGGTTGCAGGAGAGCAGAGCAGAGGCTGGAGTGGTGGCAGCGCCAAGGACAGAGGCTCAGGGGACGGCTGTGCGGGCCAAGAGGCCCAGAGGGAGAGACCGGCTTGCTGTATGCAGACTCGCTCTGAGCAAATGAGATTTTAGTGACTGACCTGCCACCGTGGAAATAAAGTTGGATATAACCCTTTCACCCCAAGAACGTTCTACTGTCATTTCTTTGACCACACTGAATCCATAGTGAACTTGCCTGGGGCTGAAACCCATTGGCAAGACAAATACTAGCAAAACTCTTTGGGCCGCCGCTTTCAGGCTGACTTACTAACAGCAGGTTTAGCTAACTAGCCCCCACACTCATTTGTACTTCAGGTAAACCACAAGTGATTCTCAGATGTAGAAGTATTTTGTCCCTGAATTTGGTTTTGTTCCAGCAAAGCTGCTTCTTAACCAGTCTCAGTCTACTGAGACTCTGAGTTTGTCTTTTGTGTGTATTCAGAAGACAGTAATGTCAGAGCTGTTCCTCCAAACGCAGGAGCTCCATCCAGTCAACTGGGCAATAGTCAGGGCTGACTGGCTTGTCCAATCTGTACATTTAACTTAGTTGTCAAAGTCTAGTTTTTGGAACCTACTCTTTCCAAATGCTTTAAGGAAAGCAAATATAAGATTTTATTCTAAAACACAAATAGTACATTTTGGCAACAAATTTTTCTCTTTAGTCCTAAAATTCTACCTTTCAATCATACTTTTTAATCTCCAGAAAAAATATAAATCTTAGGCTTTGCGTGAGAGCTTTAGTTTGAGTACCCTATAGTCAAGAATTTTTTACATTCTAAAAAGCTCTCATGAGAGTTAAAGCATAAGCTTTTGGAATCAGTCTCAGGATTGTAATCTCTCTCCTTATTAAACTCATTCAAATATATCTTGGGGGGTTAAGTATGGGCTGCTGAGAAGGGAAGACAGATTTAGCAAGAGCAATGAGGAATTCCATGTGCGTGAGAGAAAATGGACATGGGTCGGTGGGTGCACAAAGGAGGGGAGGGACCAGCCCCACCTGGACGTCATGGTGGTGGGTGAGACGCACACACATTAAACACACTTCAGTCTATGGAAGACTGACTGGGAAAAGCCACTTACAGGTTAGCACCACAGACGCATGAAGCACCCACTTAAACTGTGAAAGTCTCTCTTCCACCTTGGAGGTGACCAAGTACAGACAATAGGAAACAGGAGAAGCTGAAAGTCATTATCCTGATTAATATATTTCTGTATCCTACATGCCAAAGCAACATTCCATTAAGTTCAATATTTTCTTTAGTGGCCACATGCCACAGTACAGTGACATTATTTATTCTAAGGAGCCATGACATTCAACGCCCACTCCCCTCCCCAAAACCTGTCATTCTGCCGGTCTTCGAGATCTTGATAAAGACATGGCCATCAGTCTAAATATCCTGGACTCTCCACCATTCTCACCCTCACACTCAATCCATCAGCAAACCCGCTGACTTTGCTGCCATCTAGTCCAAGGTCCCATCATCTCCCCCTGAGGCATGGGGGTGGCCCCCCCTCATCCTCTCCCTGCTTGTACTCCTGCTCCCATACATTCACTTGCCACCAAACAAAGAGACACTCTGAAATAAGGAAATCAGAATCTGTCACTCCTGTTTCTCATGCAATGGCTCCCCATGGAGCTAATAAGAATCAACCTCACAAGTGGCTGACAGGGCTCCCACGGTTCAGTCAGTTACAAACACCCCACTCCTCGGCCTCCATTTCACACCATGGGGCCTCTTCATCCCCCTGCTCCCATCTTGGTCTTCTAGAACCCGGGAAAACAGGTTCTTGCTCAAGGGCTCTGAGATGAAATGCTCCTCCTCCTCGAAATGCTCTTCTCCTAGAGCCTCACACGGCTGAGATCTCTGTTCAAAATACCACCTGGCCTCCCCTGACCACCCAATCTAAAGCAACAGAGGGACTGTTAGTCACCCCTTTTGAATACAGCAAGTTTCAACTCTAATCTGGTGATCAGATCAAACCAAATACTCAGTATACCCCCAACAAGCAGGAAAACAGGGATTTACCACAGTTTGACTTTAGTCTCTATGCTTGGTCAAAATCTTTGGCCTTGGTCATCACCAGGTTTGAAAGCTGAACAGTCAGCTGCCTCGTTTGGCAGCATTGCTGGCCTCCTTGACCGTGGGCGATCGAAAACACTGTTCTCATCATTACCGTGACACCTGATCTACATGACGTCAGTAACACAGACGAAGCATGCATCGAGAATTACCATTAATATCCGAATATTCATTTTCAAATAAAAGTAAAAACATTCGAGATGTAACATCCAAATTTTGTATTTTATAAATTAAAATTCTGTCAGCCTAAGTATAAATGCCACTTATAATAGAAATTAAAGCTTCAGTAATGATGAATATGAATTTTTGTTCAAAAACAAAAACTTTCAAATAGTTAAACATATTAACTGATATGAGTATTAAGAGGTTAGATTAGCTAGATTAACTTTACAAATCACGTTTATTACCCTTTGAGCCATGTTTATAACAATATTAATAACACATGACAAAATAACAAATTAAATATTTTAATTCTAACTTTGTTACATTTATTACAAAGTAATCTGTAAGAACTGCATTTAATTTGTAGGCTTATAATCTGCAGTATTCCATGAAAAAGCCGAATTTGGGAATACCTCACATCGTATGAGGATGAATTAAAAATAAAATGTCAACTTGTCATCTCAATTTTACAACACGAAAAAATCCAAAATCACAGTCAACAACATCCATGCTAAATCACCCTCGAGCCAAACACAAAGAACAGAGAATATGAAGAAAACAATGTTACGAAGAAATTGAAGTACGCAAACACATTTTGTACTTGCTAATCAAATTTCAAAACAGACTTTACAAATACGCTTTAGGAGGACAATTTCTTGTAGCCGTGTGTCTACAGAGGCCAAATATTTAAACAAAAAGCTTGTCAAAATGATTGCTATAGGCTACCAACAATTTTTAGCAGCTGAAGATGAAGGATCTTTGAGGCTTGCCCAAGCTATAAATCCCAGGTACAAGTTCCTTCTAGAAAACAAAGTACCAGCAACTCTTCTGAATTACATTCTGCTTTGGTCCAGAAAGTCAGTGACAGGGCTACATGCAGTAGCTGGAGAGGCGCATGTATTTGGTATCACACAGGTGGAACACTGACCACAGGGGCAATCCAGCCGTTGAGAGTGCTGACAAAGTGTTTTTCCTACATTAAAATTTCAAACTTTAAAAATCTGGCTACTACAATGTAACACAACTACAGTACTGAAAAATGCTTAACAAAATTTGAGATTTATGATGTGTGATATTCAGCTTGGGCCTCAATGATATGAACACAAACCACTCGACACTGGGTTCCAATTCATATTCTGGGGACTTCTACAATAGGAACAGTGTGAAGTACACTCAAAACTTTGAAAATTAGAAGTCACACTGAGACATCTTCCACCCTGGTAGACAGTATTCAGTCCCTGCTTGTGAACAGACACTGATCTTTAAGGCAGAAATCCTGCCCTTACTCCACAATTCCTACGCCGTAAGGCGAGGTGAACGGCACAGTAAGTGGAAAGCAGTGTGAGCTGCTGAGTGAATCCCATTGAGCCATCCAGGTGCGTGGACGGCCTCCCCACACCATTCCCGCAGCCACGCATGCACGGGGCACTCCCACCGGCAAACTCAAAATCAGGACATGAGAGCTCAGTGATCAGCCAGGCGGCTAAGACCGAACTCATCTCCACAGAAATGCCAGGGCGTCTGTATTTATGAAGGATGTACTCTGGGACTTTTGAGAATCCTCCAATTCCTAGAAACCACTACAGCACATAATTCATCCCCCAAAAAGAATTAGAACAATTAATAACTTGAGCCATGTTAAGATGTAAATGTTAATTCACTAGCTCAGGGGTTCTCATCCCAGGATGTACATTAGAATCACCTGGAGAGTTCACAAAATCATGATGCCCAGGCCCCACTCTAGAGCAAGCTAGGGGTGGGGTACAGATAGTACATTCGGTTTGCTTTTAGAGAGACCCAAGTGGATTTCTAAGCACAGCCAGGTTGAGAATCTCTGCACGAGTTAAATGACTTGCTCCAACAGGCAGGCTTCAACTTAATGTAGTAGCTAAAACCAAATATTGCCACCAGCAGAACTGACTTTAGTGGACAAGTCCACCAAGCACTAGCTATACGAGCTTAGGAAAATAAGTACCATCTCAGAATCCAGTTCCTCCTCTGTAAAGTGGGGATACAGCACGTGTGGCTGTGAAAGAAAGCGAATGCACTGAACACAGCACCTGGCCCCAAATAAGCAATTAGTAAACATTAGTAACTTGCCTAATCACTTCGTGCCACAGAAGGCCCAGGTCCAGGAGGGAGCTAAAACCACTCCTGAATGCAAAGAAACCTCTAGGCACCAGTATAACCATGGACAAGATGAATAACTCCCTTCTGTTTCCCCCCAACCACTGGACTGAGTTTATACCTTACCTGTTCTGGGGACAACTGGTACTTCAGTTTCTAGTGCTATCAACCTGGTGTCTTTCATTGTCACTGCAGGGAAAACACACATATAATAACGTTACAATGAAGTGACGTCCCGGACACAGTGGCGGTTAGGGCTCATCTGGGTCAACCTCCTTCCCCCTTCGTCCCTGACAGGTGGCCATCTGGTTTCCACTGGGATCAACCCTCAGAATCATTGGGCACACGTGTCTCTCACTGTCTACACTTCTGAACAGCTGGAAAATTCTTTGCATTGTGCTGAACTTGTAATCTCTGCCTTTTGTTAACTGTTTTTAGAGCTGTAAACAAATAGACAGGACAGGCTCTAGAATTAGGGAGTTCCGAATTGAAACCCAAGCCTTGCCACCTATCAGCTGTGGTAATTTTTGGCTATTTATCTTATCTGAGGTCTCTAACATCTCACCTTAAGTCAACTCATCTGTAAAGTGAGAAAAGCAGCCTCTGCCTCAGGAGGCTGTGTAGGGATTCAATGAGGCGATGCCTCCAGAACCCTGCGCGCAGTGTGTGGCACAGAGGAATCACACAGGGACCCCTGGGGGACAAGCTCCAAGAGAGGGACAGGGATGGGCACAAAGGACCCACCCCAGATGGCCGGCAGCACCTCTGCACCCACCTGACTCCCCTCCTACCTACACCAACCTTGCCCCACTGGCCTCGCAGTCCCTCACCATGACATGCTGTCTCTGTACCTGACAGACTCCACCCCTGCCCCTCCCAAGCTAAGTATTCACCCTTAAAATCTCAGCTTCAACTTCGCTTCATCAGAGACGCCTTTACTTCTCTCCATTCTCATGCCCCAGACTAGGTCAGGTCCCCTGCTAGATACTCTGAGCAGCCTCTACTTCTTTGTGTCACTTACTGCAACCCAATTAAATACGTGTAATTAGTTCCTGATCATATCTCCCTCACCAGAAGAGAAATTACGTCCAGGGAGAGAGAGCAGCTTATTCAGTACTGTACCTCTGGCAGCTACCAGTGTCTAGCTCTTGTTGACCACGTGACTAGGAGTTAAACTATTTCTTAAATGTTCAAAGCTGAGCTCTGCCTTCAAAACAGCAAAAGCTTAATCAAATCCTTCTGCATGACAAGTGTCAAATATTTGTGAACAGCTCTCACTTCTCTTTCTTCCCCCTTTTACCTTACTCCCTGTCTAAATTATCTCATGCTAAATAACCATGTTAAATATGAGTATACATAAATACATTCGTTTGCTTTTAAAATGTGGGCCCTTCCAGCTATATTTAGGTACAGTCTGATCACTGGACTGTAAGCTCCATGAGGACAGTGTCCATTGGTTTGGTCCACCAATGGACACCCAGGGCCTATTTCAGTGTCTGGCACACAACAGGTAAATACACCCTGTTGAGCTCAGCAAAAATTTCATCAACTTCTTTGGTAGCCATTCCAGGTTCAATACAGAGTTAAAGGCTGAGTCTCATACAGTATATACACCTAATTACACTGAGCATGGAAAAGCCTGGAAATAAGCCTTTCAATATACAATCATGGTCAAAGTCGAACTACTGGACTGAGCAACTCCCGAACAATTAAGATCCCTTGCTCCAGATGACAGGGTAATTCTAGTTCCTGTGGCGCACATTCTTTGCATTAAACACCAGTAGTCCTGGGGGGCCTACTGCAAGTGTGTGCACAGTACTGGAAGGCAGGCTGGCCTTGCAGAAGGGCCAGCCAAACCATTCAGACAGAGAGCGCTCACCTGGCCACAGTCATGCAACCCAACAGAGAGGGAGAAAGAAAACACGGGAGTCTCCAAACTTCAGAATCTTTAAACCAGATGTTAATCCAGTGAGTCATACTGCCTTCCTCCTGCAATCAATCACCGTGGATCTTTTACCTGAAGAGGCGTATCTAAGGCAAGGGTAAAATTAGGAGATACACAAGATGAGATCCTGTAACCTGTCCAGCCATGGTCACTGTCCTAGATGAAGGCACTGGCAGAGGAAACTAGCATGGATTTTGTCCAGTGCTCAACATGAAGACTTCTTAACTTATTATTGCTATGCTAAAAAATAGTAATGGTCAGCATCAATTTAGAGTTGGCATGTCAAAGGCTACCTGCTATTACCTGTATTTTCAAGTGTTTATCTACTTACTCATTTATACTTAAGTCCTGCCTTATGGAGGTACTATTAGGTAAAATCACTCAGGCAAGTAAAGTGAGATGGGCTCTGTGAACTTCCTGGTCAGAAGTAAAGAATGGAGAAGACCTCTCACCCCTGAAGATGTGTACCCCTAAGGGGTGTGCATGGAAACATCTGTCAGAACATAATGGGGGCAATCCATGGTCTCATCTTCAAAAGTCATCAACTAGATTTTCCTCTTTGATATCTGACCCAATCTCACCTAAAAGCAACATTGTAAGTGCACTTCCACAAGCAATCTTTCTGAGGAAAAACAAGGGAAAGGTTTGAGGATGAAAATGAGGATTTGGTGCTTTAGTATTTTGAGATTAAAAAGAGCATATGTCACTTATGTTCACAATTCCCCATAATTAATCTCATTCCTGAGGTGTTCACAGGTAGATGGTCTATGTACCTAGGATCACACACCAACTCCAGCGTAAAAGCCGGGGATAGCTGTCACTACCAGGGCCCGAGCAGGTTTTTTCACATATTTCTACCCTAGACAAAATGCATTATAAGGTGTGAGAGAGCTAAGAACTATATATATTTTTATGAAATACTAGTGGCAGGTACCTAAAATGCCTTTAGAAAGTATTTTATCTGAAAATATCAGTTGAATATTCAGACTTTCAGAAAACCAGCGCTGTGTGTGGCTCTCTACTCCCTAGGACTCCTCAAAACTAGAAATCACATACAAAAGGAACCTGTATATCATAATGCCTAAGATAATTTTGTACACGTGTCTATGATGTGAAAATACAACGATGGGTGTAAATGAAGGCAGATGTCTCCTCACCATAACTTGTTTTCTATACTCAGGTTTTTAATCTAAAGAAATCAAGACAATTCAGATACAGGTTCAGTCACAGAGGGCTATTTCATGACCAAGTACAGACAGAGGAGAAACCTTATGCTAACACAGATATTAACAGTATGCTAATAATACACTATTGCACTGCTATGTTCAACTCCGGCTCAGCATCTCTCAGGTGGTTTCTTACAGTGACGTTCTATCAAGTGAACAAAGTTGTCATTAGCACAAATGCATCCAAGAAGGTAAGATACTAGTTCCAGTTCCCTCTTTCTGCTGACGCACAGAAGGAAAGAGAAGGGATAGGAAATACTACTTCGTATGTGAGAGTAAAAGAGCTGAAGGCAAAACCTGCCAAGTTGTGTAGTCATGTAAATGGGCTCAGCGGCTGTAGTCCCTCTCAAGGTCACTTAATCTGCGCAAGAGTGCTTCAGATTCTCCATTCAGAACTTTTGCCAACAGGTACCTTGAAGGACAATCTGCTGAAGCTTAAAGTCTATTTCAAAGGTGGATCCTCTAGTAACATGCCTGCCTGTAGGGACAGAGCTTGGCTTTGGTAAGCAATCTCTCTTCTATAAATAATGTTTCTTATATGTTGGTGTTCTATTAGCATGAACAAAATCATTTACCAAGAAAATAGAGGCCAGAGAGATACTATGTATGTTTCAAAAAGTCACTATACAGAGCTCCCCCTACAAGAAATCTGAACAGACTATGATCTCTTTGGGTTTCAAGTTCACAGGACTACAATACATACATACTAGGGAGAAAAGGGCACAGAGGTTGATAGTCTAGGACAGTGGTTTTCAAATGTGGTCCTCACATCAGCATCACCTGGGGATTTGTTAGAAATGCAACTTCTTGGGTCTTTCCCAAGACCTCTGAATCAGAAACTATGAGGGTGGGGTCTTTTAGGTAATTCCAATGCCTGCCTAAGTAAGGTTGAGGCTCACTGGTCTAGGAAAAAGGATGAAGGCAAGAAATATTTAAAATTTATGTTTATATATATTAATACATACTTCGAGGTTCAAAGCTAAAAAAAAATAAAGTACATAAGCCTTGGAGAAAAGCCCAGTGGACTTCTGCCAGTGCTAAAGGTACCAGTGCAGGCTGAAACCAAGCCCGACAAGCATTTGGCAAGGGACATACCTCACTTCTCCACTTCTGGTTTTCTTAATGTGGCACCTAAGGTTGAATTCCCATTGAAGTGTAAAGAATCTTTCCATATAAAAGTTTAACAAAGTGATTTATAATATAAACAGTACATAGGTCCATCTTTAAAAGACTTGGGGCTGCCTAGGGTACCTAACTGGTTTTCTTGGCTTCACTGGAGATGGCTGGTAACTATAGATCTGCTTTGGTTATGTAACTGTATTCCTATTATGTTAATGTGTGTGCGCAATTTAGTTAGTAGTTTAAAACCTATACATGCTTAAGTTACTCTACAAGAAGATATGTCAAAGAAACAATCAATCCTCCCATGTTTTCTTCCATCTGCTACCTCTATAGCTTTTCTTCTTCCTTCCTAATTACAACCCTTAAATAGAATTCGTGCCTCATATCGAATTTACCGAGTATCATAATTCCTCCAAGTGGTACAGATACCTCAAGACAAATGCTGGGCATAGAAGCCACAGGGCATAAATCTGCAAAGAAGTAAAAAGCTAACCTTTTCAAACAATATGGCTTCTCTCTCACTTACCAACTTTACATCTCCCTGTATGGCCCCGGAAGATGACTGGTTAGCCAGAGACGGGTAAGATCCCTCAAGGGAGGAACAACCTAAGACAGGCACAGTCGCAGGGGGGCCATCAGGTGAGAAATTGGGGATCAACAGTGGTGAAGCTTAGAACTTCACCCCCCCTGTTTTGAGAGAAATCTTCTGCATCCATGGATGTTTTAATGCCCTTGTCTAGCTTGGATTAACACATAGTCTACAGG
The DNA here is from genome assembly GCF_040802235.1 of Manis javanica. Lineage (NCBI taxonomy): Eukaryota > Metazoa > Chordata > Mammalia > Pholidota > Manidae > Manis > Manis javanica. Next base: position 3,636,952 of record NC_133157.1, on the reverse strand, counting down.
CACACACCTGATCATCTACAATTGTTCCCTTACAACACTAAACTATGTTTTCTACCTTTATCTTGCATCTACCTACCACTTCAGCATTTTATTAAAAATAAAAATAATAATAATAATAAAGGGAGAAATGTGGGATCCACATATAAATCAAGTATAAAAATCAAACAAATATTCATATTTGACCTGATTGTTTATAGTTCATAACGCGTGATCAAAACCGAAAGTTTCTGTGATGACTGCCCTTGCACTGTTCACCATGTAAGAACTTATTCACTATGTAAGAATTTGTTCACCATGTAAGAACTTGTTCGTTATGCTTCAGAAGATTGGGAGACTGATGAGAATTAGGCTTGAGATGGATTAATGATTGTGTATTGAGCACTGACTCCCCTATACAGAATTTTATTGTTGTTAACCATTTGATCAATAAATATGAGAGATGCCCTCTCAAAAAAAAAAAAAAAGACTTGGGGCTTTCCTACCTATTTGGTTTAAGAAAAAAAGATTGTTTTTAATAAAGCCCCATTTTTAAGAGCATTAATCTATCTAGAATGATCAGGTGGGCTTAGAGCTGAGTCCATACAGTCCCTGAAACTACATCCAAAATTTCAGATCTGAATTAATTTTCATGGTGATGGTGGGACAGGAAGGGGTAGGGTATTTGATCCACAATTTCCCACAGATTTTCGGAGAGGAACTGAGGCCTCCAAAAAGGTAAGAACCACTGACCTATTACAAGATTAGCAATCAGCTTATCACAGTGAAGGACAGAATGTGTGGGCTCTGGAACCAACCAACACCGCTCAAGTCCCACCTCGGCCACTGAGTAAGTGACCCTGGGCCTCAGCTTCCTCACCTCCCTATCCTGTCTCTTAAGGCTGTGGGAAAAGCTAAGGGGATCGCGCATATAAAATATTCAGTACAGTGTTTGGCACATCAGTACTCAGTAAGTATAAACCTTATTGTAACAATACTACTATTAAACAAAATGTACTGCTGGGTACATAAGGCTTAGCAGTCTATTTAACAACTTATACTTGAAACATTGATAAAACTATTCTGTAACTTAAACTCGATACACTTAAACGTTTGTTACATGCTCTGTGAACTATTCAAAGTAAACTCCAAGTAACACGGGTCTTAGTACTTGCAGACACTAAGGTCACTACACCTCTTCTGCCTTACCACTTCCTCCTGTGCAGAAGGGCAAAACTGCCCCTTGCTCCTCAGATACTTCATGGCCTCAACTACATTAATCTTTACTTTAGAAAGTGACCTGTGAGTTCCAGGCTAATAACTCTCATGCCATGTTTTCTATCAAAGTTAGCCTTTTAAGGCACTTTACTCATTAGATGACAATCCGAAATTCATTCAACCTTAAAAGTATTCTGTTACCGTCTGCTAGTTCCCTACACCGAACAAGTTAGCACCGCACAAGTGGAGATCAGCAAGGTTCTGATATTAAATATCTTTCATACACATATAAAGGAGATATACAGGATTTTTTTATTTTCCCCTTCAAAAATAGACCTTAAACTTTAAATACTAATTGCTGGTAATTATAGGCTTAAAAAACACGCCAGAAAAAGAATAATCTCAAATTGCTGACAGCAGACCTCTTTCAGACTAATTTAAACAGGAAAAAAATGAGTATTTCATGCAAAGTAAATGATATTAAACACTGAGGGAAAAATAGTGTTTGAGTATATATTAGTTATATATATGTATACAAATACATCTTTTTTCTTCTTAAAGCAAAAAGCTACAGGTTTGAATGCTATTGAGTATTAATTTTCTTTCCTACTGCAGCTACTTAAATGACAAAAACTAATACAAATAAAACTAATCTCTCAAGGAGATTAATAATATGAGGAACTTAGGAGAAAACAGGCAAAAATTTCTTGAAAATATACGAGCAACCTTTTTCCTGGACACATCTCGTCAGGCAAGGGAAACAAAATAAAAAATGATCAAATGGAACATCAAACTAAAAAGCTTCTGTACAGCAAAGGACACCATCAGCAGATAAAAAGGCATCCTACAGTATGGGAGAACATATTTGTAAACAATTTATCTGATAAGGGGTTAACATCCAAAATACATAAAGAACTCAAAAGCCTCAACACCCAAAAAACAAATAACCCGATTAAACAATGGGCAGAGGACCTGAACAGACACTTCTCCAAAGAAGAAATTCAGATGGCCAACAGGCACATGAAAAGATGCCCCACATCACTAATCATCAGGGAAATGCAAATCAAAACCACAATGAGATACCACCTCACAGCAGTTAGGATGGCCACTACCCAAAAGTCAAGAAATAACAAATGCTGGCAATGCAGAGAAATGGGAACCCTCCTACACTGTTCGTGGGAACGTAAATTGATGCAACCATTGTGGAAAGCAATATGGAGGTTCCTCAAAAAACTAAAAACAGAAATGCCATTTGACCCAGGAATTCCACTTCTAGGAATTTACCTGAAGAAAACAAGACCCCTGATTTGAAAAGATATATGCACCTCTATGTTTATCACAGCACTATTTGCTATAGCCAAATATAGAAGCAATCTAAGTATCCATCAGTAGATGAATGGATAAAGAAGAGGTGATACATATACACAATGGAATATTATTCAGACACAAAAAGAAAAGAAATCCTGCCATTTGCAACAACACGGAAGAACCTAGAAGGTACTATGTTCAGTGAAATAAGACAGGTGCAGAAATACAAATACCAAATGATTTCACTTATTTGTGGAGTATAAAAAGAAAGCAAAACAGAAGAAACAAAACAGCAGTAGACTCACAGACACTGAGAAGGAACTAGTGGTTACCAAGGTTAATGATTCTGTAACATCTTAACTATGATCAACCCTGGAGGGGGTGAGAACTTGATAATATGAGTAAATGTCGAACCACTGTTATTTGAAACCAACATAAGATTGTACAACAGTGATACTCTAATAAAAAAATAAAACAAATAAGAGGAACTTATGGGGAATTGCCTTTTAAAAAATACTGTGATTCAAAGGGAAGGATACACAAGTCATCAATCAAAGTCACCAACTTGCTTAGTTTATTAAGCCATTAACACTTTGATTCAGTCAGTTTAGTCAGAATGTTTAACTGAAGCCCCAGGATAACTTTAAATCAGTTTAGACATAGAAATACTCTAATTTACAACCCAACTCTTCTTATTTCCCAGATGAAGAAACTGAATCTAAGAGAGTTTAAGTGACCTGTCAGAAGTTGAAAGTTATTTTACTTTTTAAAAAGCTTGCAATTGTTGATGTATTGCTGTGTGTGGCTCATCTGCATCCAAGAATATCCAATTAATTCCAGGAAAAGCTAATTTTAGTCCAGTATGGTCCTGGCACCCAGAAAAGAACATACCTGTACCTTAACAAACTTGGAAAGTAGAGCTATAAGATCAAGTCAGCTGTAATTCAGAGGCCAAAACTCACCCACCACCACTACACACACCAGAGGTTAGAAGCGATTTCAAGAAATGCCTCTGCAATAAAATATTAATTTTTAAAAATAGCCAAATTGATACTTTAAGCCACTGGTCCTCAGCCTCTGGTGCATATCAGAATCATCTATAACTTCTTCCAAAATACATTTCCAAGGTGTCCTCAAAAGTCCAAGTATGTACATCTACCTACTCTTGGTCCTGACATCTGTGCATACAGTTTCTGATGAAGACTACTGTTTGAAATCTCATTTCTGGCAATCCCATTATTTTTTAAACATCACGTACACAAGTATTTGACTCGTCCCAGTAAGACTATTCAGTTTCATCTCACAAATGAAACCAGGCATGCAGAGGGCATCACATTACACCACAACAGTAGCACTGTTTGCTCTTAACCCTGTGAGTAAGAATACAACTGAGTCACAGGATTTGAGACACTCCAATTTAACGGAAACAAGGCTTGTAGCCACCTAGGAATCAAATAGGAATTTAGGAACATACCAAGTTTTTATGACACCAGTAAATGCATGAAGCAAAGAAAGCTTACATCATCTGCCCTTCCAGGCACGTGATGTAAGAGTGTTTTGGGTAAGATATTAACTTTAGTGAGAGGGTATTTTCCGTTTACATCTTCTATAAATACCCCTTAATTTTACACCAGGTGGTTAGAGAAAGATTCTGCAGCTCCCCAGGGCAATAGCAAAAAATATTTCACTGTTTCTGAGGAGCCTCATTTTCCTGATGCATGACTGTTAAAGGTACATTTCCCTACACAACCCTAAATCAGCTTTCACATTTGCATATTCCAGGTTTACTCAGGAATGTTCAACTTAAAAATCACAGGGGGTTGCTCAGTAAATCAAGGACTCCCAGAAGATTGGGTTTTATAATGCTTCTTGGAATTTACAGCTCCGTTTTGCCAGCATGTTTGAATGTAGATGACTCCAAGTTGATCCCAAAATTATAAATCAAAGTATCTCAGAAGAGTATTATTCTATTTTAGTGCTTTTACAGCTCACTCTGTGTAAAGTGAGGGGCTGTTTCTATGCTTTCTATAAAAAAAAAAATCCAACAAGGATTTTAGCAGGACTTCTTTCTGTAGTAAATGCATCCGTTTTATAAACACAACAAATACTTCCCAGCCTAATTTAGACTAACGCGTTCACAGGCATAACAGTGCCATCCCAAACAAAAGCTAAGGTACATAGCAAATGCAGCCCTCTTCAGAATTAAACACACACAGAGCACTTGAGCACACACCTTGGCCAACTGATTCATTCCAATCACTTAATTAGAATGACAGGCTAGCTTTGATCAAAAAACAGGTAAATGAGGTCATATGAGTAAAAATGACGACGGGAGCATAGTCTTGGAATCAGTGAGACCCCAGTTCCAGTCTTAGCTGAAATAATCGTAGAGGTGTGACCTTGGGCAGATAACCCTAATCTCTCTGGACTTCAGTTATTTCATGTGAGACGCAGAAGTATTAACAGTGGCTGCCTCTTTCCTTTGTCGTGAGGACTAAAGGAGATGGTGACTACAGGACGTTTTCATAGTGAGCATTCCATAAATATGAGCTGTGGTTATTAGTTAGGGGGACCCCTTCCCAACCTCCCCACCCCAAATCCAACACACGAGGCAAAACTCTTTAACAGGAAACAGAAAAGAGCTTAATTCTAAAAGGTCTCTTTGCAGGCTCTTCAGCCTCCAGTTCCTCAAATGAATGAATGAGCGTCTAGGAGTGGCTCTGCAAATAGCTGTCTCTTAAGAAGCACCTCTGCCGACTTTAAGATAACTGTCTTTCACCGTCAATTAAACACCCACAAGCACACCCGGAGCGAGGCACTCCGGTCATGTACATTTCAGCGAAGACCGACTCCAGGAGAGCCCTTGATGCCCACAGGCAGCCTCCATTCATTCTCCCCTCCAGCCCGACGCCCCTCAACAAGCCCTGGGACCAGCCTCACCTCGGCCCTTCCCCTCCGGCCGAGGGTCGATCCCCTGCTCTCCGCACCTCGCGTGAACCTGTCACCCCATCGGAGTGGCTAGTGAAGGGGCCCACCTCACCGCTGTCCCCTGCACCGCGGCCTGGGGTGCAGCCGTCCCCTCAGCCGCCAGGGAGGGGCGAAGTGCCAGCCCGGCTCGCTTCTCCTCCCCAGGGACCCGCCAGCCCTGCTGGGCCCCGCCGGAGACAGCGCGTAATAAGAGGAGGGGAAGCCCTCCGAATCCCCCTTCCCGGGGTCCCCTCCCCAACAAGTGAGCCCCTTGCCCCAGCCCCCCAGGGCTTCCCATACTGGGGTAGTGGTGCCGGGGCCGCCCCGGGAGGCCCCCATGAAAAGGCAGGGGCGACACCCCCATACTCACCCAACGTCTCCTCCCCCTCAGCTGTTTACCTCACAGCTCCTCCAGCCTACAGGGCGCCGCCATCTTGGACGTACAGCACCTCCCCCCGCGGTGAAATGTCCGCGGCCGACTGCGACCTCCGCCACGAAAACAAGTCCCCAGCTGTGTCTCGTCTCTCCACCGAGCTCAGTGACAGACGACCACGGTCGACAGCCCCGTTGGACGGAAGATGCCGTTCTGCTCATTCCTGAGGACGCGAACCAGTGGAGAAAGAACCGAGGAGCGTCTGTAAGACAGGGGGGCGGGGACGGGCGGAAGAATCCCGAAAGGAGACCGCTGAGAGATCTTGTGACTCAGAGGGAGGCGAAAAGAAGGGCCGGCGCGGCGGGCGGAGCCACGCGAGCGAGCGAGGGGGCGGTGCGGTCACGTGGGCGGTGCGGTCACGTGGGCGGTGCGGGCTGGGCCCGGCTAGAGGCGTAAACAAGCTCGCCGGGCTGGGTGTGGTGGGGGCCTCCTGCCCGCCCAGGACCGCTTATACCGGTGCAGACGCGGTGGCGGCCCCCGGGGTCCCTCTGTGCCCGGCCACGGAGCTGCGATCCCGGTTCCCAGAACGCCGCTGGGACCCGCGAAGGCTGTGCTTTAGAGCCTTCGAGGAGGGCAGCTCGCCTAGGGAAGGAAGGAGAAGCTGCAGCAGGGCAACCGTCTTTCCTTTGCAGAGTATTTGCAAAAGCGCCCCTCTGGAACTGCGAGGAACCACACAGGCTTCTGCCCGCTGGTTGCTGACGCTTGGGACCTGGTCACGACGTTTATGGAAAGCCACCCTTATAAGAGCAGGCAGCTTTAAAATCAGGCCTTTAATTCAGTTCCTGCTGGGCCGTTCCTTAGCTGTGTACACCCGAGAAGTCTTCGAGTGCTCTGAGCCTCAGTTTTTCTCTCTGAAATGGGCATAATAACATTCATGAAATGAGGGTTCAAGGAGATAAGTATGGAGCACGGTATGCGGAACATAGTAAGTGCTCAATTGCTGGTGATCCTTATCAGAGGCAGTACACATTAAGCTCTGAAACTGATACAAAGTAGTGTGAGAGAGGGGCCGAGAGTGAGATGAGCTTAACTGTGGTATTTGGAAGGCTTTTTGAAGGAGTGGGCATCTGGCTGGGTTTTAAAGGGAAGGTAGGCTTTATGAAATAGAAATGGCATAGGCAGTTGGGAAGAAAAGGGCATTCTAGGCCAAGAGAAGCAAAAGCCTGGAGCCAATAAATGCTGGGTGAGTTAGGGGAATAACAACTTTTGCCATGGGAACTAATTGGGTCACAATCCAAGACGGCCTATGATTTACAGGGCCAGGTGTGTGAGTGGCTTGTGCGGCAGAGACTGTCAGAATTACAAGCGGCCAGCATGATCCTGGGTCAGGCCACAGCTAGTCAATGTGGTGCCTTTGTGAGAATTAGAGATAGGCACCCACTCTGGGCCCATAGCCCATGTGAGCAAAGCCCAGGCTGTATTTCAGCCCCTGCCCTGTCACCTGCAACCCTTCTGGGGATCCTTGAGCAGTTCACAACCTTTATGACCGACCATACTGGCTTATGGGCATTGAGCTGGGGACCCCACCAGTCTAACATAGCATTTGATGGACTTCTGAGAGTAATGGATGCTGGCTGTGAGGCCAATTAACATAGTAACAAAAGTAACATTTATTGAGCTAGATATAGAGGCAGTTGGGGGAAACCAACAATTCTTGAATCAGACTTGAGTTTGAATGTGGGGTTCTCCATGGTACTAATTGGGTGAGCCTTATTTTCCTCATCATCAGCATAGGGGTATTAAGAATCCCTACCTAATGGGGATGGGAGGTTGATTCAATGAGACATTAAGATATAACTAGCATAAAGCCTAGCTCCATAAAAAATGTTACTTTTGTTACTATATTAACTGGCCTCACAGCCAGCATCCATCACTCCCAGGAGCCCATCCATCAAATGCTAGATTATTCTGTGTAGCTATCCAAGTACAATCGGTTTGGGGTCCAGAAATGGAAAGAGAAGGGGAAGGGTCGGGTTTCTCCCAGTTCGTCCCACCTGTCCGCACACCATTTCACGAAAAGCACTACTGCCCTTGCATTCGCACCAGATGGGGACTCAAGTGCATTCAGGGATTTCTGGGACCACTCAAGATTGGGAGAGTTCAGGGTAAGGGGTGGAGTCCAGAACTCTGACCCAGGAACCCCCTCCCTACCCCCAACTTTCCTTAGCTCCCTGACCTCATCCTGCTGGAATGCTCTCCTCTTTGGAAGGGAGCAGTGATCCACAGAGCTCATCAACTGCGGGCCCTCAAGGGGGCTGTAACCACCTCGTTACTGTTTACACAGTGTCTAGAAGAATGGTAATTGTTCTCTCAGTAGGACCACTAGGGGCTTGCGAGGAAGGGATGGAAAGAGCGGGCAGAAGCCGACTGGGCTGCCTAGAGTATTTTTGCTTTCTGGGATTGACATCTTATTTGAGCTGATACTTTCTGTTTCGGACCTCCTGCGAGTCACCCTGCCTTGGTGGCCTCGCATCTGCCGCAGGATGGATCCAAGCTCCTGACAGTGGCCCCCAAGGCCCTCCGTGACCTTGGAGGTCATTGTCTTCATCGTCCTCTTGGTGTCTAACACTGTGTCTTAATAGACCAGGAAATATATATGTGTGCGTGTATCTATACATATATACATATGTTTTTAAGTAACCATTTTCATATGTTATAGATGGCAATCTGCTTTTTACTTATTCCCCCACTCACGGTTACGTGTGAACCTCCGTGCACGCTCGCTTGCACACATCTAGCCCGTAGCTTCTCGCTGCGAGCAGCCATTCAGTGATGCGGATCTAGTCTCCATTCTCAGGGAATGACGTCCACAGCGCCATCAGAAACAGCACTGACAGACAGAACTGTATTTGCTCCCTTACACATCTGGCTGAGAGTTTCTTTGGCATGCGTATCTAGGAGTGAAACTGGTGGACTTATTTGTATTGATTTTAAAGAAAAATTTTAGCTTTACTGACATATAATTGATATACAAAAAATCGCACACATTTAATGTGTACATCTGCATGACTTTGGGGATACGGGTACCGCCAAGAGCTCATCACCACAGCTGACACACTATACACAGCCGTCTCCTCCAAAACTTTGGCCTGGACTTACTTTTAAGAAACACCACAAAATTGGTTTCCAGGACGGCTGCCTCAGTCTACCCTCCTGCTAGAAGTCCACAGAAGTGCCCCTGTCCCTGCCAGCGTTCGGCAGCAACTAGCTGTTTAATTTTTTTAGTATAATGAGGCTAGATGACATGCTGCTCTTAATTTCTCTCTCAGTAGTAAAGAGATCGAACATTGCTTCACATTCTTGTTAGTTTTAGGGGTTTCTTCCTCCATTGATTGCTGACTTATCTTTTGACCATTTTTCAGGTAGAGTCACTATCTTTTCCTTGTCGATTTTCAGGAGTGCCTTGTATAGTCTAGAAATACGTCCCTTGTTGTCTTTAGATACTGCAAATGGCTTCCTCCAACCCATTATCCTCCTGGTAACTGTATTGTACTTCCTTGGAAAAGAGACGGTACCTGTGATGTTATCAAATTTGTCTCTTTTTTTTTCTTGGGACTTATACTTTGGGTTTTTGAGGTTTTGTTTAAGAATGCCTTTCCAACTCTTAGTCATAAAGGAGAATTGGCTGTGGTGGCCGCAGGTGTGCCGTGCACGAACCGGGCCATCTGGTGAGGACAGAGAGGGCCAGGTGAGTTGGGATCCTGGCTCTACAACCCAGCTTTGTGGGCTGGGCCAGTTGCCAGTCTTCAGCTCCTCCACTTGGAAAGTGGGCAATGACACTCATATCTTACATACCCAGCTCGGAGCGTTGCTGGGACAGTCTGGTGAGAGAGACACATAAATGCTCAGCAAAGCACCTGCGCAGTGTGGGCATCAATCAATATTGTTATTGCCATTGCCTGTTCTATGAGGTGTCCTCAGGCTGCCCTAACAAATCACAACAAACGGGGTGGCATAGGACAATGGAAATGTATTCTCTCACTGTCCTGGTGGCCAGAAGTCTGAAACAAAGGTGTCAGCTTCTCCGTGGAGACTCTAAGGGGGAATCTGCTGCACGCCTCTCTCCTGGCTTCTGGCGGCTGCTGGGCGTCTTTGACAGTCCGTGGTTTGTAGATGAATCACTCCACTGTCTTCCTCTGACTTCATATGACCTTCCCCGATGTCTTCACACCACCCTCGTGTGTGTGTGTGTGCATGTGTGTGTGCGTGTGCGTCCTCTGTTCTTCTTATAAGGACCCCAGTCATTGGATTTAGGGCCCGCGTGCATCCAGCATGGCTCCATCTGAATTACGCCTGTTAAAGACTTCAATTCCGGTTAGATGTGAATTTGGTGGGGGTAGAGGGACACTGTCCAGTCCCCTACACCTGCTTTCAAGGAGCATGGAGTCCAGCAGATGGGATTGGAGAAGGACCAACCGTACTGTGATTCAGAGTCGGGTCCAGCCCAGAACCAACCTGCTAAGAGCCACCGGACACAGAGGTCATACTCAGAGCATGAGAACAACATGCTGATGGGATGGGATTTGAAGTTTGCTTCTCGTGGATTCAGAAACTCGGTAAGTGGTACTGGAGCAGACAGCTTTACAGGAGGAGGACCCAGCTTAAGCAAAGGCATCGAGGCAAGACCACGTGAGGCTTGTTTGCTTGGTAAGTGGTCAGGTTTAGGATGCGCAGGAAAGAGGAGGTAAGAAGGCAGCGCGTGAGGGCCTCGATCTAAATAAGACACCTGGACTATATCTGGAGGCAGCAAGGAGCCTCTGGAGGTTTGAAAGAGTTGAGGAAAGCGGAAGAGAAAATTGCTCGCTGAATATTGGCAAAGGCTTCATCTTGACTGTACTGCTTGCAGATTTAACCTAGAAACCCTGGACCGTCTGTCTCCCTGGGGAGGCCACCTCCTCACCCACGTGCCTGACTACATCTCTGCGCACCCTTTGTGCAATACAGTATGCAAGGCCACACCACACAGCGTGCTGGAGTCAGTTTCGTGGTCCCCGGGACCGTCCCCCTCCCCACAAGGCCGAAGCTTTCACAAGAGATTTCATTTCAGTTGGGCCTCTGAAGAATACATCGTGACCATTTGGAAAAAAAGATAAATTTAGATCCCAACTTCACACCCTATACCAGAATAAACTCCAAGGGTATCAGTCAAGTGTCAGGAGTGAAAACTATACAAGTCTAGGAGAAAACGACATGGGTGAATTTTTTGTCATTGGGAATGAAGAAAACCTTTCTATAAATGGCTGCAAAGTTAGATGCAGCAGCAGAAAGGGCTGACAAGTCAGACAACCTCCCAAAACAAAACACCTGTTTCCTTGCAGAAAGAAAATAAACAATATCCAGTTACAAATAAGAGAGAAAATATTTGCAACTTGTATAGCGAACAAGCCTCCTAATACAGAGAGGACTCTTAAAAATCTTTAAAAAATCATTTCTTGGAAAAAAAGTGCAAAAGACATGAATAGAAAGTTCACAGAAGAAGAAATGTAATTGAGTTCAGACTTCTGGCCCCCAGAACAGAACTGTGACAGAATACATTTTTGCTGTCTTAAGCCACCTAGTTGTGGTAATTTGTTACGACAGCCCTCAGAAACTAATACACTGACCATAAAAAAGAATTCCTGTAATTGAATAGAAAACACTGAATAAATAAAAATCCACGGCTTCACTGTTATACTCAAATTAAGGGGGAGGGGGCAGGGGGAGAAAGAAATCCAAGTAGACCAGAACCTTGCAATTGAAAATCGGCGATTAAGAGAAAAAAAATAATTTACACTCTTGGGAAGAATTGTGGTTCCCAAGTTAATGAAGTTAATGAAGAAAAGCACTTCTTTACAGAAAAAGTGCCAAATAATAAATATAGAAGGAATAATAGAATTAGGAGAGTCACCATTTTTTGACCACCAATGAAATAATTGACTCAGGTGAGGACTGGTAATAATGGATGCTGAGTCCACTGAGGGAAGGTTATGCAGAGCAGGACCCTTGCATGATGACAGGGTCCTATGCACAGATCGCCCCTCAGCTCACCTCTGTGATGGAGAGAGCTGGTTGTCACCACTTTAACCAGCAAACCAAACTTAGCAACACTAAGGCAGGACAACCGACCTCAGGTACCTCCATGCCACAAGGCCCAGAGCATCATCTCAACCAACTCCAATCAAGCCTCGGCCTAACTTTCAGTGTGCATGGGATGGAGGAACAAGTTAAATGGCACCACAAGGAATCAAACAAATCCAAGAGGCAGGATCTGCCACCAGCCTGGTCTGGAATCTTACAGGGGAAAAAAATCCATCGATGTCAAAAGAAAGGGGTAGGGGGCGCTGTTCTATCAGAGAGGCGACAAGTAAACAAACAAATGGAACTCTCAAAGGATGGCAGGATCCTGATTCTAAAAGATCGACTCTGAAAGAAAATTGGGGAAAACTACAAAAACGCGAAATAGACTGGGTATTTGATGATATTCGGGAATTATTGGTAATTTTCTTACCTGTGATAATGACGTTGTAGGTGCGTGGTGATGTCACAAGTATCTGCTTTAGGAGATACATTTATGTGTGAAGGGCCATAATACCTACAATATACCTTCAAAATGTTTTATCAAAACAAAATTTATGTATATATGCCTCCCTATGTATATGGAGAGATTAAGCCTATTTGTCAAATGCTAACTTGTCGAATAAAGGTGTGGATATCTAGGTGTTGATTAGACATGTTTCATTCATGGTCCTGTTTGAAATATTTTCATGATAAAAGTTGGAAAAATATTTGAAGATTAAAGAATAAGTGGAATCCACAGGGAAGGGAATTCGGAGGTCCTGCTCCACCTTCCCCTCACTGTACCTCCACTTTCCCTGTCTGAAAATGAAGGACCGGGCAGGATGGTTTGTATTTAAATTGTAGTGAAATACACATAACATTTACCATCTTAACCCTAAGTGTGCAATTCAGGGCATTAGGTCCATTCACATTGTTTGTCAACCATCAGTACTTCTAGTCCTCTGCACAGGTGTATGCAGCCTCCTGAATATCCTTCCCAGGGCTCCTCCCTTCTTTGTATGTTCATTTGAGGCTTTGCTTCCCCGGTCTGGATGCTGAAGCAATGCCCCAGGCCTAAAGCCCCTGGCCAGGCAGGATGTGGGGGAGACAGGGCCTGTCCCCATTCAGCAACCACAGCAACTACCCAGGCAGCAAGCCCATCACCCGCTGTGGGTGCCACTCGATGGAGTGTGACTGCGGAGGTGAGGACCCACTGGGAGATTTTCATCCTCCTAAGGCTAGCTAATGAAAACACACACACACACACACACACACTTACTTGGAGAGCACGACTTGCACTCGTGCATCCCACACTTAATAATCCTCTGATTTGCTAGGCATGGAGCTGGGGAAACACTGGGAAATAAAAGCAGGGGGCCATGTCCTAGTGGGCTGGGCCCCCACACATCACTGTGTGCACCTGGCTGTGGTGCCAGCTGTACCTGGGGGCGGGGTCTTGGTTTCCCAATTTGGTCAATATTTCCAAGTGGCAAAATGCTCCAATGGACTAAAAGAGACAGGCTCGTAAAGCCCCTCCACTCTATCCGTCCCAGGTCAATGTTCACAAAGCTTTCATTCCCTCCTCCGTGTCTGTAGCCCCCAGATGGGCTTCTCAGAGAATGCAAACACGGAAGTCATGGGGAGTTTCTGGAGCAGTAAACAAATGCAGTGTTTCATTAATAATCAACCTGCCATGTAAATTAGCCCAACCCACCAGGTAGGACTCAGGCCGACGCGGCTCTGCTTGTTTTGTTTGGTTGGTTTTTGGCCCCAGCAGTGAAGGCTGCTCTTGACCATGCAATTAAACAGATGAGGGGCAGAGTTCTACAGCCAGCGGCTGAACATTTCTGCCGAGAAACAACATCACACATTTAAAGCATTTTAGCATTTATGAAATGTGTTGGCATGTATTATTGCATTTGCAACCCGTAACAACCGTAGAGGAAGCATTTTCCTTAGCCCCATTTTAGAGCTGTTGAGTGTGAAGATCAGGGGAAGCCAATGCCAGGCCAAGGTTACACAGCTGGTGTGTGTGAAGAGCAGGCTGCCGTCCCAGGTCTAAAGGCCGGAATGATGCCTCCATCTCACCCGTGACTCTGGGGAGTCAGACGTTATCTGCTCTGCTGATTCCACTGGGGGCTGTTCTATGAAACACAGATGAGATGTCTAGATAGGAGGCAGAACCCCCACGGCCGCCACTTGGACGGGCTTTCAGGAGGAGTCAGGAGACCGGGGTCCTGGCCTTGGCTCTGTTCTCAGGAGCACTGTGACCTTGGCAGACCTCTCTCGAGGCCTCCGTTTCCCCTTGTGAAGCCTCAGGTGGCTGACATGGGGATCTGCAGTCACACTGTCTCCCCACCCTGCCTCCCCAGTCCTTCTGGCCTGACGGAGGGTGTCATGTTCACTTGAGGAAATCGGATGGAGACTTTCTAAGGAGGCCTCCCAGCTGAGAAGTCACTGTTGGGGAAGAAGGAGCATGTGGCTTCAGATCAGCTTGTTATCTCCTAGACCTAGAAACAGGGTCCCGGTGCGCCCTGAGTGACACCCAGCCAGGGTTGCTGGAGTCCCCCTTTCAGATCGGAGGACGTATTTTCTCACTGTGTGGTACCCAATGGCAAAGGGCAGCTCAATTTGTTTGAACTGGAAAACATTATACACACCACACCGCATGTGTGGAGAGAGGAGAGAGGGACAGAGGGGGTGAGAGGGAGGGGGAGAGGGAAGGAAAAAGAAAAACTAAAATTGTACACATCAAGATGGAGTGAATTTCATATTCCTCTTTCTTCTCTGATCATACACAGCTCTTGGAATTTAAGCAGTAATCAGACGACGGTTTTCAGGCTGGCTTTTGCTGGAGGAGAAAGGGCAGGGGCGCCACCGCGTGGCGACCCGGTGAATAGCTTCCTCCCGCGGAGCAGGGGCGCCTGGGCTGTGGGCCAGCAGGGCAGCGCCATCTGGGAGTGGCAGCCAGCGTTTGCAAGCGGGGCTCCCTCCACCTCAGCTGCCTGCAGCTCTTGGCAAGGAGCTGGGTTTGGGAAGGCTCCACAATCTCCCTGAATGACTGAGTCTCAGCAGGACAGCTGATGGGCTCTTTTTTGGCACTAAGAGGTGGGCAGAGGAGGGTGGCTCCAGGGCGCAACAGGTTCGCTGAGAGCCCTCAACCCCCAGGGCAGGAACCACCAGATCTATCCTCGAGTTCCCAGGTGCAGAGGCTCAGCTCATGTTTGTTGCACTCGGCATTCTGTGGTCATTCCAACCAAGCAGGAAAAGTGTGCTCAACGTCACACAGCTAATGCCAGCTGGTCCTGGAACCAGAGCCGGGACCCTGCCTTCAGCCCTGCACAGTGCGTTCCCCACCTTCAGGGCTTCCGAGCCCACCAGCACTTACCTGAGATGTCTCTGCCGCCCACTCGGGGCCTGCACCCTGCCAGGTCCCTGCTGACAGCGGCTCCCATTTACTGGGCCTGATCACCGTTTCTGCAGGCCAGCCTTACCCAGGTCAGTCTGTCCACGGTGCCTGCCGAGAGAGGACTCCACACCCTTAGATAGATGCTGCTGTCACCGAGAAGCAGCTGAGTGCCCATGACTGACAAAGCAAGACAAGAATTCGCGGGTTGTCATGAGTGGGCTGAATCCTCTATGCCACAGGAGACCCCAGGCATTGTGGGAGTCTAGGAAATCTTCCTGCAGGAGTTGAGAGCTGAATTGGGCTGTGAAAAGACTGAAGAGAGAGAACATGCTGGTTGGGGGAACAGGAAGGGCAAAGACAGCTGGGGTTTGGTCCCCAGCAGGAAAGAATGCAGCACACTCAAGAGACAACAGTCAGAAGACAGAAAGTGGAAGGTGGAAGCTATGCTTCCAAACGCTTCTCCGGCCATTCTGTGTGGGGACAACTGCCCTGTCCTCCCAAACTCACCCCTACCTCCAGAATCCTTAGTCCAAGTGGCAGGAGGGTCTGTCAGCCCCAGCCAATGAAAGACGCACATCCCCCCTTGGCCACAGCGATTGGTGCAGGGTGGGGCCCGTGACCAGGCTGGACCAATCAGAGTCAGTCCTGGGCTCCTTTCAGAAACGGCAGGGGTTTCTAACGAAGCTCGTGGACTGCAGCCAGGGGTGCTGGTGATCTCAGCCCCCCACCCCCCACCCCATAAAGCCAGCCCAGGAGAAGGCAAAGCCGAGAGATGGCGAGAGATACGCATGCATTGATGGATCCATCCATTCTGTAAATACGTTATTATTGTCTACCATGGACTGTGCTAAGCACTGGAGATTCAACTGTGAGCCAGGCAGAAGTGCCATCTTCTCTTGAAAAGTGTTTACGCTCCTTGTGGACAGTCAGGCCAAAAAATAAGTAAGAAGGTAAGACAGAAATAATATGTTTTCAGATAATTCTGAATGCCAACAAGAACAAAGGGCAGGATGATGGAACCAAAAGTGGCTGAGGTGGGAAGGTCCTGCTTCAGTTGATGGCCAAGAAGGTCTCTCTGCAGTTGGGACATTTCAGCTGAGACCTGAATGATGAGAAGGGGTCAGCCATGGAAAAAGGGGGACAACAAATGCAGAAACGAATGAGATCCAGACAATACCATTTGAGCATCTGGACCCAAGCATGCCTGAAGCTGGAACTTTTCAGTCACGTGAGCTGATGGTCCCGTTATTAAACTCGTTGAAATGGGGTTTCTGCCACTTGCATCGGAAAAAGTGCCATCGTTGGAAAGAGTTCCCACACTGTAAAACACTTCTGAGTGCTAATCCCGGAAGCTGAGATTTTTGTCCTGTTAGGCAGAGGGAAATCACTGGAGGTTTTAAACCAGGGAGGCATCTGCCTGGCCGCACTCCTTCTTTCCTCTCTTGGCTCAACTCTTGAAAGTTCTGCCTTTTCCTCCTCCCCCTCAGTCCTCACCCTCCACCCACACTAGGGCTGTCAGTTCGCAGGTCCTGGCCTGCAGCTCTCTGTGCTTGGTTTCCTTCTCCCAGCCAGCAAAGCCTGGCGTCAGCTTCAGTGTCCCTTTCTTCACGAGCCGTCCAACTCTGGGTCCATTTCCCCCTTGTACACCATGTTAACATCACAGCACTCATCACCTCAGATTGTCAGTTGCAGGGTGCTCTGTTCCACCTGCTAGACCAGGAAAATTCTAGCTGGTTTTTGTTTGAAACCCCAGCACCTGGTACCTAGTGGGCATACAGGAAACACCTATTAGCCTAGAGAGTGTGATAGGCTGAATGTTTGTGTCCCCAGGGTGGTGGTGGTGGTAGGAGATGGTGGGGTCTTGGGGAGGTAATTAGACCAGGTGAGGTCATGAGGTCCCATCATGGGATCAGTGTCATTGTAAGATGAAGAGAGACCAGAGCTTGCCTGCTCTCTTTCCCTCCTTCCCATTTCTCTCTCTCTCTCTCTCTCTCTCTCTCTCTCTCTCTCTCTCTCTCTCTCTCTGCCTGGTGAGGACCCAGTGGGAAGGCAGCCATCTGTAAACCAGAAAGCTTGTGTTCACCAGGAACTGCCTCTGCAGGTGCCGTGATCTTGGACCTCCCAGCCTCTGTGAGAATCAGCTGTTGTTTAAGTCACCGAGTCTGTGGTGTTTTGTTATGGCAGCCGCACTGAGACGGGGAGGAAGAGGATGAAGGAGGAACCTGGCGCACGATGCACCCACAATGGCTGGAGTGAATGAGAGCACGGACAAGCACAGGGGTGCTGAGGTCATTCGGCCCTTAAGAGACCATTCCAGGGGACTGTTGGCCACGTGCACGACCCAAATAATATCGCAGGTGTTCCCACTAATCCCTCTCCACCAAGAGGAACAGGACTGGGAGTCGCTGTCCCCTGTGCGTGGCTAAGGCTGGGACCTGCACCCCCACGGTGTCACGCAGCCCCGTGGGACCTCCAGGCTTAGCAGCAGAAAAACCTCACCCCAAAACCCACTTTCTCTTCGTGTCAGACCTTGAACTTGCAGTTTAAGTTGAGCCTTCCTGTCGCCAAACTTGTTTTCTTTATGAAGGAAACGTAATCTCTCCTTTGCTGAGCTGGAAGAGCATGCAAATCGGTCTAACAGAGCTTTTGTTTTGATTCCCCCCCTTATGCAAAACCTCCTGGAATAAATCAGTCACCCTGTAAACCAGAGGCTTGAGGGGCAGAGGGGGAAGGAGGTGGGGGGATCAGGATGGGGCTCCTGGCCAAATGGGGCGAGGTGTCCGAGCCTGGCCACCCCCGCGTTCCCGGTGGTGCCCGAGGACTCCCCTGGACTCCTCCTCGGCCACCAGATGGCGGCACACACAGGCCCTGGGACCCAGAATGCGACCTGCGCGTGGGCCTGAGCAGGCTGAGGATCCGGCTGCCTCGCGGGGCACCCGCGTTCACGACCGCACCTCGGCCGCCTCTCCCCCGGTTCTAGGGCCAAGTCTGGGGAAGCGTGACTTCTCGGAGGTGACCCCTGCAAGGACAAGGGGGGCCCTTCTAAGGGCGGTCCCCGGAGCCCCCAAGCCAAGGGCTTGGCAGCAGCGGACGCTGGACTTGGGCAGGGAGGGAGGCAGAAAAGTTATCAGTTCTCTGTACAAATCAGGTCTGTAAATGAATGCTTTATTTTGACTTTAATTTTTTAAATTGAGAAGCTAGCTACTACTTTCTTTTCATCCAGATGTTATTCAAAATTTCCGGAGAGAGCGAGTCCTGCCCGCAGAGTGGCGGGTCAGAACTGAGAAGTGCCCGGTCCCGGGAGGCTTTGATAAGCAAATACGGCCCTGCGCCCGCGCGCTTGCTATTGGCTGTTCCTCCACTGCCAGATTTTGACACAAATAATCAGATTGGAAATCAAGGAGGGGAAAAGAGGGAAAAAAAAAAAAACCAGAGAGAGAGAGAGAGAAAAAAAAAAGGAGAAGTATCTGTTTGTGCAGAGAGTCACGAAGTTGGCAGAGTGGAGCCGATACCCAGAGAGGCCGCGAGATTCCCGCGCAGGAGGGGCCGGCAGACGGCAGCCGGACGGGTGAGTGCCCCGGATCGCGCCCTGCCTCTGCTGTTGGCATCTGCAGGTCTGCCCTCAGTCGCTTCCAGGCAGGTCACCTGGACCCTTTTGCAGCTGTAGGGCCAGTCAGGTGGGCTGGAAACTCTTTTATCGTATGTGGCTTTCAGCCCTTGAACCCAGGGGCCAAGACGTAGTGAGAAGAGTCTTATCTGAGATGCAGTGAGACTGTCTAGGAATTATGCCTTCCTCCAACTGTATATAGACACTCTTTTCGAAACTCGATGTGGTGCGGATAGCTATCCCCTCTGTGTACACCCAGGTCTCCCAGGAACCTGGCACAAGGTGTCTGACTTGATGTCTCCCCTTGGGCACAAACTGGCTTGTTCGCCCAGCACTCTGAGCCTTTCTTTGTCTATAAAATAAGCGAGTGGGGTTGAAAGAACTCAGTGAAGATCTATCCCCAGTGTCCCACGGTCCCAGGTGACTTTCACCGAAGTTCCCGGGACTCTTTGAGAATGAGGAGCCTTCTTACCAAGATGCTCCTAAGGAGAAAAGGGAGCCTGCCATCTCTGCCTCATCCCCAGCTCCCCCTGTCCCACACACCCACTGCCCCCAGCCTCCAGAAACACGAGGACTAAGGACAGGGATGTAGTGGCTCCGCCTTTTCTACCTATTTTGAGGGAAAATCCAGGTTAAGAGTCTGGGCGCCAGGGGAGAGGTGCTTGCTCTCAAGTTAGTCCTGTTAAGGGTCCGTGGAATTGCTATGGGTGTGGGCCTGGGTACATTTTTCTGAGGAGAGAGTCCACAGCTTCCATGAGATTCCTGAGGGGACACAAATTGATTTGCAGCCTATAGACGTGGATCTGGTGGAAGCTAGCTCAGCTGCACCTGCCCGCCTCACTCCTGCACATTTCTGAGGAGGCATAAGGCAGACCATGTCAGTCTTAGTAAGTGGCGAGGTGCCTATCCTCACAGGTGCAGCAGAGGGACTCTGGGTAAGGACATGCGTGTGGTCTCTTCTGACTCAGATTTGGGGGTCGGCAGTCTGGTTTCCTGGCAGAGGGTTCTCGGGGAACATCAGAGAGCTCACTCAGACCCAAGGCGGACCCTCCTCTCCTGGCTGTCGGGGGCGGTGCCGGGTGCAACTGAGGACCGCCCCGGGAAGGCACCCTGATCACACTCGATGCTTCCCTGGGACACAGCCACTCCACCCTTTCCAGAAACAACAGAAAACCTTGCCCCTCCCCAGTCCAGTGGGAAGTTTTTGTTCATTTGTTTCCAGGAATGCAAACCAATGGATGCTGCTTTAAGTCTCTAATTCAGAGATGCTCAGGAAATGTTTCACTCATTTCTGTTTTTAGTGAGCTAAAATACACATAGCATGAAACGGACCCTCTTAACCATTTTTAAGCACACATTTCGGTAGTGTTATGTGCACACATTGCTGTGCAGCCCCCGACCCACCTCCAGACCTCTTTTCATCTTGCAAAACTGAGACTCCGTCCCCATCACACACCCACACCTCCTCCTCCTCCCCGTAGCCCCTGGTCCCCACCTTTTGCCTTCTGACTCCATGAACTCCATGACTCTAGGGACCTCCTATCAGTGGAATCATCCAGTATTTGTTCTTTTGAGACTGAGTTTAGCACAATGCCCTCAAGGTGCATCCATGTTGTAGCAAGTGTCAGTATTTCCTTCCTTTTATGGCTGAATAATATTCCATTGTATGTCTATACCACATTTTGTTTATCCATTTATCTGTTGATGGACACATGGGTTGCTTCCCTCTTTTGGTTGCCAGGAATAATGCTGCTATAAATTTGGGTGTACAAATATCAGAGTCCCTGGTTTCAATGCTTTGGGGTATACCCCCAGAAGTGGATTGATTCACTTTTGACATTGTGTTCTCTGAACTTTGGAGGCATTTGAAAACCCCTTCCAAATTTCAAATAAAAACAATGACTACTCTCTGCTGGAGCCCTTAAAATGGCCTGGGATAATCTCCCCCAACTCCTACAGGGAAGGTTTTTCTGTTTGTTTCCCCTTGAGTCACATCTTTAAACACAAAGGAAGTCCAAAGGGTCCTCTGTCACTGACTCTGAGAAACCACGGAGCCTTACCCAACCCTCCTGAAAAGGGAACCCAGGCGATGCTTCTCAGCCAAGGTGGGTCAGTCCCGCGCTGAAGGTCAACGAACTGTGCATGGGATTTTAGAGCAAAAGGGAAGTTTAGAAATCTCTTAGTCCAACCGTCCCTTTTGAGAGATAGGAAAACCAAGCCCCAGGCTGGAGGCTGACATGGTCAAGCTCCAAGTCACAAAATCAGACTCAGCGCAAGGAGGCCCACATGGCCTTGTTGTGCAGAAATCACAGGCCTGTGGCTCTGGCCCCACCTGGGAGCGAGGGTACGAGGCTGCCCCCCCACCAGAAGCCCTGGCTGAGATTCTGACTTGGGGTCAAGGGACCCTCTATCGGGATTGGGGGTTTTTGAAGAGATGTTAACAGTGGGTCTCTTTCCGGAGGCCCGATATCATCAAGGCTCTTTTATGAAGAAATCTTAGGGTTCTTTCACAATCTCTGCGCTTAGCTCTTTCTCAGAACGGGTTCGTGTGAATCAGAACGGTGTGGCTGTTCATTAACTACAGTACAGGTGATTCGTTCCTGCTTTTCTTTTTTTTTTTTGAACTCAGCCAACAGGGGCCCAAAGGAAGTTCTCCCCCTGTATTTGGCCCTGACTGTGCACTGGGAGGCTCGGCCATGGGGTCGGCTGCACCGCAGTCACTTAGCCAGGATTAGCAGAGACACCCTTCTGGGCAGGAGACTGGGGGCTCTGGGGGATCACTAGAGTAGCCCCAAGCATCGCCTCCCGGAAACTGGGCCCCTGCTCCCCTGTGTGAGTGCCCACAAGCCCTGGGGGTGCTCGTGTGCTGTCCCGCCTTTGAATCCATGGACCTCTAGGGTCTCTTTAGGTCCTGAGCCCGAGGGAACACCAAAGCCTCCTAAGGGGTCCGTCCTCTCACTGGCCTCCACACCTGAAACTCTCAGGAACCCGCATGGGGCCCTCTGGGCTCCGGAAAGATGTGAAGATCAGGGGGATTGGGTTTTCCACCATCTTGCCCCACCAGCTGGCCAGCCTGGCCCTCCCTGCTCCAGGCAGGCTGTCTTCATCAGCTGCTGCAAGGGCCACACACAGATGCAGATGGGCAGGGCACCAGGCCACGAGCCACCTCCTGGCAGGACAGGAGCACTGGGCCTGGCTCTGCTGCGAGACCCTGGGCCAGCCACTTTCTTCTCCCAGCCTCGGTTTCCCCTGTGCCCCAGGAAGACAATCACTGCCTCCCCTACCCCAGTGGGTGGCAGATTCAATGCCATGCCACGTACCAGGGAGGTTTAAATGCCCTCCCATCCTCCGCGTGTCAGCTCAGGGCCTGCCACACTGAATAAATGCCCACCCACTGTCTGCCTTCAGGAGCATGGCTACCGGGGGACCTCCAGCCGGCCTTTAGCCGGGCCCCTCCTCTAAGAAATGTGGTGACAGCGACTCAGCTCACAGGTCAGAATCAGCGGAGCTGAGGCTGTGCAGCTCCGGCTGAAGGGAGGCTTTCGTTCCAGCGTGGTGGCTGTAGTGCCCACCTTTGTTGCTAACTCATCTACTAATAAAATACTGCCTGAGAAATGATACACAGCCTTTTTATAGAGAGACAGATCATAGCCCTCAGAAGCCTCTGCAGAGCAAAAGGTGAGAGGAAGCCAGCCCCCAGCCCTCCCTCAGCTCGGGGGTGTCCTCCCACTCTGCCCAGGGTCTGGCCTCCCCAGGGAGGTTCCTGAAGCCCAGTTAGAAGGGGGAAGGAAGGGGGTGTGGGGAGCCCTGGCGGGGGAGGGGGAAGGGGCAGGAGGAAGAAGAGTGTCCCTGGGAGATAAGGCCACCGCAGGCTGCCCCACAAGCCTGCGGAGGATGGCAGGCCAGGCCCGCCCTGTGAAGCCAAAATCTGACAGCTGGATGGGACCCCAGAAGCCTTCGAGTGCCACCTCCTCATTTCAGAGCCCAGACGGGAAGGGCCTGGGGCATGTCCCCAGCAGGTGGTCCAGGCTGGTCCCTATGCTTGGAGTCACCTGCTGTGGGCCAGGGGCTGGGGATGCCGTGGGACAGGGCAGGGCGCAGGCAGTGCCTGCCCTCTGGCCGCTGCTCCCCTGCCGGCTGAGCCCTTAGCTCAGCGCCAAGCACTCTACATGCCTGTTGGTAATAAAGAATGTCCTGCCTTGACCCAGCACTCCCAGGATTTGGGCTGTGATCCCCATCTAGCAGATCTGGACATTAAGGCCTACAGCAAGGAGGGTCACTGCCTGGCTTGCCCCTGGGTGGAGCTGCCATGGCCCAAACTCCCGACGCCCCCTGAGGGCTCTGGGAAGGGGCAGGCAGGCTTAGGCATGGTCGGGTGTCCTCTTCTGTCTAGCTCTGGGCTATCCCCTTGGGGGAAGGGGTGATTTCCCAGGCCTGCTCCAAAGGCAGAGCTCCATGCTACCCTCTCTAATCTGCCTCTTCCCAGCCTGCTCCTCAGCACGGCCTTATCACCCAGGGCTGGCTGTTGTTCAGAGCAGCCATAACCCCTGCCCGCGCTTGGCCGTATCACTCGTGCAGCCCTGCATGGTGGCTGGCCCAGGGCAGTGGGACCACTCCTCCAAGGCCTGGGCCATGGGGCCAGCAGAGGAGCCACCAGGCCGCACTGGCTGAGCACTTCCTCTGAGCTCTTGCCTGGGTGCAGCGTGGTGGGGAAGAGGAGAGAGGACCACTCGAAGAGCCAATTCCCAGAGCCCTCAGGAGAGCCTCACGTGGTGGGCACAGGGATGCAAAATGCTTTAGGGGGCAGGCGATGCTCTCTGCCCCAGAGGGTTCTGCACTGTACACCAGGAGTACCAGGCTGTTCAGGCCTGCCTGGCTCTGCTGCTCTCCACCCCTTCCCAGAACCAAGGGCAGGTCACCTCACTGATGCGGTTCCTCGGTGTCTTCCCCCCGTGGGTTCAGTGATGGGCTGGGCTGGGCCCTGGGATTGGTGGACATTGGCCTCTTCCTCCATGTGCACAAAATGGCCTCAGGCCTCTGGGTGAGGGGGAGCAGGGGGGTGGTCCTCTTGGACCTTGAACCCCACATAGCTCCAACCCTCCTGCCACCCCCACCAAGAGAAAGAAGGCCCATCCCTCTCTAGGGACCAGACTATGGGCAGGGGCTGTGGACAAGGTGCAGCCCTATTCTGACCCCAGCAGCTCCCAGCTTGCCCGTTAATGTGCATTTGCAATCGCGGTGGCCGCCTGTTGCAGCCTGCCTGCCAGACCCCTTGTGAGAGGCACAGAGCCCGTATGATGTACTTGCTGGCACTATAAACCAGGACACCACACCTTACAGCAAAAGGGGGAGGCCCAGAGAGGTTAAGCATCTGCCCTAAATTGCACAGCAGGTGAGCTAGGATTCTAACTCATGAGCATCTAACTCCCAAACCTGAGGCCAGACCACCCCCTTTCCATGGCCTCTGGATTTGCAGATCCCACCAGGATGCAAATGCAGCTTTACAGGTATGAGGTCCCCAGTGTGCCCCATGTGGAGATGACCCTGCCCTTCCTTCTCCCCTCCCAGCGCAGCTAGAGCATGCAGGTGGGAGCAGGCTGGCCTGGGGGTTTCTAGAAGGCAGGTGTATCTGGCTCCTAGCAAGGGGGCGGTGAGGAAGCCAGGATTCGTAGCTGCCATAACAAAGTACCACAAACCAGGTGACTTAAAATAACACAAATTTATCCTTTTGGGGTTATGGAGTCTAGAAATCCAAACTCAAAGGGTCAGCAGGGCCAGTTCCCCCTGAAGCCTCTGAGGGAGGGTCTGCTGCACGCCCCGCTCCCTGCCTCCAGTGGTGCCGGCGCCCCTTGGCGCCCCTTGACTCACAGCCACATCGCTCGGACCTCCGCCTCTGTCTCCAGGTGGTCCTTCCTGTGTGCCTGTGCCTATGTGTCTCCACGTCCCTCCACTCACAAGGACACTAGTCATATTGGATTTAGGGCCTTAGTATGACCTCATCTTATCCTGAATACATCTGCAGAGACCCTATTCCCAAGTAGGGTTCCAGGTGGACATGAACTTTTGGGGGACGCTATTCCACCCAGGACAGTGCATTCTAATTGAGGAGGAGGCTCTAAAATACACAGGAGTATTGTTCTTGCATCCCTCCTGACCTCACCCTCTCCCCCTGCAGCTGCGGGGTGCACGCTGACAATGCCACGCTCCTTCCTGGTGAAGAGCAAGAAGGCTCACACCTACCACCAGCCTCGTGCCCAGGAAGATGAGCCAGTCTGGCCTCCTGCCGTCAGCCCTGGTGAGTCAGCACCCAGGCTGGGCCCCCTGCCCCGTGTGGTGGGGATATAGCAGCATCCCACCCAAGGCAACCCATCCTCCAAGTCAGGAAGCAGGTTGGAGCTCAGTAAATGATGGTTGAATGAATGAATGCAACCTTTTCTCCTGGCCCCTTGGGGTGGGAAGACCATCAGGGTTGGAGCTGGTCCGCAGTACCTGACGGGTGGGTCCTGATCGAAGGTCCGATCTAGGGCTGAGATCCGGCGCTTAGGAAAACAGAGACTGGCTCAAGAGTTCTCCTTGGGGGTCTCTGCCTGCCCCCCGTGCAGCAACTACCACCCTGGGCAGAGTCCCTTAGAATGAGCAGCCAGAGCGGCAGCAAGCGGTCTCGCCCTGGTGCCCCTTCTCCTGGAAGGGAGTCCTCTCCTTGGCTCCCTCAACTTCCCAGAGCTGTAACTACTGGCTCTGGGGTCCTGTCTCCCCACAGTGGCCAAGGACCAGGTCCGTAGCAATGGCCCCATCCTCAGCACCCTGGTCCCAAACCAGTGCCTGGATTGGACCCACCTCAAACGGGAGCCAGAGGCAGAGCTGGACCGGAGCTTGGCCAGGACGGCCCCGGCACCAGGTACCCAGCCCAGGGGCCCGGCCTCTCTGCAGCAAGTGCAAGGGGAACGGAGTGTGGGTGGGTCAGGAAGCAAGGGCCCTGGGAGCCATGCAGTCAGGAAGGATGGGCAAGGTCACCTGGATGCAATCTGGGCTCTCCAGCTTCTGCTGGGACCCCTCCAGGGTGGGGAGCTCATTCCCAAATGAGAGCTTCTGTGTGGTGGGGCAGAGGACGCAGCCAGCAGGCCAATGCAGTGGGCGAGGTGGGCACTCTGCAGGGCCCGGGGATGCATCTCCAGACTGAAAAGCTGAGGAGCCACAGTGAGGGCTCAGAGCCAGTCCAACAGTAAATGTTTGGGCTACACACGGAAATCCTCAGCATGAGGTCACTAAGCGGAGGGCGGTGGGGAGTGGAACCTTATTTGTAAATGAATCAGCAACCAGACATGTGTCCCATTCTCCACAGAGGGCCCTGCTGTGATAGCCCGACCCCAGGACAGGGACTTGCCACCCTCCGACTCACCCCCGTTCTACAAGCCCAGCTTCTCCTGGGATGCCCTGGCCGCATCCTATGGCCACAGCTACCGGCAGGCCCCCTCCACCATGCAGTCAGCTTTCCTGGAGCGCTCCGTCAGCCTGTACGGCAGCCCTCTGGTGCCCAGCGCTGAGCCACCCTTGGACTTCAGCCTCCGCTACTCTCCAGGCATGGACACCTACCACTGCATCAAGTGCAACAAGGTGAGCATCTGGGTCTGGGTAGGCTCGCAGGCCAGCCCACCATCCCTTCTCCAGTACCTTGGCATCTGTGGGTGTTCATAGCTGGGTGTTCCCTGTGCTATGCATCTTGGGTCCCCTGGTGGAATCAAGGATTCATAATGTCGGTCCTCACTGCCATTCACTGAGCCCTAACCATGTGCCCTGCCATGTGCTCAGCACTTAATACACATGAGCCCCGGGGGGAGGGGTGGATGAAGGGCTAAGGCTCAGAGAGGTTGAGTCACTTGCTCAAAAGCACACAGTAGATATCAGAACCAGCATTCACACCTGGTTCTGTCCAACTCCCAGCTCTTCACCACTGGAATTTTCAGCCTCTAATACGTTCAGAGGGGCTGTGTAGATGCTTCTTCAAGCCCCATTTTATAGACAGGAAATTGAGTCACAGACAGGGAGGGAAAAGGACCTTCCCAGGACACACAGCAAATGCCAGCAGAATCGGCAGTCCAGTGCTCTCCGGCTCCATGCTGATGCAAGCCTGCAGCCGGGCGCAGAGGTGGGGTGGCCACAGGGCCCCAGCCAGCCTCCCTCTGCAGCCCACAGCAGGCCCACACTCTGCCCCCCTGCCCCTAGGTGTTCTCCACCCCTCATGGGCTTGAAGTGCACGTCCGCCGCTCCCACAGCGGGACCCGGCCCTTCGCCTGTAACGTCTGCGGCAAAACGTTCGGCCACGCTGTGAGCCTGGAGCAGCACACACACGTCCACTCTCAGGTGGGCAGCTGTTCAAGCACAGGGACCCCTGGTCCCCCTCCTGCCCCGTGCTTCTCCCAGGAGGCCATGGTGAGGTTTCTGACCCCACCCTGAGGGTGACTGACACAAATCAGGGTCCCTCACTATCTGCCTCCCCTAACACCCACTCCTGACACATGGCACTCCCTGGTGGACCGAGTAGCTTTATGCACAGCTGGAAGAGCCTCTTGGCCCGGGTGGGATGTTGGAGGCAGTGAGATGACTGAGGGCAGGTGTGCTCAGCTCTGAGGCTCTTGACTTTGAGAATCTGGGGGTCAGGCTTCAATGTTCCTCTCATCCACTTAGCCCTAGCTGACCCTGCCTAGGCTAGGGAGCCCCTTCTTCAGGACTCCATCCCAGGGAAAGCCCCTGAAGCTGGCCCGCGTCCAGCACCTGGACGACTACAACACATTGGGTGGGGAGAGCAGGAAATGATCGCGAGGGCTTCCGTGTGTGAGCGCGGGCCTCGTGCCCTCTGTTGGCTCAGTTTTCTACCCTTTGAGGTCATTACTACGATTCCAATGTACAGATGAGGAAACAGTCTCACGGAGCTTAAATGACTTGCCTAGGGTCACATGGCTAGTCAGAGAAAGAAACCAGAACTGGGCCCCAATAATTCAGACTCTTAACCAAACCACTGCACAGCCCGTGACCATCCCTGCCTCAAGGAACTCACTCTGGGTTAAGGGGCCTAGAGAAGCCCCTGGAACAGTTGCTCCATGAGTCAGTCGATAACCATGTATCGAGGCTTAGTTTGCGTGGATGCTGTGAATGTTACAAGGACAAATCCCACACAGGCCCCAAGCCTCAGTCCCTCCTGGGGTGCAGGAATGGGGGTCCCTGGGTCCTGCTCCTTCAGGCCCTGTCCTCGAGGCCACCCCAACAGAGTGTCCTGTTCCTCAGGGGATCCCGGCCAGGTCCAGTCCTGCGCCCAGCGTGGCAGTCCCGGGTCGCGAGGCCCCGCCTGCACCTGACCCCCCGGGGCCTCGTTTCCTCCGGCAGGAGCGCAGCTTCGAGTGCGGGATGTGCGGCAAGGCCTTCAAGCGCTCGTCCACCCTTTCCACCCACCTGCTCATCCACTCAGACACGCGGCCCTACCCCTGCCAGTTCTGCGGCAAGCGCTTCCACCAGAAGTCGGACATGAAGAAGCACACTTACATCCACACCGGTGAGGCCGCCGCCCGGGGCCCAGGCAGAGCCCCAGGGGACCCTGCCTGCCACTGCCGACAGGTCCCAGCTTTCGGGGGTGAGGTCAAGTTACGAAGTGGGGGCCGTGCTCCCCTGCAACAGGAGGGCAGGACGCACTGTGTTACTTACATTCACATGATGCGTAGAAAAAATACTGGAAGGAGACAGGAAAGGCCAACACTGGCGATCTCTGGGCAGAAGTGAGACTAGCAGGTGAAGCTGCTTGCACTGACCCTTCCTTCCCTCCTCCAGCTCGCGCTCCTCGGGCTGACCGGGCCTCCCCTGCACGCGGCCCTGGGCCAGGTGCCGGGCTGGATTGATAAACAAGACGGACCGGCTCCTACCTAACCTGGGTCAGGGACAACCTGGGGGTTTAGGGGCGTCAGAGCTGTAGTTTTGCTGGTCTCCCTTTTCTCCTTATTTTCCAGAATGAGTGTGGTTGGCAGTGACAGAGATGTACCCAAGTTTGGGAGACCAGACACAGGGCTCTGGGGCAGCAGGCCTGGCGCGGTGGGCCCTGACCTGACCCTCCCTGTCCTGCAGGTGAGAAGCCGCACAAGTGCCAGGTGTGCGGGAAGGCTTTCAGCCAGAGCTCCAACCTCATCACCCACAGCCGGAAGCACACCGGCTTCAAGCCCTTCAGCTGCGAGCTGTGCACCAAGGGCTTCCAGCGCAAGGTGGACCTGCGGCGGCACCGCGAGAGCCAGCACCACCTCAAGTGAGGCTGCACCGCTTCTGGACCCCGGCCAGCCTGCCCTTAGGTCCCGGAACCCAGAGGGAGACCAGCCTCCTGCTCCCAGACCCCCAGTCTCCTGGAGGCAGCACTGGATGGGAATCTTCAAGCTTGTTTTGAGACTTGGAGATTGCTGTGTGACCTTGGGCAAGTTGCTTTCCCTCTCTGGACCCACATTTTGCTGCTGCAAAGTGTGGGACCTGGGTTGGGCCTTTTCTGAGCTGAAGTTGTCTAGAGGCCTAAGAGCTTGGGTGCCTTCCCTAGGGCAGAGCCTAGAAGGCTGGAGAGGCCCCATGTGGACAGGGCTCCTAGGACAGATGAGAACTGGGGCCCACAAGAAGTTCCCCCCACCTGCCCACTGCCCTCTGTGCTGGGATCTGACCACCTGGGATTTTAGGGGGCCTCTTTCTGGTCGCCATGGATGGTCAGAGCTTCCTCCTGCCCCAGTGGGGGGCTAGTGCCCCTCTGCTTCAGCCGGATATGCCGTCTGCCCCCCACTTCTGACCAGCGCTCAGCTGGCCACGGGGTTTCCAATTCTACTGTCAGACCACAGGGCCAGAGAAGCCTGCAGTTATTGCTGTCAGAAGCCTGTTCCTTGCCACTGCTGTAAATAAAAATAAAGACACAGATTTATTTACATTTGACCTGCATGTATTAAATGCCTACTGGGTGCAAGTTAGTGTGTGAAGCTTTGGGAAGGGGTGGTGTGGAACTGCTCACAGACCAGGTGGGAGACATGTTCCCACACCAAACTGGTAAGTGCTGGACCAGAAGCCTAAGAGCCCCGTGGGCCAAACCACAGGGAAGGACCAGGTGAAGGCAGCTGGGGGCTGTACCCGCTTCCTGGGGCAGCTGCAACAGATGACCACAGACTTAGGGGCTTAAAACAACACACATTTATTTTCTTATGGTTGTGGAGGACAGAAGCCCAAAAAGAATCTTACAGGGCTAAGCTCAGAGTGTCATCAGGGCTGGTTCCTTCTAGATGACAGAGGAGAGGGGGAAGATTTGTTTCCTCAGCCTCCTTCAGCTTCTAGAGGCCGGTGCATTCCCTGCCGGCGACTACTTCCCCCCCCGGTCACAGCGGGTCCCTCTGACGGTCACTGCCGTCCTCCCATCTCACCCTGCCTGACCTTCTTGTGTCCTCCTTGTGAGGGCTTTTGGGTTCACATCAGGGTCACAAGGATAACCCAGGAGGTAGTCTTCCCATCCCAGGGTCCTTACTGTAGTCACTGTGGTAGGCAGAATAATGGCCCCAAAGCTGACACCTGCATCCTAGTCCCTGAAACCTGTGACTGTCACCTTATATGGCAAAAGGGACTTTGCAGATGTAATTCAACTAAGCTGGGTGTCGCCCCTCGCTAGCAGTGTGGCTTCAGGCTGAGCTTCCCCTGTTGGGAGGATTCCCTGAGCCCATGTGTGCACAGCAGTGAGCAGGGCCTAGCATGTAGTAAGTGCTGCCGGCCATGAACCACCCCCCTTTTGAAATCCTGCCCATCTTACAAGGCCCACTCAAATGCTGCCTCCTCCGTGAAGCCTCCTTTGGTCATTCCAGCCAGAAGTTTTTCTCCCTCCTCTGAACACTGAGCTCCTTAGGCCCTCACTTAGAGCTCAGGACCCAGTGATTCTGGAAGGGTACCTTTTACCTCTGCTAGGAGGCATTCTCCCTGGACTCCAGCCCTCAGCCCCAAGTCCATGCCTGGCCACAGCAATGGACAGATATGAATGAGTCACCTCCAGGTACCAAGCTGGGCCCAGGGTTTCCACATCTCTAACCTGCACAACCCTCTGCCAAGGAGGTGTCATTATCCCATTTCATAGGGGGATAGCAGGCTCAGAGAGGTTGGCCAGCTTTCCCAAGATCACACAGCAGGCAAGGGCAGACTGGGATTGGAATCTGATTCAATGTTGAGGCTGTCTCCTTCCAAGTCTCCATTCACCCTTCCTCCCAGTGACACCTGCAGTTTCCTGCAGTGCCCCTGAGGAAGGGCACACCCCACGACTCCCAGGCTCTGGGGTTGGCTGGGCAGGACCCCAATGGTACATCTCATTTCAGAGGCTCTTTCTGTTTACTTTAACCAGAATTCCCCTCAACAACCTGCCAGGTATGCGGAACAGGGTGGTGGTTGACATTTGCATAGGTGGTGGTCTGGCCTCCTCCGCAGGCTCCCAGTTCCTGGAGTCGCTCTGGGCTCCGACAACCCTTGGAGACCACTTGCTCCCCCCCCTCCTGTCCCTGGACACAGGGGGCCCAGGGAAGCAGAGGACTTTCCCAAAGCTGCTCTTCGGGACCAGGCCTGGAATGGGCTTCTGATCCCTGGGTGTGGGACCTGGCCCTGCACCCCCAGTCAGGGGCAAAGGTGGGTGCTGGGGAAGGTGACACACACACACACACACACATACACACACACACACACACACAGGAAGCTGCTTTGCATGTTCCTTGTTTGCTAAACAAAACCACACCACTGGTAGGATTTGGGCCACTTCTGCAGCAGGGGTGGGGCAAAGAAAGGGGAGCTGAGCCACAGGGGACCTAGGCTCTCACCTTCCTTCACTTGCTGAGGTTCAGGGAGATGGACATTTAGCTTCTCTGACCCTCCGCTGCATGCCCGCAGTGACGGGGAGGCCGCAGCAGCCTCGGAGCAGAATCCCACTAGCACACTGCTGAGAAAAGGGCCAGTGTCCAGTGTCGGAGTAGGTGTGCGGCCAGGCTGTGGAACCTGCTTCTCAGGAAGATTCAGCACTGGGCCGTGGGGGGCACCCCCAGCTTCGGAAGGCAGTCAGGGGGCTGGGGGGCTGCTCAGAGTGTGCCCTGCTCTGCTGCCCTAAGCTGGGAAGCAGTGCCACTGCCCCTCCCAGGGAAGCCCAGGGCTGTTACGGGCAGGGTGGGCTTCACATTCAGAGCTGTGGCCCCTCAGAGGAGGCTAGCAGACACACGAGCCCACAAACCAGTGGGGGTTTTCATGCCATGAACTCCCTGGCAAAGTTTTTCTCCCTCAGGATGCTGGGCCATGCTCCTCACTGGGACTGGGGTCTCGCTCAGTAGGTGCAGTGGGGGCCCATGGCTGCTGTCCATGATTGGAGTGGGTTCTCTATTCTCCTTCCCGCTGCTCTTCTGTTCCCTGCCTGCTCTGACATTCCCACCATCTAAGGCGCTGTGTGCGCAGGAGAGACCCAAGAAGAGTCTTCTAAATACACCAAAGCCATTGAGAGCTTTGCAGACCAGGGCAGGAACCAAAGAGAATCAGAGCTGAGCTTTACAAAGACGATCTGCAGCGCATGCACAGTCCAGCCTGGGGAACACCGCGGGGCACGGGGGGCTGGAGGGGGAGCTCCTCCCTGGCTCCCTGCCAGGGCCAGTCAGGGAGTGGAGGGCTCCCTGGGTGCAGGGGAGGTGGAGGGAGAGCCGTGGAAGAACATCAAGGCCACACCAGCCCACTTCCCCGGAGTTCCAGACAAGCAGCCAAGTCCCCCAGAAGGCCTCTAGAAAATTCTCCATGCCTTTTCTCACCCTAGCATCTTTACCCACAGCGTTCCCCCTGCCTCAAATGCCCTCTGAACCCTCCCAGGTCAAGTGCATTAAAGTTTTCAACATGCTCCCCTGCTGACCCCCAGTTCCACTCCTAGGAGTTTATGTTAAATAAATAGGGGTGGGGACACAGGTTAGCTACAAGACCATCTTCTGAAGCCCGTTAGTAATGGGGGGAGAAAAACCTGGAACCAACCCAAAGTCCCCAGAGAGGAGACAGGCCGAGCGACCAGGAGTGCCTCCAGACGGTGGGCATGCATCAGCCATAACAGGAGCCAGACGGTTTGCACAGACTGACCAGAAGGGGCCTCGAGGCTGGTTCACGACTCTTCTGTAAAAACGGCACAGCGTACATTTGTAGATGCTTGGAGAAAGAAATCTGAAAATCCACCAAACCACTGACAGCAGTTGTTTCTGGGGGCTGGGCAAGTGGCCTGGATTTCAGTCTCAATGCTTTCTGTAAAAGAGACTTGGGTTTATATAAATGTGTGTGTGTGTACATATACATATACATATATACACACACACATATTTTTTTTTTACTGAAAAATTGAAGAGAAATAGATTTTACAGAATGAATGTATCAACATAGGAAGCTGTTCATGATATCTTGAGTGAAAAAGTGGTTTAAAAATCAGTATATACCATACAATTGATTCCATTTTGTTAATTACACACTTCCAGGGAAGGAAGCTTGTAAGGATAAAGAGGGGCATATCAACACGGCTGTGGCTGAATAAAGAGGGTTGCGCACATTTTTTTCTCCTAATTTCTTAGCGTGTATGTTTTCTTTTTCTGGAGTGGGCATGCATGATAACATTATCACTGGCATTAAAAAAAGACTCCCTCCACTTAAATGTCGTTTTCCTGTCTTGAGGTTTGCCTTCCCGCCCCTCCCTGCAAGCTGCTAGCCCTCCAGGCTCCCGTCAGGGTCCCTGCGTGGCTCCCTGGGCAGATTCTTCTCTCCTGGACAAGTATTGGCTTCTCCCCAACCCCGTGAACCATCTCCCAGCTGGCACTGGGTCCCATCCTTCGTGTCCTAACACCCAGCTTAGGGCCCAGCACCTTGGAGGTCTGTAATTGTCTAAAACCAACGGCCAATCCCCTGAGGGCCTCTGGCTCCTATTGTGGCAGGTAGGGTGGGACCCTTAAGGGGGAGCCTGGTTTGGGGGCAGTGGGCGGACACTGGACACCCAGCCCTTTCTCCTGCCCTCCTCCCCCTGGTGGAGGGCTGCCCCCTCCAGCCTCCCTGGTGTGTCCAGCTCCTAGCTAGGAGCCTGACAGGTCCAGATCCCAACAGTGGGGGCTGCAGGAAGGCAGAAGGAGGGAAATCTGAGGCAGGGGCATGTGCTGAGCGGCCGTGCTAAGGTTTAGCCTGATAAGTTTATCAAACGGTGCCTGCTGCCAACTGTCAGCCTGGAGCAGGCCAGCGGGCTAGGGCAGGAGGACGCTTCAGCCGATAGCGCCTTCCAAGCGTTATCAGGAGCCTGATGGCCCAGAGAGCGGGAAAAAGGGGAGCAGGACAGAGAGAGAGACAGACAGACAGACATACAGACAGACACTTTCAACCACTTTACCCCCACGACAGGAGCCAGGGAGGAAGAGGCCTCGGAGGTTCCTTGGGGATGCTCTTGATGTGCCAGCCGCATGAGCAAACGCAGCTGGAAATTAGCCCCATGTGGCTGCAGGCTGGAGACCCCATTTCTGCCCCATCACAGCCTTCCAGGCTGCAGAATGAGGCTGATGCTTCCCAAGTCTCCTGCAAGGCCTAAGAGAAAGTCCCTTTTTCTAGAAAGTTCTGAAAACTCCAGCCTTTCTCTCCCTCCTGCTGTGGTCTCCAGGGCGAGTCAGACTCAGGTTGCACTTGGCCAGCCCCTTAGTACCCAGCCTGGCCCTTGTCACGGTCCCAGTAATCACCACTCAGGAAATTGGGCACATTTTCCCCAGTGCCTTATGATGGAGGAAACTGAGTCAGAGTGTAAACAGGAGGAAGAGGACCCAGGAGCGGGGAGTGGGCCCAGGAGGGGTATGGGAGGGGGCCTGGGTGGCCACCCCCAGGCCGAGGCTCTGCCAGCAGAGCTCTTCATCTGCAGGGGAAGCCGCCCCCGGGGTGCTGCTGTTCCCGGCCCAAGGCTCAGGGCGCAGGCAGCCTGACCCGGGCACCACGAAGCCTGCCGTCACAGGGATGGGTCCACGGGGCTCTCTTGGGGCCGGCGTCACAGTGCATTTTTAAAATTCTCTAGACCTCTTCTGGATTTTCCATGATTTCTACAATAACAATGCAGGGGTTTTGGGGTGGGATGGTGGGGCAGGGGGGCAAATTGATTTGTTTGCTTTAGAGGGAAAAAAGGGGAGAGGGCAAGCATCCCTGGCAGGCCAGGAGCATGCATCTGGGCTTCCCAACCCAGAAGCCGTCTGCAGGCACCCTACTCCTGCCCAGCCTGGTGTCCCCTAGCGTCCCATGTGACAGCCAGGCCCAGGACCTTCCAGAGGAGCAAAGACCACCCTAAGAGTTCAAAACATTCATTCACCAACTCATATGCGCTGAGTGCTGCCACATGCCAGGCACCCTTCTAGCTGCTGAGGACAGAGCGGAAGGGAAAACCCACCCTTGTGGAGCTCGGTGGGGACACAGAAGGAAGTCAAAGGCCGGGAGAAGCAGTGGGCCTACAGGGAAGATGGGTGGGGAGGTCACGGGTTCCACTGAGGCAGGGGGGCCCGCACGGAGAAACGCTGAGTTGTTCTCTCCCACAAGAGAGAGGTGGGGAAGGAAAGAGCCCGGGGGGGCCGGGAGCTGGGATGTCACCCCGGCCCCCACTCAGCAGGACAACTTTCAGGAACTTCCTTCTGGGCGTGTTTCATCTGTAAAGTGGCACCTGAGGTCTTTAGAAACCTCCAGATGCCACCTGCATACTCCAGGTTCCAAGACTTCCCTTTGTCAGTTCTTGGACAAGGGAGTAGGGGGCGAGGGCAGCAACTGCTGGGGAGAGACCGGCGGGCTGGCATGTCGTGGGTCTGAAGTGCATGTGGCTGCAAGAGCGCGTCCGGACTTGGGGCACAGTTTGAGGACAATAGGAAAGCCGTGCCTGACACATCTTTCCCAACTTACACTTCTGCTTGGCATCACTGGTAATACACAAATATCCCATAGTTACTGAACTTAAAAGAAGTGCCAGATACCACGGCAAGCGTGTTGTATATTGAACTCTTTGAAAGGAATTTGATCCCCATTTTCCTGATGGGGAAACCGAGGCCAGAGGGTTGAATAACTTGGCAGGTCCACAGGTGGCTCGCTGTTGCCTGCACCTGTCCACACCTCCTGATTCCGGGCTTCTGCTCGAATAACCATGGTTGTCATCATTGCCAGTGGCTCTGGCCTTGCAGCACAAGCTCCTTCGGGCCTGGTGCCCTCCCTGCCATCGTGTGACGAACTGACCTGGGTGACACTCACGGGCTGTCCCTGCTGACAGCTGGAGCCACAGACGCCAGAGTGAAGCTCTGAGCTATTTCTGCAGAGGGTGACTTGGGACTTCCTCCCGGATCTCTTAAAAATAAAGGGGTTATCGTAGCCTTCAGGCGCCTTCCTCCACCCGGGAACGCTGGCATGATTTCTGGGGAAGGCCTGAGCCCCCAGGCCTCTCTCGCCCAGTGAGGACTTATCTCTGAGCTCAGTTGGGCAGCAGGAAGGGAGGGACACGACCACCGCGGGCACATCTTCCTGCCCCAGAAGCCCCTTTTGGGACCAGCAGGGGATGTGGCCACTGACTCAGGGGTGTCAATCACCCTTCTTCCCCCAGGCTGCGGTTGCCCACCAGACTCTAGGGGGATGAGAAATCAGGGGGGCAGACAGCATTTGGGGGGGCCTTGGGCACATCCAGCCTGGTGTCTTCTCTGGGCCCTCCCACTGGGCCCCGCTCACCCTCATTTCTGTATGTGGTCCACCGCCACCTGGTGCTGATCGGACGTTCATCCCCACTAGACTGCCAGTCCCTGTGGGGGCTGGGGGACCGGGTCCCTGAAGTCAGGCCAGCCCACAGAGAGAGTGAGGGGTGAGAGGGTGCAGGCTGGGCCTGGGCCAGAGCCACCTCTCCCTGCCATTCGGCCCACTCTGCAGCAGACCGGGGGCCCCAGGGCCAGCCCACACCCTGTGGGGATTTCTTCCCACCTTGCACAGTCTAGAATTTTAGTCCCAGGAGAAGGCAACTTCTCTCAGAGCTCCAAGGAGAGAGCCCCACTTTGGGCCAGGCCTTGGTGGGGCAAGACCCAGGAGAGGGGACACCTAGGGGACCCTGGGAAGCCACCAAGCCCAACCCAGGGGCAGGGAAGTCTTCCAGCAGACAGCTGAAAGAGGGAAAGAATTTGATCAAGAATATTATCTGGGGGGCTGCCCAGGCCAAGAAAATGGTGGTGCACGGCCCTTGGTGGGGGACAGAGGCCTTTGGTCTGTCTGGCCCAGCCCCACCCCTGACCTGCTGGCCACAGGAGACCAATGTGGGAAGCAGGTGTGACTCAGAGGGTGGGAGTCACCCTGTGTGCCCGGATGCATCCACCCTGGTGGCTGCTGCTGTAGGGGCCCTGCCTGCAGCCCAGCCCTCCTCTGGCCACCTCTGGAAGAAGGTTCAGGCTCCCCAAGCTGAGTATCCCTCAGGGCGGCTCTGCAGGAGCCACAATCTTAGCTAGAAACCGTCAGAGTTCGGGGTTTCCTCTGGGCTGGCTCCCCAGCGCCCCTCAGCCTGGCCTCAGACTTATCAGGGTCCTCCACCTGCCTCACCCCCAGCCCCCTCCAACCACCACCCCCGGATGATTCAGCAAATCTTCCCTCCCTGGGGGGAAAAACAAGGGTGAAAAAATCAGAATGTCAGATTACAAAGCCCCAACTGTATGGCAGGCCCCTGGCAGGGAGATAAGGGTCCCTCCTCCCTCAAAGCCCCTCTGGCAGATAAGCCTTCTGAAGCAGCGGTGGGCTGCTGCAGGCATGGGGGGCCAAGGCCTGGCCTTGAGGAAGCCCAGCAGGGGCTGGGGGACAGGCCATTGGGTGGCCCTGCAGGGCTGAGGGCCCAGGGCCTGACCACCTCGCAGTAAGCTGGGCAAAGAGGAAGCAGTGTGGCAGGCACTGGGGGTGGCCATCCCACCCCCAGCTCCTCCTGGGAGGGAGAGAGAGAAGGGTGCGGGCCTTCTCAGAAAGTGTTTGGGAGGGTGCCCACAAATGCCCTCCACCCTGGTGACCTGCCAGCTCAGCCTGCAAACTGTGCTGCATGCAGGACCCAGCTGTGTTGAGGAAGCGAAGATGCCTGCCCTCAAAAGAGGGAGGAGTCAGGTCACTATTCCAAAGCCAGATGCATCCCAGGCGGATTGGGTGAGGCCAGAGCCGGCTCCCCACATCAGCCCTGGAGACCGGTCCAGGGGGAACCCTGGCTCTGCGGGCTGGAGTTGGGCCAGCTCTGGGCCACCCTAGGGTGTCCATCTCAGGAGACCTCTGGCATGGGGAACAGGCTGGGCTGCTGCACACGGCCAGACGGAATGATGATTTGTAGCAGACCTTGTGCGGGGCTCGGTCACATCTCTGCCCTGTGCCCCACTGCTCATCTGTAAAGTGAGAGATGATAAACCCCCCTGCAGGGTTGTCCTGGGAGGAAATGTGGGCACATCACGCCTGAGTCTCCCGTCTCTGTTTCCAGGGCTGGGGTGTTAGCGTGTGATTGGAATTGAGATGGCTTGGGGACAAGTGCCACACAGTGCTTGGCACCCAGGGCCAGTGTCCGGCCATCCCAGGGCCTGGCTACCTCCACCTGGGGAAGCTTTCATAGGCCAGGTCTTGGAAGGCAGACAGCTCCTGTACAGCAGGAGGCTCAGCGCCTCGGG
This sequence comes from Manis javanica, assembly GCF_040802235.1. Lineage (NCBI taxonomy): Eukaryota > Metazoa > Chordata > Mammalia > Pholidota > Manidae > Manis > Manis javanica. Next base: position 3,598,304 of record NC_133157.1, on the reverse strand, counting down.
TCAGGCTTGGGTCTCAGGGCCTCCCACCTATCTAACCCTCCAGCTACTTCGGGCTGCTGTGACTTTGGGGAAGTCCCTTTCTTCCTCTGGGGCCTTTGCACTGAGATGCAAAGGAAAGAGAGCTGGTCAAGATGAGGTCTAGAGTCCCTTTTTTCTAGAATTTTGCAAAAACCAGCTGCTCGTTGGGGTGTGTGCTTGGCCCAACATGCCAAGCCAAAGAGGCAAGAACAGCTAGAGGGCTTCGTGGAAGCACCAGTCACAGGGCTCAGAAGGAAGCAGCCCAAGTGGCCATTGGGAGATGGTGGGTAAACCAAGTGCGGGTCATCTATCCAATGCAATGTCCTTCAGCCTTTAAAAGGAAGGAAATTCTGACCTGCCACAACCTGGATGAACCTGGACAACACTGCGCTCAGGGAGATAAACCAGCACAAAGAGACAAATGCCCTACGCCTCCACCGATACGAGACCCCTAGAGTCGTCATACTCTTAGAGATGGAAAACAGAATGGTGGGGGTGGGCTAGGGAGTTAGTGTTTAATATGAAGAGGGTTTCAGTTTGGGAAGATGAGAGGGCTCTGGAGGCGGCTGTGGGTGGTGGCTGCAGAACAATGTGTATGTACTTTGAATGCCACCGAACTGTCCAAATAAAAATACTTAAAATGGCAAATTTTATGTTATGCGTATTTTAGCACCCTAAGAAAACAAAGCTGGCAGGTGACTTGGGGCCTTAGTGTTTGCTGAACAAAGGCTTGAGACCCAGAGTCCAGCCCCAAGCCACCCAATGCCCAGCGGAGAGGCAGGGCACGCAAGTCCCCTCCGCTGAGGCCAACGACGCCAGGGACCCTCCTCCGGACAAGGGCAGGCAGGGACCTTCTGGGCTGCGGGAGAGCTGCAGGGAGGGGCCAGTCTATACAGGTGAGTGACTGAGCACCCACAAGGCAGCGTCACCAGAATCCCTACGTCCCTCTCCTTCTCCTGGACTGGCTTTGCCTGCCTCTGAGCTCCCCAGAATGCCGTTCCCTCTGCCCTGCAGGTGGTTCCCTCAGTTCTCCAGCAGGCTCACTCATTCTTCATTCTAGTTTCATCCCACAGGCACCATGTAAGGAGGCCTCCCCTCACCAATTACAGACTCACAGCTCCCAGTGAGTCTCCCCTCTGACGCTGATCATAATTGTCATTACACATTTGTGCATTGTGTCATTGTCTGAACACATTCCATGAAGGTCTCCACTGCACCCGGTAAATAAATACTTTTCAAAGGATGGGTGTGAAAGGTCAGGTGGGAGTGTGGGTGGATTGACAGATGGATGCGTGGGACAGTGGTTGGGTGGACAGACAGGTGGGAAGGTGGGTGGGTGGGTGGATAGATGAGTGGATGGATGGATAGGCAAACAAACTAAGGACCTGTCCCTCCCCACCCTAAAGGGGCTGCTGCACAGAGAGGGCCCAGAGCTGGATAACAGGTGGAGCTGGGGATGGGGGGGGCAGTGGGGTTGGGGGAGGGAGTTCTAATCTTTTGGCCCAGGACTGTGAATTGGAGTTCAGAACCACTGTCAGGCCTTCCTGAACCTGAATGGACTGGAGATCAGTTGGAGACCTGCTTCCCCCACCGCCAGCCAGAGGATGCCTGGGACCAGCCCAGAGCTGCCCATGGAGGACGGGCAGCCACTGCCCAAGGGGAGGAGGAGCCCTCAGATCTGAGCAGCCTGGAAGGCCCATCCCAATCGGCACCCTCTGTCCATACTGAGCACTTCCCGTGTAAATGCTGGAGGCTACGTGTCCTTGATTTACAGCCCTGGAAACGGAGGCACAGGCTTGTGCAAAGACTGACTGCCAAGGGCTCGAGGGTCCGTTCCCCTCGGGCACGCTCTCCTCCCCAGTCCTCTGAACTCCCGGTCCTGGGCACCAGGGTGTTCGCCCCCTGCGCTGGGCAGACTGGGGGGGGGGGGTCAGGAGGGAAGCCGGTCGCCCTCCTCTCCCTCTTGATCCGCCCGACTCCCCGCGGCCCTTTCTCCCGCCCCACCTCCTTTCCTTCTTGCCAGCCACCCGTGCGGCCCCAGCCCTGGCAAGCTCTGTGGCTGAAACTGCTGAGTTCCTTGAATATTCGGATCATTCACCCCCATTTCGCGTTCCCTAGCGCCCCTCCGCAGCGAGCACCCCGGCCTGGTCCGCGGACCCGCAGGCATGCGGGGGGACCGGAGCGGGGGTGGGGACGGCGCCCCCTGGTGGCGCTCCCCGGCGGGGGCGGCGGGGCCCGCGAGTCCCGGCGCGGCTCCACGTCCACTTGGTGATGCCCCCCCTTCAGCAGCCGGCGATTAGGCTCGCCTGTGGCAGGCGCGGAGGGGGGCTGAGGGACCCCGCCTCCAGCAAACCACAAGGCGTTGGTGGGGGGCACAGCGGGTGTGCTGTGCGCAGGGGCCAATTCAAGGTGGGGGCTGGCCCAGGCTGCAGGGGTGGGTCGGGCGGGGGGCGAACTGCAGGGTTAGGAATTTGGGTAGGCGACAAAATGTGTATGGTTGGGAGGGGGCAAGAGAAGCCGGGAGAGCAGGACCCCCCCAGGTCCCTGTGAAAGGGTCTGGGTCCCCACAGCTCAGAGGTGGTAGGGATCTAGGAGAGTTCTGAGGCAGCCAGGAGGTGCTGATGTGTGTTTGGGGGAGAACAGCACCCCCTGGCCTCAAGGGGAACCCCCAGGAGGGGACACGCAGCCCCCTCCAAATGGAACCGCACTGGGCCAGGGCTGGAGGATGGCCAGGGGCCCCGGGGCCCTCCAATCCAGCACAGCCTGGCCTCACCGGGTGGGGGAGGATTGTGAACAGCTTCCGCCCCAATGGGGGAATGTTTAGTGACGTCTTGACAAAATCACAGATGCACATACCCTTTGACCCAACAACTTCTTACAGATATCCAACCATGTGTGAAGTGACACAGGCCGGTGATTCATTGCTATATTGTATTTGCCAAAGGTTGGAAACAACCTAAATATCCCACAAAGAGGGCTAGTTAAATCAATCAGGGGCCACACAGTGGAATCGTGTTCATTTGTTCAAAAAAATGAGGAAGTGCTGTATGAATTGATCGGGAGTAATTTCCATGATATATTGTCAAGGGAAAAAGGAAGGTAGGGGAGGGAGGGTATAGGACCATCTGTGGTCAGCTAATTCAGAGCGGACCGTAACAGGGCGAGGAGTCATATTCCAGTCTTTAGGGAAACCAGGAAAAGCGTCTGCAGCTATTTGTTGGAGGGGAAATAGAATACAAACCCATTTGTGGGTGAGCTGTTCACTTTTCAAAAGGGGATTGAGAATGTATATACACTGTTGCTTATAACTATGTAGATTATCTCCAGAGAGATAAGCAAGAGGGGATCACCACGAGTCATCTCCAGAGAAAAGTGGTCTCCATGTCTGGGGGGAAGGAGCGGGAGGGACTTTGGAGTCTTGAGGACTTTGAACCACCAGTATATAGTTTCCCATCCCTCTGAGAGAAAAACATAAGTGGACGTGGGGAAGTTAGGAGGCTGTTTGCATTGCAGCTGAGAGGTGATGTGGGCCATGGGGCCATGGAAGGGGTGGGGCTGGAAGGTGGGCTTCTGTTGAGGAGGGATAGTGGACCACATGGCGGCGGATGGGGGCAGGAGCGGGGGACTCTGGTGAGGACTGTTAGGGTACAGGTTTGGGGAGAGACAGGGTGAGTCTAGTCTGCCTTCCCCGCATGACTGTCCAGGACCCCCTCCACCTCTCTTCTGGAGACATTTCCTTTTGTAGGTGGTCTCGGGAGGGGAGGGCAGTTTTCAGTACCACCCTGGCATGTCTGAGTGAGCCCTGGGCTCAAATGCCTCCTGGAGCCCTTGGACCCCATGTGTTCTCCCTGCCTAACTGGTGAGGTGACTCACTGCAGAGGGAACTAGGGAATTCTCCAAGTGATTGAGATAGGCGTGACTGAGGTGGTGACTACAGTTATGTATTTGTACATTGAACTGTACACTTAAACTGGGTGTATTTTATTGCATGTGAATTATACCTCAATAAAGCTGCTTTAAAATTATATATATATACACACACACACACCATATACATACATACACATATGTATAAATATTAATGATATGATAACAATAATATGAAAGACAAGAGGGGTATAAACATGTCTTTGCATTGTCACGCCAGTGGTAGAAGTCCTAATTTATATCTGACTTTAATAGATCAAGGGCTCATATTATAATCTCTAGGGTAATCAGTAAAAGTATGTACAAGTATTTATTAGGGGGAAAATAGAATAATAAAATATAATTAGTATAGAAGAGGAAGAGACAGGAGAGGAAAAGACACAGAACAGATGGGACAAATAGAAAACAAATAGGAACATGAAAGATTTAAACCCAAATACCCCAGCATTACATCAAGTACAAAATGATTATATACTCCTGTCCCAAGACCCAGGATATTAGACAGGAGAGAAAATAAATACAACTATCCTGCTTATAAGAGACAGACTTAAAGCATTAGGATGCAGAAACACTGAAAGTGAAAAGATAGGAAAAGATACATGTCATGGAAGTACCAACCAAAACCAATCTCTTGTAGCATAATTAATATCACACAATTAGACTTTTCTAGAGGTAAAGAGGAACATGTGGTGATGGTTAAAGGAATATGTAACACTTCCAATCTGTATGTACACAGTAACATGGACCTGATTGCAGATGAAGCAAGACTGACAAAGCTAAGAGGGGAAGTTGGCAAATTCACCATCATAGTGGAAAATGTTAACACGTTTCTTATGGAATGAGCAGACCAACACACACGCACCAGGAAGGGCAGAGGACATCACACCCGGCCCCTGCAGGATGCACATTTGTTTCTGATGTACCTGGAACACTTAACAAGACGGCCCACATGCAAGGTGACGAAGCAGGTCCCAACAGTTTTCATAGGGAGGATTGGAAACATACAAATTATGTTCTCTGTGGGGGAGTTACACTAGAAGTAATAACAGAAAAGATCATTTTAAAATTCCCTAATTTTTGGATATTAAGCAATAGACTTCTAAATACCCCAAGGATCAAAGAAAATATCACAACAGTTGTTGGAAAATATTTTCAACTGGGAGAAGAGGGGAGGGGAGAGAGGAATGAAAGGGGGCCCCTCACAGATAATACAGATTAAAAAGACCCTCAGAGAAGTTTCCCTTTCAGTTGGGAAAGACAACTGCTCCCACCCTGAAGATGAAACACCTCGGGGGGACTGGAAACCTACACAGTTTTAGGGGCCTTCTTTAAACCGAAGAAATCAATATTAAGATTACAAAACTAGGCATAAAAGCAACTCACTATTTAGAACGAGAAAAAAATCATTACAAATGATAAACTGCATGACATTTAAAAATCCAAAAATTCAGAAAAGAGTTATATTTTATTCATTGGCAAACATCTCTCCTTAGTACCCTTCCTCTCATGTTCTTTGGCTACATACTCATACTTTGCTCGCCTCCACATACAGTGATTTTGTAGCACCGTTTTCTGCAGAGAGAATGGAGTCTTCAGCAGGGCTGAGCACCACTCTGCTTTTGTTACTGCTGGTAAGGAGATTTTTTTTCCCCAGCAAGTTACCACTGAGAATACTGTGGTAAAATATGGTCCTACCTGTTGGAGAGCATAAAACATGCTACTCTGCCCCCAGATGGCTGGTCAGCTGTACATGGGCCCTATGTAGAATTTGGAGCAATTCTGTTTTCTGTGACTCCTGTCAAAAACAACAACAAATGTATGCTGCACTTAGGCTTGTAAATGCTGCTTTACCCCTTTTATCCCTGATGGAAGAGAACATCCATTTAGACTACCTGTCAGTGAGAACCAAATCCTCTGCTTACACTGTTTAAAAAATTGTGGTGAAATGCACATAACGTAAAATCGACATCTTTGCCGTTTCTAAAGGTATGGTTTGGTAGCATTGAGCACATTCACACTTTGTGCAGCCATCCCCACCATCATCTCCAGAACTTTCATCTTGCAAACTGAAACTCTACCCATTAAACATGAACTCCACTCCCGCTTCCCCCTGAACCCCCGGCAACCAATATCCTACTTTCTGTTTCTGTGGATTTCACTTCTCCAGGGACTTCACACAAGTTGAATCATACAGGATTTGTCTTTTTTGACTGGCTTACTTCACTCAGCATCATGTTCTCCAGGTTCATCCATGCTATAGCCAGTGCCAGGATTTCCACCCTTTAAAAAGTTGAATAATATTCCATTGTGTGCATAGACCACATTTTGCTCATCCATCGACAGACACCTGGGTTACTTCCGCCTTTTGGCTCTTGTGAGTAATGCCGCTGTGAACATGGGTGTTCAAATGTCTTCGAGAATTTTATATTAATTCCTTAGGATACATACTTAGAAGCAGAATTGCTGGATCATAAGGTCATTTTATTTTTAATTTTTTGAGGAGCTGTCATACTGTTTTCCACAGAAATTGTACCATTTCACATTGCTCTACCTGCAATTTTACATGTCTGCTGATTGGAGCAGTTTCCCACAGCTTGGCTTCTGGCTCTGACTGCTACGCTACCTCTGGCCCTGGCCCTTCATATCACACCACCTGTAAACTGTCACAGAGGGTGGCGGAGTGTGAATCGCCGGAAGCCATTCCTACAGAGGATGGTGAGCAGTAACTGCACACAGAAGTGACCGCAGCCAAGCACCTCCACCCACTCAACCCGGACTGAGTGTACCCCCAGCTCGCCTCCCCCTTAGTCACATACCCCAAATACTCCATCAGCGTGTGACCATATCGGTGCCTCCCAACACCGAAGGGAAGGGTGACAGAGGACAGGTTAGATAGAAAGAGACAGCAGTCTTAGCCAAATGCAGCTAAAAGAGCTTATTTTTCAAATTTTATAAAAAACATACGCCCATGTGAACACCATGATCAGGTACTCTCAGGGCCCTGAAACGGGGTACCTGCAACAAAGGGGCTCTGATGTTTAAATTCTACTAGATTCAGTGTAAATTTGCCTCTGCCTGTCACATTTTGGAAAATACTTAATTTGGCAACATAAACTCTAAGAACTATCTTTGAAGTTCAGTCTTGTATCTATTCAGTTTAATTTTGCTTTCAGTCGACAAGCTGACTAGGAAGGCGAATGAATATCCTTTGGAACAGTTTGTCCCACTTGGAGGTAGAAGGAAAAACGAGGGGTCCGTCTAAACCCCTTCCCCAGGTGGAGTCATGTGCCCCCAGTGATGGGACCGTGTGGGAGGATCCTGGGCCACGGCGTGCGTGTACGGGGCCTGGGGGGTGGGGGGCTACACCTCCCTGTGGTCGGACCAGATCGGAACCAGGCTGCTGACTCCAACCCGGCTTCCTGTGCCCCCAAGCCTATTTCTTGACCCTCAGCAGTCACTCTGCCCTTTCTTCCAGGTGTCATGGGCGCCATGACCACCAGGTGGCGGTGTTGCCCACAAGGACGCTCTATCGCCATCTCGAGGCCTAAAGTGAATACTGTGCTTCTGTCCCCTCTTAAGGGTGCACGGAGAATGCAGTCCCGGGTGGGGAATATTAAACACCCACTGTGTGCGTCACAGACTGACTCAGCGGCCCAGGAAGGAATATTCAGATTCTGGGGCCTAAAGATAACATTTTCCACAGGCTTCTTAGCTTTCAGTTAATGTAGTGGCAATAACCTCCAACCCAGGTCCAGTTCCCTCATAGAAGGGGCTCCTGGGCCAGTACTCAAGATTCAGACTCTACACTGGAGTAAGACGTGGGAGTGAGGGGTGTCAGGCCACTTGCCCACCCAGGCCCCATGGCATGTGGCCATACCAGTCCACCAGCAGCCCCCTTCCACTGCCCTGGGACACCTCTGCAGGCAGGACATGTGTGTGTCCTCACTCAGGGAGCAGGGATGCTGGCACAGCCTGGGTGGGCTGGGCACCTCCTTAGTGTTTGGGGGGCTGGGACAATGGATGGAGCACGGGTGGTGCTCACCCCAGCAGAACTTCCCAGGAGGATCTGAGCCTGTGTACTCATGCTGTGACTCCCTGCGGTCTGGAATGTGGTGAGGCTTGTGGGGAAACATGCAGGTACTGAGCCCGGAAAACAGTTAACATAGACCAGGCTTTGTTTTCCTGGGAACCCTCATTACCTGCTATGCCATAGGTGTTCACTTGTCTCATTTGCATGCCATCTGTCTCCACTCATCAGATTGGAGCGCCTCCAGGGCAGGGGCCCTTGTCCTATCTTCTGTGCCATCCGAGCCTAGCTCAGGGTCCTGCACACAGTGGGCACCCAAGGAGGGTTTACGTGACTCTTGCTGCAGTTCAGCTACCCAGGTTGTGTGTGCAACATTTAACACTGTGCTACTTCAGAGAGAGCCCCCAGCCTGGAAAGGGGGGTCTCTGATCTCACGAAGGTGTGTGAGATGGGCAGGGGAGGTCTGCCACACAGTGAGTGACTTCAGTGACTCGAGAGAGAAGAAAAACTGCCCCATTCGTGGTAGAAAATGTAATAACTCAAAAATGAATCCTGTAAATACTCTAGAAATTCAAGGAATCTGCCTGGATTAGTCCTGGGACTGCCATGATAAATTACCATAAACCGAGTGGGTTAAGGCCCCACAAAAATTTATTCTCATAGTTCTGGAGGCCGGAAGTCCCAAACAGGTAACAGCAGGGCTGCGCTCCCTCTGAACACCATAAGGGAGGATCTTCCAGCCTCTCCCAGCTCCCAGTGGCTATCAGTATCCCTTGACTAGTGACCACATTGCTCCAAATGGCCTCATAGCCACGTGGCCTCTTCCCCTTGTGTCTGTGTCCAATCTTCCTCTGCCTCTCTCATAAGAACACTTGTCATTGGATTGGGGGCCCAGCTGCATAACACAGGGAGATCCTCCCTCTCGAATTCCTAAGCCTGATGACATCTACAGAAACACTTGCCCAAAATGAGGTCTCATTCACAGGTAGCAAGGATAAAGATGTGGACATGTCCGGGGGCACCACTCAGTGCACGGTGCCCCTAAGCTGGCTTGTGCTTTGCTTTGCACATAAAATGCATAGCATGCCAGGCATGAGAATATGCTCGTATTTATTACCTGTCTTCCTTCTCCAGGCGGGATCTACTGCTAAGGCCAAGATGCAGTCTGAGACCCAAGCTGTGCCTGAAAAGGCAGGTTCTCAGCCTCCTCGGAGGGAGGGTCTCCGACTCTGGGAAGGGCAGCATAGTCCCAAGGGTTGGCCGTGCAGGCACACCGTGTGTGCCAGGAGTCTCCACCTTTCCCAAGGAAGCAAAGGCTAGTCACCAACACCGGAACAACTGCATCGCTCCCAGGCGGGAGTGGTATGCGCAGGATGCCCCTGGCCCCCACCACACCCCAATCCAGACCACAAGAGGGGCGAGAGCTGCAGAGACCCCCCAAGCCCTTCCATCCAATGGGGGGGGGAAGATCCCACCCTGCAGACTAGGGTTGGAAAGATGCCCTGAAACTGGGCAAGCAAAGTGCCCCCAATGTGCAAATATTAAGCATCACTGTTGCCTGCTCTGAATGCAGCAGTGAGTCAGGGCGCATCAGAGCTGTTTCTTTAGCTGGGCTCCTGGGATCCTTCCTGGCCTTACTGCCCCACCCCTGCCTCTAACCTCTGTGCCACAGATCCCAGGACCGACCAACGCTCTGTCCCCAGGAAGCTTAGGCCAATGCTGAGGTTGGCCTTGGCCTTCCCCTCGACCCCAGGTTCACCCTCTCCTCAGTTACTCTGCATTCTGGGGACAAGCCTTGATTTAGTGTCTGTTCCTGACCTGAAGGCTGGATTAAACTGAAGGCTCAAGTGAGTCAAGGGGCCTCATCTGCTCACTGAATTTCCTGAGCATCTGCTCTGGGCCCAGCCCCATGCCCAGACCTGGGAACACAGTGGTGAACCAGGCAGACCTGGGCCCTGTCCTCAGGAAGCTGCTGCTCTGTTGGAGAAATAAAAATAGTAAAACATGCTGTGGGTTCTTATGGGTGTTTGGATGCCATGGGCACAGAGGCTGAGACCAAACTCTCCAGGCAAGGTGAGCTCTCAGCAGAACCCCAAGGACAATGAGGAGTCAGCCAGGTGGAGATGGGGAATGGGTGAGGGATTCACAACAGACAGGGCCAGAGTGAGATTTCATTCTAGGGAAAGCTAGAGGGTCATTGGATGGGGCCGTGTGTGTGGTCAGGACTTCAGTGGGCACACTATGGTTCCAGGTGCTTTAGAATCAGCTTTGCAAGTTCAGAAACCAAGTCCTTCAATACTGACAGGTAGGGTACTGAATGAATGTTTAGTATAAGTTTGTTCACAATATTGCATCAAATTCAAATTCAACTGTGTGTCCCATATTTTATGGGACAATGACAGGCTCTTCAGGACTGACTCACGTGTACTAAACCCACAGGGATCTGATGTAAATACACCAATATATTAATTTACAGCTGTAGACAAGGGTAAAATGCATACATCTGTTTTCCAGTCTCCTTCCTGGAAAATCAAACCACCAGAAGACTGCTTGGTGAGCATGGAATGCTCTTCCAATAAAAATATAATGAAGTATTTCATGTTCAGGTTACATGTTTTTCTCTTTAAAATGTATTTAGTGGTCTTTGCAGCTTTCTTACATCCATCTAGAACAATGAAGTAACCTTTGGATTCAGAAGTCATTTCAGAAACCTGGGGTACCCATAGCCACGGGGTGCCTTGCTCTAATTTTTAATCTCCTAATAGCCTCATACCCAGTCCCTTCTTTCCACTCTCACTGTCACTTCTCTGGCCCTGAGCAGCATCTCTTAGCAGGACTTGCAGCCTCTCAGCTGGTTTATCTTGAATCCACTCCTGCCCTCTCTGATGTATTCTGCACAACAACCAGAGAGGCATTTACATGCATAAACCAGATCATGGCACTCCCGGCATAAAACCCTTCAAGGGCTCTCCACCGCACTCAGAAAAAGCCAATCAATCCGCTAGGTACATCCTATTTAGGATCTGTCTGGCCTGTGTGCCCTCCGACCCCTCATCTCCCCTAGGTTTGCTCCCTATAGTTTTGTCTTCTGTCCCTTCCTAGAATGGGCCAAGCTCTTTTCTTCAGTGTCCCCCACACAGCCGCTGGCTTAATGCTTCTCGGTTCCGAGCGGTGCCCAGCACACAGCACGCGCTTAATAACTGACCGCCTAAGAAATGAAGGACCGACGCCCTCCTTCCGCCCCGAGCTCTCGGGAGGAGGGCAGTTCGGGGCTTTCTGGGTGCGGAGGTGGGGCAAGCATTCAAAGCGCAATTCCCTCGCGCTCGCCATTTCCAGACCCAATTCCCCGCAGCCTCCACGCGCGTAGTAGAGCCGTCCCGGGCGGCCGGCCAGCATGACAGCCCCCGCGCAGAACGCCGCTTGCCGGACCCTGAGCCACGGAAAGCCCCTGCTGGTACCTAATGGGGAAGAAGGCGGCCGGAAGTCTGCCTCGGGTCCACCCCCTGGCTGCCATTGGGTGAAATTCGACAATGGGGCGGGGACAAGCCTGGTCCTGGTTCTCTATTGACTAAAACGTGCGGAGCTAAGGTGGGTGGAACCTGGCTTTCTCCTGACTCTTCATTAGCTGAAGGCCCGCCGGTTCTCATTGGCTAACATTGAGAGCTGGGCCAGTTCTTACAATCTCGGCGGCGTCTCGGGTTGGTGGGAGAGTCAGGCCCGTGCCCCGGCCCTTGGACAAACCCTCGCATTTTAAACAAAATTGAGGACCTGGCGGTTGCTTACGCCCAAGCCTTGTGGCTTCCCCATGGGCATTTGCTCCCAAAGGTCTTCGGGTCTCGCTGAGCCCGGGATTTAGAGAAACGCGAGCGGCGACGGAACCCGGAACGATTCCTCCGCGGAACCATTGAGACGAGGTCCCTGGGGCGCGTGGAGGGACGGACCGCGTGGTCCAGCCAGACCCGCAGGGATGGCGGCGGGGGCGACTGATGCGGGCACGGGGGTGGCCGTCCCCGTGGAGCTGCGACGCGAGCGGCGCATGGTGTGCGTGGAGTACCCGGGAGTGGTGCGCGACGTGTCCAAGATGCTGCCGACTCTGGGCGGCGAGGAAGGCGTCTCCCGGGTAGGAGTGGGGAGTGTCCGGGACCATGGGGACCGAGTCGCGGCACTGCTACCGAAGGGGTGGGAGCACCCAGGGAAAGTGAGGTTTCCTCAGCCGCGGAGCTGGGGGCGCGCTCTGGGGTGGCCAGAGGGCGGGCTTTTGCTTCTGAAAGCGCCGGTAATGGACGGACCGTTTTTCCCTGGGAGCAGGGGGAGGGGACTGTGGGGGAAAACCCAGAAAGGGGAGGAGGAGTCCCTTGCGCCCCGTCCACGGATCAGCCTTAGTCTCGGCATCCCTGCCATGCAGAAAGCGCAACTGCAGCCCGCCAGGATGTTCTGGGCGGTCGCATCCTGGTTTCGTGCAGTAGAAAACCGAGGCATCGGGAGATTAAGAACGGTTGAACTACATGAGAGGAGGACGAGTGTTATGTTTTATTAGAGTTAAAGGTAACACCTCACTCTGTGCCAGGCACAGTTCTAGGTGCTTTACTTACTTTTGATCCTCCTTAGAACGCTTCCAGGTAGGAACTGTCAGTATCTGCATTTTACAACGAAACCATGCAGCTTGTTCCAGGCCACTTGTAGGGGAGCTAGGATGAATTCTTACTTTATGCAGAGTTGTAAGTGCTTTATAGGCACCAGATCTGGAAATGTCTCTTCTTTAGAGAGCCCTTCCCTGACTGCCCTAATTAAAGTGGTCTCTAGCATTTAATAGTTGCCTCCTCAGCCTGTTAATTCCAGCTGAAATTATGTTTTAGCATGTTTATTGTCTGTCTTGGCTCCTTGGCTCTGAGACTGTAAATCCGTGAGAGGAGGGTCTTGGCTCTGGTGACATTCTCTAGTCCTCACACCCACAAGAGTGCCTGCCTCCAAAATATTTGTCAAATGCATCACTGAATCCTCACAATAGTCTGGTGAGTTAGGTGCCGTTATTCCCATTTTTCAGATAAAGATGCAGGTTTTAAGAAAAGTTGGATCAAAAAACCTCTTCACAAACCTTTTCAAATCTGGAGATTTGAAATCAGGCATACCTCCCCGCTGAGGTCAGAACTCTTAACTGCTGCTTCCTTGTCCTTTATGAATACACACCTTGAACCTATCATGAAACACAGGATGCCAGTAGAGGCCCAGCCAGCCATATTGTATTTCTTTGTCCTGATGTGTTCACTTTACTGTGGTGATGACGGGGACCTTACTGTCACTAACCCCCAGGGATATTTGTACCCAGCTACAATAGGAGCCCTTTGGGAAGAGACTGACCATTCACTCATTCCATTATAGTTTCTTGTGTACCTCTTCTGTGCCAGGCCCATGTGTGGGGCTGTCCGCAGCCTAGCAGCCTCATAGACCTGTGTTTCATGAGAAGGGATTCCTGCGGTTGGGGCTCCTCCCATCTTTCTCTGGGTGTTTCCTGAGCACCTACTAAGGTCTGGCTGTGTCCTGGGTGTTGGAGAGCCAGCGGACAAGCTAGTAAATGACCTTGGCCAGTGGGCATTGTTATACGTTCACACGCACACAGATGACTGTGTCTCTCTTACCCCGTGTGGGGCACTCATTCATATGTGAGTGACACATGTAGAGCGTTTATCACAAGCTATGTGCCTGGCTAAGTGCTTTGCACATATTTCCGTTTAGTCACTCTAACAGTTCTATGAGTAGGCACCCTTATCTCCATTTTAAGGAGAAGGAACCAAGGCTTGAAAAGGATAAGTAACAGCTGGGTAGGAAGCCCTAGACAAGTCACTCGACCCCGCTGGCCTCAGCTACCTCCACAGTAAACTCAGGGGTGATGATGCCACCGTGAAGTGAAACAGTGCCAGAGAGCCACATGACTGCCCACCCAGGATGGGTGCCTGACAGATGATGGCTTTCCTTAACGGGCATTATTATCTCCAGCTTTACCACCTCTTAGAGGGGAAGAGACTATTCTCATGTCCTCTACTAGATAAAAATTGAGATACCTGGGCTTGTAAGAGTCTTTGGGTAACTAAAATTTCCAAACCGACCACAAGCCTCCTGGCCCTCCCTTTGTCACCTGGGTCACCGTGAGACTTCCGTTGAGAGAGGAGCAGTTCCCTGCTAGCTGCTTATCTGGTCACTGCTTCACTGCCTCTCTCTTTGCCCAACACAGATCTACGCAGACCCCACCAAGAGGCTGGAGCTATACTTCCGGCCCAAGGACCCCTACTGCCACCCTGTGTGTGCCAACCGCTTCAGTACGAGCAGCCTGCTGCTCCGGGTCAGGAGGCAGACGAGGTGGCAGAGGGGGCTGCCAGGGTCCGAGGCCCAGCCCAAGGTCACCTTCGACATGGAGATCCTTGGCATCATCTCCACCATCTACAAGTTTCAAGGTAACTGCGAGATACGTTCTTCCTGCATTGGGGTATTTCAGGGCCTGAGTCCCTCATGCCTGCAGGAGCTGCCTGGGCCGTCCACACAGTGGACTGGGCTGGGCTGGGCCCAGTGTGAGGGGCAGGGAGCAAGGGGAGCGGCAGAGCGCAGGCCCCATCTAGAGGGCAGGTTTCCTCCCCAGCGAGCAGGTCCCTGCAGGTTATGGTCCCACTGCTGCTGGAGCTTCTGCATTTTTAATGGAGGCTAGAGTTCTGTGAGAAATCTCATTTTTAAAGCCACTAAGTGGAGCCATATAAAACGGGTCAGCAAGCCTCCAGTGTTTGAAACCCAGTATTTTGGAAGCTTATCTCAGTCTTCCCTGTTCCTGGGCTTGCCTCCCGTCTGAAGCCTTCCCAGGTCACCGCAGCTGACTTCATGTGCCTTTGAACTCGTAGTCCACTGGTTGTCTCCTGTAGGGTCCTCAGCTGAGTTGCTACCCACAGGGAAGCCCAGTGAGGAGGCAGTACCTGCGGGACGGGGAGGGGGAGGGGGAAGGAGCATGGGTGGTGGAGCTGGGCCTGCTGGAGCTCTGCGAGTTTCTGGGCAGATGGCCTGGCTTCCGTCAGCCTCCGTCCCCAGGTCATCTGTACAGTGGGAGCCCTGGGGTCATCAGGCCCTTGGGAAGACACACGGGAGGCCCTCGGCAAATTACTAAGGAGCCTTAGAAATGTTTGTCCTGGCCTCTTCGGTTCTAAGGCCGAACCTGAAGAG
This sequence comes from Manis javanica, assembly GCF_040802235.1. Classification (NCBI taxonomy): domain Eukaryota; kingdom Metazoa; phylum Chordata; class Mammalia; order Pholidota; family Manidae; genus Manis; species Manis javanica. The sequence continues at coordinate 3,583,132 of NC_133157.1, read as the reverse complement.
AGTACAGATGGAGAAAGGAAGAGGGGTCTGGAAAGTGAAAGGAAATGTCAGCAGGGCCTGGGACCCTCGGGGCTGGGCGTGCGGGATGTCAGTCGTTCTGGTGGGATGCTGTGCTCCTTCCTGGGACAGCGGCTCTCTCTTCTCACCTGTCTTGCTGAGCCGCCGCTCAGCCCTCAGGGTGTGATTCAGGGCCAGCAGCGTCAGCCTCTCCTGGGAGCTTGTTGGAAATGCAGCACCTCAGGGTCCGCCTATAGCAAGATCCCAGGGGAGTCACATTCTAAGAAGCACTGGCCTAGACTTGATCCTCACATATCATGGAACTCCCAGCCCCAAATAAGATTTATTCAGGTAACTTGGAGGGTGCTGAGCCGAGTTCACACAACATTTTGGAAGGGTGTTGTTTCGGCAACCCCCACCATTGCCTGGCAGCCCCCACCACCGTGGGGCTCCTCAGCAACCCCCAAAGAAGATGTGGATGGGGAAACAAAAGCAAAAATGAACAAGTGGGACTATAAAGCTTCTGTACAGCAAAGGACACCATCAATAGAACAAAAAGGCATCCTACAGTATGGGAGAATATATTCATAAATGACAGATCCGATAAAGGGTTGACATACAAAATATATAAAGAGCTCACACAGCTCAACAAACAAAAAGCAAATAATCCAATTAAAAAATGGGCAGAGGATCTGAACAGACACTTCTTCAAAGAAGAAATTCAGATGGCCAACAGACACATGAAAAGATGCTCCACATCACTAGTCATCAGAGAAAACCACAAGGAGATATTACGTCACACCAGTTAGAATGGCCACCATCCAGAAGACAAACAACAACAAATGTTGGCGAGGTTGTGGAGAAAGGGGAACCCTCCTACACTGCTGGTGGGAATGTAAATTAGTTCAACCATTGTGGAAAGCAGTATGCAGGTTCATCAAAATGCTCAAAACAGACTTACCGTTTGACCCAGGAATTCCACTCCTAGGAATTTACCCTAAGAATGCAGCAGCCCAGTTTGAAAAAGACAGATGCACCTCTATGTTTATTGCAGCACTATTTACAATAGCCAAGAAATGGAAGCAACCTAAGTGTCCATCAGTAGATGAATGGATAAAGAAGATGTGGTACATATACACAATGGAATATTATTCAGCCATAAGAAGAAAACAAATCCTACCATTTGCAACAACATGGCTGGTATGCTCAGTGAAATAAGCCAGGTGGAGAAAGACAAGTATCAAATGATTCACTCCTCTGTGGAGTATAAGAACAAAGAAAAAACTGTAGGAACGGAACAGCAGCAGAATCACAGAACCCAAGAATGGACTAACAGTTACCAAAGGGAAAGGGACTGGGGAGGATGGGTGGGAAGGGAGGGAGAAGGGGAATAAGGGGCATTATGATTAGCACACATAATGTAGGAGGGGGCACGGGGAAGGCCGTACAGCACAGAGAAGACAAGTAGTGATTCTACAGCATCTTACTACGCTGATGGACAGTGACTGTAATGGGGTATGTGGGGGGGGACTTGATAATGGGGGGAGTCTAGTAACCATAATGTTGCTCATGTAATTGTACATTAATGATACCAAAATAAAAAATAAAAAAAAGAAGATGTGGATGTTGGTGCGTGGCAGCTGCCAGTTCCTGTGCCATTGTAATAGGGTGTCCGCCATCTGTGTGCTGCTCTTCCCAGGAATGTCTGACTTCCAGTACTTGGCCGTGCACACGGAGGAGGGCGGCAGGCACACGTCCATGTATGACAAAGTGCTCATGCTCAAGCCCAAGAAGGAGGCTTTCTTCCACCAGGAGCTGCCGCTCTACATCCCCCCGCCCATCTTCTCGCGGCTGGACACCCCAGTGGACTACTTCTACCGACCGGAGACGCAGCACCGGTAAGGCCCCCTTACGCTGAGACATCGGCTCAGAGTCCGGGCCCTCTGGTCAGAGGGCCTGGGTCAGAGGCTCTGCTCAAGCCCACGGCCCCAGTGCCTCCAGAGGGAGCGCAGCTGGTGATGAGGGGCCCTGACGGGTGTCGGGGTCCAGCCCTGGTGCTGGCACCCCACCGAGAGGCCTTGCTCAGAGCTGTCCCCACCCCACGGAGAGTGAATCAGGGTGTCGCCTTTCAACTTGAAGACCCATCCCCACCACTTGCACCTTGAGGTGCAGAGAGACACCTACCGGAGGAGCACCTTGATGAGCCCAGCCGCGGTGGATGGGAGGCAACCCAGCGCGGCAGCAGGAGTCTAAGGGCTGCTCCTGTTGACCAAGCAACCCCGCTTCTAGGAATTCACACTTTGGTGCCCCGACCTAGGTACTTGGAGGTACACTTACGAGAGCGCTTACTGAGTATTGGCAGCAGCAAGAAACAGAGAGCCTGGTGTGGGAGAGAGCCCAGGCTGGCGCCGGGCACCCACGTTCAGATCCTGGCGCTGCCTCACGGGGTGTGGCCTCGGTGCCAGTGTCCCCGCCTGGAAAGGGCATGGCGACAGTACCCCCTTTCCCTGTGTTGTTTGCTGGGTAAATGACAAGCTTTTTGGCATACTTAGCACAGTGTGTGCCTGGCAGACTCTGAAAATATAAATAATTGATTAGTCCATTAATAGGGACATGGTCAGTGACATTACAGCCTGTGCCGGGAACCCCAGGCGGCCTCTGAGACAGCAGCTTGTGGGCTGACGGGGCACATGCCCAGAGCGCTGTGCTCAATGAAAAGGCAGGTGTGAAAGCAGAGTCTACGGTACAGAAGCAAACCATGATGTGACAATAGAGGCTGGACGAGTCTGGGAGATGGGGCCCAGAACTGTTCTCTCTGGGGGCGTGGGGGGTGGACGCCCACTTTTCCTCTCCTTGTTTCATGTTTCCACCAACAAGTGCTGACCGCCTGTCACGGCCCAGGGCCCTCCGCAGAGCCCCGTGTCAGTGGAGCACACAGCCCAGGAGGTTCTGTGCAGGTCTGGGGTCCGGCCGTGGTGGATGATGAGTGTGCCTAGGTGTGTGGCTTAAAGGCAGTCAAAGGGGAGTGGATGGTGATGGGCAGTGGGGCATGGGCTAGGGCCCTCAGAGGAGCTGGCATTTGGAACAGACCTGAGTGATGACGGAGCTGGCAGGTGAAAATCAGGAGAACATTCCAGACCAGGGTCCTGGCACATGCTAAGGAATGGTCGCAAGGCTGGCACCCCAGGAGCGGAGTGAGCTGGGCAGAGATGTAGGGACAGGGGTCCCACAGTCCATGGTAGGGGGCTTAGATTCAATCCTAAGGAGAAGGTATACTCTCTGCCTTTGAAAAAATATATTATGGAAAGTTATGAGCATACCCCAAAGTAGAGAGAAGTAGCTAGTGGCCGCCCACCCGCATCTCCGCCTCGCGGATGAGCAGCCTCTGCTGGCACCTCCTCGCCCCACTGCCCACGCGCACTGCGGCACGTCGTTGAGAAAGGGTCGGTGGGAGGGACTTTTCTTAAAACCGTAATCCTGTGAGCAGAGTGAGCGGGTGTCCAACCCCTTCAGGGCCTCCCCGTGCTTGTCGGGTCCCCCCTTGTCGTACTGAGACCCGGAACCAGAGCCACAGCAGCCTTGAGGGGCGTCCCTCAGGCCCGTGGAATCTGCACCACCGCTCCCCTCTTCCGGACTGCAGGAGCACGTGGGGCTCCTTAGAAGAGCAAAACATCACAGAAATGCGTGACCAAAAAGAGTGGTGTCGCATCCCCTCCCTGCTGAACACACCTGTGTGTTGAATGATAGAGTTTTGTGTGTATAATAATATTCAATCCAAGAGTTTTAACCAAGGGGAGATATAGTCCATTTTTAAATTCACACACTTTTGAAATGTTTTGATTATTTTTTTTTAATTAAGGTACCATTGATATATAATCTTATGAAGGTTTCACATGAGCAACACTGTGGTTTCAACATTGACCATATTATCAAGTCCCCCCGCTCCACTGCAGTCACCCCATCAGCGTGGTCAGATGCTAGAGTCATCACTTGTCCTTTCTGTGCTGTATTGCCTTCCCTGTGACCCATCTATATTGAGTGCTAATTATAGAGCCCCTTACTGATTATTTTTCTTCCACAAGCATTTAACTTACAGTCAGAAACAAAAATATATAGGGGAAAATAAAGCCTCCCTCTGACTGCCGGCCCTGGCCCTGGATGGCATGCATGAGTCACTGTCCAGTAGGGCCAGCAGGCAGCTGCTCCCAAGCCTCTGGTAGGGGGACAAGGAAAGAGGGTCAGCCACTCATGGACCCACAGGCCCTTTCTTTCTCCCCACGTGGTTTATTGATTTTCCAGCACATGGAAAGAACCTGCCTTTTCTCCCAAGGCCATTGATTTTTCTGCTCTGCTGGCCCTCCTGGGAACACAGGACTGGCAGTGGGGAGACTGGGTCCAGGGAGGCTGAGCTTCACTCCAGACCAGGCGGGCAGAGAAGAGGCTGGGAGGCTGGCCTGACCGGGTCCCTCCCTGGGGAGATTAGAGTGGGTGGGGGTGGGGGGCTGGCAGAGCAGCCTGTCCCCAGGTGGGCACAGCTGGGCAGTCACCTGGTCTGGGGCGAGCCACTGGGGCCTTCCCTTCTTGGGGGCGTCTAGGGTTTTAGGGAGGTGTCTTTCAAAACAGGATATGTTGCACCTGTTTGGGATGGTTTCTATTATATTAAAAAGAAAGGGCTCAGACTTGACCCTGTCTTTGTGTGGGGCAGGGTATGGCTGAGTGCCTCGGGGACCCCTCACCAGTGTATCCTGGGCTAACGGAGAGGGACCCAAGTGTGACTGGTGTTAGCATCTTGCTTTGCCCTTGGCCCGGGTAATGTCCAGATGCTTCTGCGACGCCCTGCCAGAAGGTGGCAGGACGGGTTGTTGACCGGGCCCCTGGCCAGCCTTCCCCCCACCTGTGAGTCCGGCTCTGTTATGATGAGCTCTGACTCTAGGCACGTTTTCAGCCCCCCGGGCCTCAGTTACATCACAGGAAACTGGTTCATTCCTTGTAGGATTATTTTGAGGGTTAAACAAGTAAATTAAATAAGTAGAAATCAGTGAGTGTGGCTCCTCTCTGACAGCTGGTTCTGGCCTTAACTGATCAGTCAGTGGCTGCAGCTTGACTGACTTCACCATTCCTGCCTGATGGGTATTCAGTTTGCTTCTAGTTTTTCATGGCCTAGACAGTGCCTGTGCCTGACTCGCTGCAGTGGTGAGGCCACAGCCTTGTGACAGGGGCCCTTCCCTACACCCCCACCTCTGGGACCTTTGGCCTTGCCCAGCTTCAGGGCCGGGGCCCCGGAGCCCCCCGGTGTGGTGTTCGGCAGCCACTGCCTGTCTCCCCCCGGAGAACAGTCTCCTGCCTTTGGCTATAGGTGTTGCAGGCCTGGTGGGCTCCACCGGGACTGGGCAGGCCTGTGTCTGGGGTCGTCCACTACCACTCTCTGTCCTCAGGGAAGGCTACAACAATCCCCCCGTCTCAGGCGAGAATCTGATTGGCCTGAGTAGGGCCCGGCGCCCCCACAACGCCATCTTTGTCAACTTTGAGGAAGACGAGGTGCCCATGCAGCCACTGGAGGCTGCAGTGCAGACGTGGAAGCGGGTCTGCACCAACCCCGTGGATCGGAAAGTGGAGGAGGAGCTGCGGAAGGTGAGCCGGAGCCGCCCCGCGCCCACAGGCCCCCCTGCGCCCGCCCCTGTTTACCCAGCCAGGCCCTGTCCTTCAGCACGTTGTGGTCGGCTGTGCTGACTTTCTCACAGACCTGTTCGTGGCACATGGCAGCTTTTCACCTCCAGATGTCATGTCTGAAAGATGTGCCAACATGAGCCTTGCATTCCCAATGTTGAAAATACTTAGAATTCCTAAGAGGGCCTTGTGGGGTGGTGAACAGCGGGGCTTTAGCGTGCAGCTCCGGAACTCCAGCATCCAGGAGGCTTAGCCATTCATGGGTTGCTCTAAGCACCTACTGGGTGCCAGGCCGGCACACCACCCCGTCGGCTGGAGTGGGCAGGACCCCTGGGAAGGCAGCCGCCGTCTGCCTTGTCCGCTGGCTTGCGTTTCTGGGAAGACTCAGGCAGGGGCCCCTGGTCCTCGTCTCCACAGGTGTGGACAGCAGGGTCTCGGGGAGGTCACATCGCTGCTGCCTGAGGCTTGCCTCTTCCCTTTCAGAGTTTTATTTCTTGAAGAGACTGTGTGGACACCTTGTATTCTTGCTGTCACGGGGGAAGGGGGACATGGTGGGGCCACTCTCAGAGGCTCCTCCCTGTCCTCTAGACATAACCCAATCCTGAAGCCGACTCGGGGCCTTTCCCTGCGCGCTCCGGCCACACTGGCCTTTTGCAGGCTTCCCCTGGACCAGGCCGTCCCCTCCAGCCCTCGTGCTGTCCCCTCCAGCCCTCGTGCTGTCCCCACTCAGGCGCTGCCCTCTAGGTTGGGGGTGCTCAGGGTCCCGGAGATCTGGCATGTCCCCCGCCTGGCCCTGCTCTGCTCCTTTGGTTGTCTGCCGCCCTGCTGCCCTGTGAGCTGCATAAGGACTGGGACGTGTCCGCAGCCATCTCAGGACCCCCAGGCCCTGCACCTGCAGTCGGCACGTGCCGGGTGTGCAGTCCATGCTCCCAGGCCAGGGCTGATGAGGGTGTGCAGTTCTGGGGCCGGTCCGTGCTTGCTTGGGCCCTGCTCTCACAACTCCTCTCCAGATGTGCCTGGTGGGGGGCTGGCCATGCTGGGGGATCTGGGGGCGGCTGGCAGGCAGCTGTGACGCTCACCCCAGCCTCTGCCTTGACCCCTCAGCTGTTTGACATCCGTCCCATCTGGTCACGTAACGCTGTCAAGGCCAACATCAGCGTCCACCCTGACAAGCTCAAGGTCTTGCTGCCCTTCGTGGCCTATTACATGGTGAGCGTCTACCCTGCTGCGCACCCGGGTTCCCACCTGGTCCCCGTCCCTGACGCAGCCTCTCAGAGCCGTGGGGCCCCCAGGAGGCCGGCTACAGCCGTTAGGGGCACCCCCCCACCCCCCCGCCTCCTCAGGAACGCATTCGGCCATGCTGGGATGATTCTAGAATCAGAGCAACTACATGACGTGGAGGGAGTAAAGGGGGCTTTACATTCTCCAATGACCCAATGAAACGTCTAAGGACCAGGCACTGGGTGAAGTGCTATGCAGTAGGATCCCCTTTTCACCTCCGAGGCAGAGCCTAGGCTCGCAGAGGTGACTTGATGTGCCGCGGCCCTGCAGCCAGCAAGTGGCAGAGCCATCCAGGAGCCCAGCCTGGGTGGTTTGGAACCCGGGTCCCTAACTACTGAACTTCTGCCTTGGCTCACTCCACCTACTTTGAGGTCCAAGGGAGGCAGAGCCACCCTGGACTCATCCAGGAGGGCGTGGAGATGGGGGTGCCAGTACAGAAGTTCCTGAAGGTGCTGGAAAGATGGGAGCCCAGTGCAGCACCGAGGAGATAAGG